>NW_020799101.1:20086871-20168598 GCF_003259725.1 Athene cunicularia
TTTTTTTTTTTTTTTTTTTTTTTTTTTTTCCATATGGAAGTAAGGAACACAAAATACATATGTTTATGTAGGAGAAAAAAAAAAAAAAAGACTCTAAAAGTACTTTTTTCTATGCTGTATTTCAGTACTGGCAAAATATGTATCTCTTTTCCATAGTAATCTCAACAGCTGACCACAACCATCTGTGACATCCTTTTCTAACAAGTATTAGATCACTTTCACTGTGTCAATTTATAGCTTCTTAGTCTTTGTGTACATTTTTTTTTTTCATAGCAGATGTTAAAACAGCAATATGGTTGTTCAGTATATCAACATATATTCTGTCCATGCTTACTCAACCAGAGATACTTTCACATTGGACTGGATATTTGCTTTATGGCACATCAAATTTAGAGGGATATTCTACTCAGGATCAGGCAGTCACTGTGGAAATATTAACCAGTATATTAACACAGTAAGATGGCAGTTTTTCAAAAGGAAAAAAAATGTCCTGATACAGAAAAATGTACGTAACATTAGAGATATAGGTGATCACAGCTTTACTTATCTACATGTGCTTTGTGGTTGGCTGACTAACAAATGTATTCAGCTGAAACCGCAGGAGAGCTCCAGGTAGGCATAATGTAATTTAGCCCCTTGTCTATCCACAAAGCTGCTCCGGATCCACAAGTGCTCTGGGTTTTGATTTTACATCTCATATGGATATTTAGTTTATCATTAATCACATGATCTGTGTAACATTCAAACATAATTAATTATTATGATAAATAGACTGGTGATTTTTAATTTATTTAGCTTGGTGCATGTCTGACTTGTTCAAATGCACCAAGGAAAAAAATATCTCATGGTACCTAAGAGAGACATAATTAAGCATATTGAAGCAAAAGAGACTTTCTTATATTCTCTATAGAGTGGCTCTCATCCTATGATATTTTTTTTTTTTGTCTACTTGTGTAAAAGTAGCAATAGAAACTATATTCTGGTGCTGTTTCACCAAACTTGTTTTTTTAAATAAGTGCTCATGTGTTCTCATTGATTTGTTCAGCTGGACTGATTGCCACTGAAATATTTTTTGATGGTGAAAAACAATAAACAAAACTTTTTCCTGGTAAAATAAACTGCAATTAAAAAAATCTCTGCTGTCACAATATTTCACTTATTATCAAATTTATTATAATATATCTTCTAGTAGAAAACTTTCTGAAGCTCAGAGAAGCAAACAAGGAAAACATTCAGTGGCCTTTCACAACACCTGTTATCCTAATGATAGGTGCTGTGAATTTTTACCAAACTGAAATAAACAATTTTCATTTTTTTTAACATAAGGAGAGAGTGCAAGCTACCAAAGCTCTGATAGATTTTATAAATATCTTCTGATCCGTGTTGACATCTCATCAGCAGGGTGAATTGGGAAAAAAATAATCACTGAGCAATGGGTTAAGGCAACCCAAATGACAGGCAATTACAAGAAGGCAAATGCTAGCTGAGATCACTCAGGCTGCAGGTGATCCTCAGTGCAGCTGACACAAGCCTGTGTTTGATGGGCAAAGTGATTATTGTGGAGTGGCCTTTCTGGCTATAAGGGTTTAGCTTCCTTCATCATGTGCTCCTTCAAAAAGGGAAGGACCTTCTGTGCAAGGAAATGCAATTTTTCAGCATCAATAATGGTGGCCTTTGTACCTGCAGGATGATATCAGTCAGGAAATATAGGAATCTGTGCTGATCTTTTTCCTTCAGGTTTTTTTTTTTTGATTGTTTGTTTTTTTGTTTTATTTTTATTTTTTTAAGAAGCATTTTTTTACTAATATAATCTACCTAGTCATTTCAGTCAGCTTAAGACATGGTTTTGAATGCTGACTCCCTCTCACTGTGCTATAGAATTACTTTCAGTTATTTTTAGACCTGTTTTCATACCAAGTCAGAATCAGTATTTGATTAATAAGAGACTTAATCAAGAATTAGGTTCAGGGTTCCTTTCTCTTCTCATATAGAAACTTGATGGAGACTCATGCTGTTAATAAACTTCATGTATTTGAACCTCTCCTCTCCCTCAAGATGGGAGGGGATTTTAGAGAAGAAACACCATATTCCTTATGTGTGGTTCTTCTCTAAAATGTCTCATAACAGTAGACGCCTGCTCTATAGACCCCATTGCATCTAATTTTGTGAATTTAAGAGTATGTAAAACCATAATACCTGTTTCTTTTCAGGCATTATTCTTTGCAAGGACCTTTTGGAATTATCACTCATCTTTCCCTATGACTATTCTCAGGGAAGGGGGTGAACTGTTATTTCTTCTTAGATCTCAAAAGGAAAGACATAATGAGCTTCAGACTGTGGAAAATGCAGCTACGCATAAAGAAACTGAAGTACAGTCAGGATAGGTTTTTCTTACCAGTATAAACTCTCTGTCTTTTGTATTCCTGCTATGAATGCCAATTGTTTTGAATAATATAATAAATCACAGCCATTATGAGGCTTGACCCTTTCAATTTTAGATATTCATAAATACAAGCTGAGTATTTGTTTCAACATGTGTAACAACACAGCTTAGAAGAAATTGAACTTGTCTTTTACCATGCTTTTATCTTTGATCATTGCAAAGAGAACACAAAGAAAGGTAATATTTAGAAATGTAAATCTGATAATAAAGCAATTAAAAAAAATACTGAATTATATACAAATCAGTGGATATATCTTAAATATATCTGCATCACTTCAGAAGATTATTTTTAATCTTTCTATTTATAGGACTTCTTATTCCCGCTTCTAATTTTTCTTTTTCTTTCACATATTTCCTCCTTATTTAATTATTCTTTTCTGGCAGAACAGACCCTGAGACCATGTCTAACCGATATTTTCTTAAACCTTAGCACTCAAAAGTGACCCCTCAGTTTTCAGTCACTTACAGTGAGCAACACAGAATGAAAAAAGAAACTGTGAAAACAGAAACCCTGAATTTGTTTCTGAGAGGTCCTTGGATATCATGCATCAGAACCTGATGCAGTCTGAAATGTCCCAGATAGATTGATTATTGGTAATGACTCCCTTCTAATAAAGCTATTACTGTAATAGAATGATATTTCAAGGTTGCAATAATAGAAAAATACTTTCAATGTTGAATACAGTTGAGTCTGGCAGAAAAAACCAAATCTAGTGATTCAGAGTCCGGTTATGTTTTCATCTAATGTTAGTGTAATCAGTAACTATAGCAGTATGAAGAAAGATGCAAATCCAAAGGTGTGTGTCTTTGTTCTCTGCAGACTTCAGGAAAATTTAATTTCCCCAGGGGATCTCCAGTTTTCCTGTCTGTCTTGGGTTTCTTCATTGCATATTTTGCACTGTCTTTCCTGAGTTTAGCCATTCTGGTGGTCTAAACTTTTAAGGGTTGAAAACTCTCTTGTGCAAATGGGTTATTATATCTGGTAGTATTAGAGGTGTGAAACAGGCAAGGAGAGACTTTTGCAACTTCTATTTGACTTTATTTGGTCTCCTTACCCAAGAAAATACAATTTCTCTCCTTTCCCACACTACCAAGTGTCTTTTTTATGTAGAACTTCCCATATATACCTCTCAACCTCCATTCATTAAATTAGAATCATTCAGGTTGGAAAAGACCCTTAGAATCATCGAGTCCAACCATCAGCCCCACTCTACAAAGTTCTCCACTACACCACATCCCCCAAGATCTCATATATACAACCCTTAAACACATCCAGGGATGGTGACTCTACCACCTCCCTGGGCAGCCTATTCCACTGTCTGACCACTCTTTCTGTGAATTTTTTTTTTGCTAATGTCCAGTCTTATTTTATTTTATTTTGTTAATAAACTGTTCTTATATTAACCCACTTTTTCTTGATTCTGCTCCCCATCCCACTGAGAGGGGGGAGGAGTGAGTGAGCGGCTGTGTGGTTCTTAGTTGCTGGCTGGGGTTAAACCACAACACCGACTTAAATTAAATTGTATAAGAATACTTTTCATTTTTATGGATCCAGAAGAAGGGTTCAGCAGTTTTCTTGTTAAATTACTTAGGGCACATCAGTTTTATTGGACTCTAGATACAAGACTGAAATAGGCTTGAAAGTATGATAATGTAGTGTTAGATACAATATGCTGTATTTCTGGATCATCAAGCAAATAGAATATAAACAAATTGGTAACAGATATATCAAAACACAGAAACCCCAAATGTTGCAGTTTAAAGAAGGTAGTTCTCTTCTGCTGGAACTTTGTATGACTGTTTCCCAAAGAGTGATCAGCTGAATTTTGTTACAGGCTGTCTCTCCCATACTAGCAGAGAGACATGGAGCTGGGAGGGGTGTATATGGAACTTTCTTTTCCATGTCTTGAGGGGGATTGTTAAATTTTGAAACAGCCAGGCTTGTCAGAAGACGATCTGAAGTATCTGTGTACAAACTAATAACTTCTAGTCTTTTTATGTTCAGAAAATTTTCTTTCTCAGAGAGGGCAGAAAAGATGTGTGGCTGTCCATACTCCCTGACCTGGTGTCTCCTCTTTGACTCCTCCCTTTTTTGTATAGACTCAACTTCTAGACAATGTTCAATCACACCTGTCTTCCATTTCCTTACTCTAACAACATACCCACTTGTTTCAAACTTCTTCCAGTTTCCTTTGTAGCTTAGAGAGTTAACAGTAGAAATGTTTGTTTCTAGAAATGATTTTTATATTGCATTTTGAAGATGATGAAGCATTGTGCTTCAAGCTTCATCCTATTTCTCAAATCAACCTTGCTTCTCTGCATCTAATAGCATAACTCTCCCTACAGCATTAGAATTTGTTAGTTTTCCATGTAGAAAGAATACTCCTAGTTTAGAATGAACACCAAGACTTTGAGTTTAGCCTTGGAAAATGGTAAAAATTAACATGGTGGTGAACAGAATGTTGTGAGGAGCTGGTCTAACCAGCAGACAGCAATAAAAGAGCAGGCATTATGAATTTAACAAAAGATGTAAAAGTTTTGTACCAAGGTAAACTGAGATGTAATAGTCTCCAAACATCCAGCTGTAATATTTCATCTTTGTACTCAGGGACATCATCTCACAAACTTGTTCCTTTCAAGTTAAGAGTTCTTACCTGGGCTTGCCTCCTATCCATTCTACTAGTGCTATTTGGCATCCATTTGCTGTCATCTTGCACTATATTTATGCTTTATCTCATGATGTCCCATACACACTGATTATCT
Organism: Athene cunicularia; assembly: GCF_003259725.1. Taxonomy (NCBI): domain Eukaryota; kingdom Metazoa; phylum Chordata; class Aves; order Strigiformes; family Strigidae; genus Athene; species Athene cunicularia. The sequence goes on from NW_020799101.1 coordinate 20,092,078, forward strand.
GGACTTACAAGCAACTGTTGAACTAGAATGGTCATTTTTGTGTCTTTTGATTTGGCATCTGTAGTTGCACAAGGAACAGAACTGCACTGTATCATGATATAGGATCAGCCCTTTTTAAAAAGCAACTTACCTTTCCATGTTAATGCCTTTGACTCTCAGAATTAGGGTCTTATCAGTCCTTCATAGAAAATGTCTTTTTTTTTTTTTTTTTCAGACTTGCCTATTTATCTTGAAATTTATTTGTGGTAAGGCATTTTTCTCCTGCTTACTACTTATTTGCACATCCAAAAATTTCAAAGTGCTCTAAAGAGTTATATAAATGCAGTCATTGTATTTTATACAGAGGCAATAAGAAAAGACTGGTACAAGGGGTGCAAAACCCATGGGGTCCATGCTAAACTTTCTAAATAGTTGATATAACTACCAAAGATTTCACTAGGAATTTACCTGAGGTGAGTGCTACTCATAGGCCTTGGCACCTGACCCAGTATAGTGACATAGTGATGTTTTTCAGCCTTGTGCACCCTGTGCTGTCTGCTGGCTGTTTTTAATTTAGGTTACAATTGCATGATTTATGTTATGCAATACAAAGCTATCTCAGCATTCTGTTTGCCTTGCAGTATATGGTAGCATTTCAATGCTAACATAAAAAGAAACAAATAAAATAAATCAAAAATTTTCTCATAAGCTTTGCTGATCTACAACATTATACCTGTGCTTTCCCAAGGAACGAAACTTGAATTTTTGCTGGGCAGGGAAATGCAATAACTTACTATTTGTCCATGATTATCAAAATGAGATAACACTCAGAAAATCTGAATGCTTTTATCATTTCTTACATAATAAATCATTCCTGTCCTACAGTACTGCAGTGTGATGCCCAGCATTTCCTTCATCTTTGTGGTGATAAGCTTCTTGATAGAGCAGAAATCCAGAAAGTGGTGAGAAAAGCACTGAGAACGTCCTTTCTGCTTCACTGTTTATTCCTACTTAGCATAAAAATTGTTTGCTGTCTGTGGCTTTGGCACCCAGATGTGTTACAGCTGCTAAGCAAGTTCACAGAAAAATTGCCAAGCCACTAATGTTCCTGTAGTGGCTTTAGTTCACAGCCTTGTGTTGGGGGCCATCTGCTACAAAGCTGCAGGGCAAACATGGAGAGTTTGGGAGGGGACTTCTTAAAAGTTTCAAGAGCTTGTAGACAGAGGTGTCACGAATATAGGTCAAATAGTCTAATTTCTCATAAACTCAGTTATTAAAACCAGTGGAGGCCATAGGGAATGCGATGGCTATGGGATCTATTACTCATAATATTAATATTAATCATTATCACAGGGACAAACTGGAGAAGAGAAAGACCTTCTAGTGCTCTACTTGTATTTCTGCCTGAGGTGGTTCTTCACCCCATGAGACAAGAAAGTTATCATTTTGAGGCTTTTGCTGAACAGCCAGTCAAAAGAACTCAGATGCCAAAAATTCCATTTACCCCCCTGCTCCCCCAGCTCATACAAAATCTGGATTACATGAACCTATGTAGCTAAGAAATCCTACTCTGTCATAAATCTTGAACAGGATTTTGATTCTTTGCTGAGAATGACCTGAGTTCTGCCCAAAAAAGTCCTGACTCTGCAATGCGTGTCAAGAATATGCCACAAACAAATGAACTCAGGGCACACAGGAAGAGACATCTGCAGCCAGAGTTTATTTTTAAAGCCAAAGGAGTAACACAGTGTAAAAAAAAATCTTTATCCTTTCCAAAAAACATATTCCTTGTTCAAAGTGAAATAACTGACATTAACGAGCTGGAATGTACCTAGTCAGGAAAAAACAGGAAAGAAGTCAGAAGTCAATATTACTGTCCTAAGCAGTGGCAGAAAAAAAAGCTTCTGTGAGCTACACAGAGCAAGCTAAACCACAAGGCAATTATGGTACACAACAGTGAAGATAAACTATCTAATTGCAACTTGGACTTTTTTATTTATAGGGACATAATATGTCTTATCAATGTGTCTTATCCTTCATGCATGGAAACGAACACTTTTGTCCTATTTAGATGTTTATTTCAGGAAAGAAACCAAAACATAAATCAATAATGGGCTAAAGGAGATGACTGCATCAGTTTCTGCTTGATTTGCATTATATTTTTTTGTTGTATGGCATTTCTGGGTAAGTATTTTTATAGGATCAGGAGTCCCACTACAATCTGGAAGTAATTGCTCAGTGTCTGTGGCAAAATTGATCCTTCCTGCTTATGAGTTTTTGTTTTAAGAAATAGACATAGAATTATTTTTCAGCAAAACATCTGAAGCAGAAACATTAATAGCATTACTCAATAATGGAAAAACTTATACAGGTTTCTAAATTTTAAATGTGTGATATTGTCTCAATTACCTTAAAGTGAGTAATCCTAATGACTTAGCTAAGACTGCTCACATATTCCTATATTTAAGAATTGGCATAAATCTCTACAGAATTAGGGCCCATTTTTGTTCCTGTGTTGAGTATGTGTAGTATTTAATTGCATTATGAATGTTTTATGAATGAATGTTTTAGTTAGTTGTTCCTGTGTAGAAATAATAAGTGTTTCAAGAAAAAAAAAAAAAAAAAAAATCTGTTTTAAAGAAAAGAAAGATTTTACAATATTTTTTTAATATTAGAAAGGGGTGAAAATCTCTCCCAAACAAATTGGTTATGTAGGCAGATATTTACTTTAGCCTGTACTTTTCCTTGTATGCACCTGTAAGTTGTTGGGCAACAGATGATTCAGTGTTGTGGGTTTTTTTAACCCCAAACTGTGCATCTCAATTCCCTCTTTTCAGCCTGCTGACATTCTAACCTGATGCTGTATAAACTTTGAAGAGCTTCGCTGCTAAATTTATTTTTAAAACCAGCGTTGGCAATACAGACTATAGCAAGTGAAGATGGCATTTGAGTTATGTGGGTTTTTTAACCACATGATTAGTGCTTTTGCTATTTTTTCCTCTATTTTATTCTTTTCTGTGGGAATTAAGAACTGGTGGTTAGTAAAATGTAAACTGACCTTGAGATTAGAAGAATGATTGTGGGAAACTGAGGCAACATTCAGAACACCGTGTTGTGAGCACAGCAGGCCAGAACACCACCTGCAGAATGCATAGTGAGTGTGTCAGCAGTAAACAGATAAAACCTGAAGGTCAGTAGGATGTAGAAGTAAAAACAAACCTATGTAAACAAGTGGGAATAAATTGGGAGCTGGCACACAATGCAGTGGCATTTGCTCTTGGCAATGCTCCCCCTTCAACAAACTGGTGTGAGTTTGTCTTTCTTCTGCACATTGCCTCGATCCTGGATGGACCAAGACCAACAGTTTTCTTCTTTTTAGCCATTTTTCTTATGGATTTTTCATAATTAGATATTGTACTGTAACAAAATACTGGATTTACTCACCTTGCATTTTTGAAAGATGTTTGGGATAACCATACACACTGAGTTTCTATCATGACCTCTTCTCTGTAGACTGAACCACACATCCAAAAATTGGGAATTTCAAAATCTTACGTTAGAACTGAATGTTTTCCCATGATCTGTAGCCAATAGTATACTGTATTAGCCATGTGCTGCATAGGCTGTGAATAGGGGATGCAGGCATTAAAAAATATGCCAGATTCAGGTGTAAAGTGAAGCAGTTATTCCTGAAAAAGATCACACGTATTGAGAGACAAAATATTATATGCAAGAAGCAGAAGCAATTTATGCAATGGCTCAGATTTATGCAATGGCTCAGTAGTCATGGGCAAGAGATTTTAAAAAGTAAAAAAGAAATTCAGAATGCAAAATGTAAGAAACAGTCTTGTAGAGAGAGAAATAATAGGTGTTGCACGTTTGCATAATAAGCAACATGACTTCTCAAAAAAATAGAATAAAATAAAAGGAACAATACCCCCACCCCCCCTAGATTAGAAGGTTAAGATGATATTACTAATATGATTTACTGGAAAGGCAGACATTGCAAACAGGAAGATCTACCTTTCAACCTAATTGATGAGGAAATTATATTCTCATTGTATAATTTTGGAGATGTATAATTTTGGAACATGTCATAGCTACTGAATAAATTGTTAATAGCATAAACTGGGTAAAGCCGAACACACATCCCCTCTTCTTGAGAAGGAAGTAAAAGAAAAAGATAAATGGAAATATAATAAAGGAGTAATTGTATGTAACGTTAATTCAGAGCTTATATTTATTTAAGAGGAATTTCTCATATGGTCTTATGCTGTAAAATTTTAATGCAGATTTTTTTTCTTAAAATAATAATAATAATAATAATAATAAATTAAAAAGCTGTATGATTCATAGTTTGTTTTGTGAATGGAAGGTTTCCATAAATTGTTTTGTTGATTGACATGTCAGCATGAGATGTACAGGTGCATATTCTAAAGTTGCTGCTGAATTAGTGTTGAGTTTTTAGGGTGTCTGGGTTGGAAATATCTAAGCAACCTTCTCTTTCTGCAGGTTTCAGGGATTCCTGTAAGTTGCCTGGCATCACAGGTTTTTCATCTGCCACAGAACATGTCAGAAGTTCAAATATGGTCTCATATTCTGCATTTTAGGAAAAGAGAAAGAGTAGGCATTTTAAAAATGTGCATACAGATGCTGAGTAACATAACTGTTAATCAAGCTTTTCCCCCAAACTGGCTCTAGTTAAGAATGATGTCTCAGATTTTAGCAAGTCATACCTGAGGGTTCAAAAGCAATTCTTTCACTTAGTTTTTTGTCTGAAGAATTTTGAGATAGTTGACTGACTTGCAAACACAAAATACGAGGGATAAGGTTAAGATGTCTTTTTGTCACATCAAAATATATATCTGAGTTTATCAGATTAATATGGGGAAGTCATTCTGCTAGCCTGTAAATACTACTTTTCTTTAAACAGTGTCTTTCTACTTTAAAAGGGCTTTCCAATATTGTACTGGAAGAAAACTGATTACCTGGTGGTTCCTCATCCAACTCAGTAACCATCAAAAGGTCCAGGTTCAATTTGATACTTTGGAATTAGTCATGCTTTCTGGATCAATTCTGAAGTGAGCTACTGGAATGAAGCACTGAATTGGTGTTTGAAGTGGGGTAGTTTGTGTGTAGATGCTGTGGGCAGCATGGAAGTATGAAACTTGTGTCGGGTTGATTATGATCAAGCTGGGTACTCCAGAGATATTCACAGAAGCTTGGCTATTTCAACCATACTCCAAATTCTTACACAGTGACCTTATACAATTTCTTCTTGCAGACTTCTGCACCCTCCCAGAAAAGTGAAGTCCTTTAATTTCTAGCAGGTGACTTCTGACAACATGTTGAATCAGAGGATAGCTATTTAAGATATGCATGGCACAAATTTGCTCATTTTACTTGGAAATTATATGCCTTGCAGTAATTTTTGGTGAGTCATCCCAGCCATAACTGGGGGTCAGAGGGTAGGAAACAATCAAAATAAATACACATAAAATGTCAAGCAGAATTCAGCAATCAGAGCTCTAAAATCATGAGACAGATCTTCCCCTTCAACAAAGACTTTCCACAGGTTCTTTTTTAAGAAGGCATAACAGCAGATCCCTTCCCTTGCCAGAGCACAGTTTTCATGTATAGCTGTCATCACAGAATCACAGAATGGGCTGGGTTGGAAAGGACCTTAAAGATCATCTAATTCCAAAGTCCCTGCCATGGGTGGGGACACCTTCGACTAGATCAGGTTGCTCAAAGCCCCGTCCAACCCAGCCTTGAACACTTCTAGCGAGGGGGCAGCCACAACTCTGGGAAACCTGTTCCAGTGTCTCACCATCCTCACAGTAAAGTATTTCTCCCTTATATCTAATCTAAATCTATCCTCTTTCAGTTTAAAACCGTCATCCCTCATCCTATCACTACACTCCCTGTTAAAGAGTCCCTCCCCATCTCTCCTGCAGGCCCCCTTTAAGCTGGAAGCCTGCTGTAAGGTCTCGCCAGAGCTTTCTCTTCTCCAGGCTGAACAACCCTTGGCTCTCTCAGCCTGTATTCATAGGGAAGGTGCTCCAGCCCCTGATCATCTTTATGGCTTCCTGGACCCGCTTGAGAAGCTCTATGTCCTTCTTATACTGGGGGACCAATTGCTGGACACTCTACTCAAGGTTGGGTCTCATGAGAGTGTTTCAAACCATTGTCATCCCATTGTGTCAAACACTTCATATTTTAAAAAAAGAATTAATGGAGTTGATCAGATTTTAGTTTGAATTTGGACTTCTAAATTACTTATGTTCTCAAATGTTCTTGGTCCATGTTCCCTCCCAAATAATTAGGGCTTTTGATATTGTGGGTGTCAAGGTCTGTGTATGCCTAGGAGCAAAATCACATGGAATAACTGGTGTGCTGAAATCATCTGTGCCAGACTGTAGTGGAGATGCAACTCGAGTGAGCTATTGACATATACTGCTTTGGAGTATAGCTCCAAAGATTTAGATGCTACACATTATATTGCTCTGAGATTAAAAAAAAAAAAAAATATTATCTGTCTCAAGTCTTGGATTTCATTGTTTGGTGCATCTTCATTAGTGTTTATGGCCAACCAGATGGCCATCTTTTTAGAGCTGTTTATGAAATCCAAGTAGTATTTATTCTTCATATTAATGATTTAACTAATTTAAAGATGAAATTTTATTTCAGTTATTGAAATTTCATCTCATTTTCACAGCTGTGCTGCTCCTTCTCAATCAAATGTTTAAATGTAATTCAAATTTGATAATGTTTTCTCTATATCTTCTTTTTGTCCGTTAGAATAATGTTTATAAAACTGATAAATGTGATGCATTATTTCAGTAAATGGGAGGAATGGAGTGAATATATGCCACATGCAAAATGCCAAAGCAGCTTTCTGTAATTATCTTTAGTTCCCAAAACATAAGATATTTGATATCATAAAATTTAGCTTTTGTGAATACTAATCAGTGGTGCATGAGCTTGTTTATCTTCACTGTGTGCCTCAAGTTTGTATTTATATTTGAGGTTGAATATGTGAATCTTTCTGAATGAATTGTAAGGTTCCCCTGCATTTAGGAATAAATCTGTGAATTTCTATGCTGCCAAGTTTCCCTGTATTATTTGCTTTTGTACTGCTCAAATACAGTGGTAACATTTTATTTAGGCTAAGTATCTAGCAGGGAGTAAATTTCTGTCACAGAAAATTATTGCTCCCATTATAACATTCTCTTTGATTTATCTTACATTGATATGTTCCTGATTAATGAAGTTCCTGATCTAAATTATAAAGCAATTTAAGAAAGCCTTTTGACTTCACTGCATTGTATCAAAGACTTTATTAGTATTATGTTTTGATATCTGTCCATTAAGAGTCTTTAAGCAGAATTTTAACATGTAGGCCTTGCAAGAATCTATACAGGCAGATATTAAAATGTCCAGAAATAAATCATGTAGATCTAGGAGTAAGTGCAGAATGTTCTTAAAACCTGACTGTATCTTGCATATTAATGCTTATACCTTGTTGGTCTACCAAAAAGGAAAAGACACTGTGATTAACAGCAGGGGTATGGAATATAGTAAGCACCAGTGACACATTCTCCATGACACAACTTCTTAGAAGATGTTTGTCATTTCCCAACAATGGAAAATCATCATTGGATGAGATAATCTAAATATTTTTAATATCTCTATGAAGGAGAAGGTAATGTTTTGTCCTAAGCACCTGGACTTCAGAATTATTTTGCTAAATTCTCCCAATTTGATTTTCTAAAAAGATTTATTGTTTTGCATTCTCTTTTCTGGACAAGTCAGAACTGTGGTGTCAGAAAATGTTCTTCCTTTCTTTGTCCTATTTCATTATTCTGTGTGAATCATTAGATGCAGATTTTCCACTCCCAATATTCTTTCACATAGAGTCTTCTGGAGGTTCATTGCATAGACTTTTCAAGGAGAAAAACCCAGTTCTGATGGAGAAGACTGTAGTCTTAAACAGTTCTAAATTACTGCTCTTTACTGAAAAAAATATTTTATTATAATCTAAATTAGAGGAATCTAATTAAGAAGAAAATATTTTAGAATCTTAAAATATCAATATGAAGTTTTGAAGCACTACATTTGCATATTTTACTTTTTGTATTAAACAACCCAATAGAGATCTCTGTTCAATGAACTTCAGGATAACATTTCAGCCTCTGCAGCTGAAAGTACTGTCTGAACTGCCTGGGAAAATCTGGTAAACTGTAAAGCTTGTTTTACTTTCAGACTGTTTCCAACTGAAGATGGATACTGCCTTGACTGTACAAAGTTAACTCTATCAGCTATGAGGGTCTGTTGTACATACTGGGCTACTTTGTTAGCTGCATTGCTCCAAGGCTTTTTTTTTCTCTAGTTCTCCATATAGCAAGAACTACTGAAAATGTATGCAGGTTCCTTAATGCATAGTTGACCAGTAAGTACTGATGCAGTCTCAAACTATGATGTTTTTCCAGTGAAGTTCATAAAAGTATAGCCAAAGTATGATGTCCTATAGCTTTCACTCAGTCTTCTCATTTTGACTTCTTAGTTTTTCTTTTGCCTTTGGGCAGTCCATTATCCACACACATTATCTGTGTGGCTCTTAGAGTCCTAATATCTAGGCACAGGGATGTACAAAGCAACAGCATTAATTTGTGCTTGGCAGGTCTCTTCCGTGTTCCTATCTAGAGGACACAAGCTATCACAGTGTTAATTCCAGATTAATTTTTATAATGAAATTTCATTCTCATGACTTAACATAGTTATTCTAGACTGACAAAAAGCTGAGGTTAATAAACTTCACTGCTTCGAAGTTTTCAGACTGTTATACTGGAATTGATGTATTTTAGCAGACCTTGTGAGTCAGTTACCACAAGTACTACTCCAGAAAAATGCTATAGTTGGGAAGTGTGTGTATGAAGCCTGTTCTCAGTGAACATGATGGTAGTAGTTATTGTGGGCTGTAATATGTAAGCATCTCTTTACACACACTGCAATGAGATGTGGATCTTGGGAGCTGCCAGTGCTTTATGAGGATGATCTCAGCATATACCTATGAGATCATTAGTTGCACCAAAATTTTCATGAGAGGAACCTCTATGATTGTACAAAATTCTTATTCAAGATGAATGCAGGATTTGAGAAAGCTGATGATTTGTTCTGATACCAAGGAGGCAGGCAAAAGGGACATCAATCTTTGTTTTTTGCAATATTTTCTATGGCAAGAAGTTGGCCAAAAATACGACTTTATGTCACAGTGAGAAGTAAGAGATTTAGTCAATACTTGATAATCACGTTTTTTGGCAGTGTATTACACTAGTCTCATACTTTTAGACTTTTGCTGATCACCCAGAGAAGTATGAAAATAATTACTTTTTCCTCCTGAAGCTTTACTAGAAAAATGTTATCAAACTGGGAGAGAAGGCTAGTACATTTTGAAGACTGCCTGAAAATTAAATAATAGCACAAATTCATGGTACACAAAAAAGGGACACAAACCACACAAAGATTCATTTAGGGTGCTGCAGCTTTTTTGAATGCGCTTGCCCGTCTTTACTAATTTTTTCACTATTTTAGGTGGAACTGAATTAAAACCACACACCTTATATTTCCAAATATTTCTTAGACGAGATTTTAACCTGGTTCTTTGCCACTGCAATGAAAGGAAGGAAAATACAGATAAAATCAAACAGACATTTGGGATTTTGCAAATTGAGACCCAAATGTTGTGACTTTGCTCTAGGGGTCACTAAGGAGTCTTAACTCCTTTTCCAGCAAATGGCTGAGATGACATTCAACAAAGTAATCTTCATATTTATGGTGTGTGGAAAACAATCTGTACTGTTATTTTAAAAAAGGAGCAACTCCAGGTGAACAATAGAAAATATTTTTCAGTTTTCTTGAAGGTTGTGTAAAGGACTGTGTATGTGTAAAATAAATCTGGCTGTGCCCTCCAGTAACCACTCCTGGAACTCTCCACCTCCCAGTGGTCCCCCAGGGTGGGGAAGCCTCTGCCTGAAGGGATACTCTGTACAAGCAGAAGCAGTGCCTCTGTCACTCCAAGGTAACTGTGGTTTAGAAAAGTTCCACCTGTAGTTTCTCTTTCAAAAACAGAGTCCTCTCTCTGGAATCGAGAGATTCAATGAACTCCTAAGCACTATCTGAGATTCGACATGGTGTATTATATCTGGCTGTCATTATTGATGCTTTTTGACACAGTAATTAGTTCCCACAGAGCTGTATAGTTAACTTGGGCTCTGAGGAACACAGAGTACTGTGCTTAGGGTAATTCTGAGTTCATTTAAACACCTGAAGGTAAATAAAGCTTTGTTTCTTGTATTTCTTCAAATAATAGCCTAAGGGAAAACAACCTTTCAACTACCCTTCATATGTCAACACCAGAGACTTCGCTGTGCATTTTTAGTATAGCTAAAATAATTTTTTTTTTTTCAAAATTCCACAAACATTTTTTGTGAAGGTGATGACATTGAAGCTCATTTTCCTCTTTGGTGATGCAGTCTTGTGTACTTATATTCTTCCTTGGATGATTACATTAGTACTGTATTGATCATCAGAATAGCTTTCCATATTTTATGATGTGCTTTTTATAAAATGAAATTTGTTTACAAAAACCAAACTAAGTTTACACTGAGGGAGAAAAAAACAGACCGACATGCAGTGAGGTAGATAGACACTAAGATCAAATACAAGCATGCAAATACATGATGCTTCCAAAGAGATTCATAGAGTGAGGCTGAAAGATGCTTGTAGTGTCCTTAACAGAAGTTGAAACACAACAGGCTGGGATATTGGTTTATGAATAAGGAGTAAAGAGGAAAATCAAAGAAGGAAAAATAAAGCATAAAATTAGCAATCCAAACTGTTTCAGGAAGTTTGCTTTTTAGGCAGTCGATTACAGCAGTAACTGCAACGTAAAGCCTGAAAGGGGGGGAAAAACCCACCTTTAGCAGTTGTTGGATTTTAAACCAAATGAAACAGTGCTGCTCCATTCACCTCCAGCCTTTTTCTACTAGGTTATACATTTCTTTTTGTCTTTTCTCAACTGAGCCTGCTCAGTGAAGCTGTTTTGTTGTCATGAATTAAGAAGCTGGGACTTGGTGTTCCACCTACACCCACAGTTTAGTGAGTTTAAAACTGCTTGTAGTTTGTGACATGGGTAATTTGAAACCTGATTGTTGTTTTACATCCCTAGAGCATTTAGCGTTAGCCCAGACAATGTTTCACATCCCTAAATGTTTTTTCACTGGAAAAAAAGCAAAAATTTTTTGAGGACTGGCAAACACTCGTTAGCCAAGTTCCCCTGTGATTACAAGCTTTCTTCAGTGGTGATTAAGGTTTCCTGAAATAGCATCCCACTATCAGAAATGTTAACTCAGGGTCTAAATATGCCTATTTTCTCCTTGTGTTGCTTTCCCTCTTCCATAGCCTAATGACTGTGGAGGCTGGTCATTGTCTTTTGCTTTTGTGTTTTGCTTTGCACAGCAGCATGTTCAGCTGCTTGCTGTCCATTTGCTTATATCATCCAGCTGTATCCTATGTGGTGTGCCTCTTGATGCACTGCTCGCTTTCAGACCAAAGAGCACAGTCTTTAGAACATGGACATTCTCCATTTGGCAGGTGCATCCAAACAGATGGAGTTCCCTTCGATCTTGTCTGACAGTGCAAGCCTCTATTGTATCAATTCTGTCGCTGGATCATTTTGGTTTTGATGGGGTCTTGTCAGTTAACTTCAGGCAATTGCTCGTAGTGACTAAATAAGTGTGTTTCTGCCTTTTTAAAAGTCCAGGACTGAGAACCATGAAGTGGGTCAAACTGTGCAAACACATATGAAGTAAGAATTCCTGTGGGCTTAGTAATTTAGTGCAATATACACAATCCATTCGTGCCTTGATGCTCATTTGAGACCAGGATTCAACTGTACTAGGATATTACCACAACATAAGCAGAAGCTTTTGTACCAGAGATTAAGTAGACAAGGTAAGAAAGGGAAACAGATTCGGTGTCTTGCCCAAAGTACATAGCAACAGAAAAGCAAATTCTACCTTAACTGGTACTGAAGGAAGTTTTTCTATTGCTTCACTGGGGTTAGGTATTCACTCCAGGTACTCACCTCTGACTCTCAGTTCAGTGGCCCTCAATGTAATACAATGTGATCAGTCGTAACCTGCCTGGAATGAAAAGCAGCAGCTGCTTAATGCTGCCCAGTTTAACTCTACATGCAGTTCATATTAGAAAGAAAGAAGGAAAAATGTCCAACCCAACTAAAAATGGAGTGAGAATTTTAGCTAGAAAGAATGTTATTGTCTAAATTAGAACTCTGGCCATGATTACAAGACAAAGACTGTCATGGGCAGCGTGACAACCAGAACTGGTCACAGCCTTGGTTTCATATTTTCACTGTACCACTGCTCCTGATCTCACCCAAATCCTTTCTGTTTTTATATCATTTAGACCTTGTAAAAAGTTCTAATTTTACAAAGACTGAGGTAGTTGAAAGCTTCCATTGCTTTCTCAGACAAACAGGGCAGTCATTCTCCTGGTCATAACGTCCTGTAAAGCAGGGCAAGTTGTGGAGACTGATTTTCTAGATGAAAAATGTCATATAGCTGCATCTAGAAAAGTGCTAGTGCTGCCTTCTCAATAAGACATTATACAGGGGTGATGGATTCTTTGCTGCAAGCTATCTTTTGTGTATATTTATGTTCCTGTTCTGAGGGTTATTTTTTCCCATAAGACACATGTTTAAAAATCACCATCTTGCTTCCAGTTTAAAAATTGATGGGTATGAAACTAACAATTCTTTTAAGGCAGTAGTGCTGTTTAGTGAAGAGAGCGCAGGTCTAGGGAGTTTTTATTATTCTGTGACCACTGGGCAACAAAGACTATGGAGGTTCATCTTTCTGTGCCTTGTTCCCCTACCTTTAGAATGGCCATAAAGATAATGAACTTTGTAACATACTTTGAGAAAATATTGATATTAAAGCACTGTACAAGAACAAGTTATCATAATTAAAGTCTAAATCTTTTATTAGCAGAAGTAATGCAATATTTCATTAAGAGCAACCTATCAAAATTCATCAGTTCTTTTGTAAGCATTAAACCTCAGTACAAATAGAAAAAAATTATTTATTTCCTCCACTGCTTACCTTAAAGGTAGACTGGTGACTACAATGATAGTACACTAATTTTTAGTGTTAACAATTTGGCCACATGTGTTGACTGAATACTGTTCTGCTTTTCTGTTACATAAGTCAGTATATACTGAGTACACGATATCTACTTACCCTATTCATCTATTATAGAATGCAATTTCAGCATCATGTATCTACCATTCTAGCCACAAGCCTCAATATCAGATGCATTTTCTTATCTGATGTTAAACATCTCATTTTAACACAGATGAATAAATAAATAGGGTTTTGCACCAGAAAATGAGGGAAAAAAATCTGTCTCTGTGCAACTGCTGAACACATGTCAAGTTTCCTAAAGATATTTGTGCATTACTGTTGATTCTGAGGGCCTGTTCATCTAATGAGAGCCAATGCACATTTGTCCCAGATTTTTATATATGTATGTTCACTTTAATAGATGCATGTGTGTTTATCGTTAGATGAACAGACCCTCAGTCAACTCGTCTATACATATATATATATATATATATATATATACATATACACATATACACTTTAATCCAGTAGAGATATTTCTCATTGTGAATTTATCAAATAATCAAAGAGGCAGGTAAGGGAGATTTAAATTCTGTATTGCTATTTTCTATGATCTCAGCTTTCACCTTCAACTTTGTATTCATAATCTGCTCTTTAATTTTTAATGAAAAAAAAATACAGAATACTCCAAAAATTACTTTTACCATCTTAAGTCTCAAAAGGGGATCTTCATAAGTGAGAGAACTGGGAAAAATAATGTTAATATTGTAAAATAAGTACTTTATTTAGCTGTTGTCCAGGAAACTGCTCTCTTCCCAAAACATTGTTATGTGAATAATTCTGTATATTTTTGAAGAACACATACAGCTTCTTTTTTTTTGCTGACAGAAATTCACAGACACATCAAACATATTGTTACTCATGAAGATTACTCCATCTCAGAAAATTCATATAGTCATCTCAGTTTTTTGTGTGATTAAGATGACAATTTTGTTACTGATTCTGTGTTTTTAAACAAAAGTGTGTTCAAGGCTGCTTCTACTCTGTTTTCAAACAGCAAAGAAAAGTAAGACTGTACTGTTGCTGTGTGTATGGGAAACAAAGATGCTTAATGTAATATAAGGGTTACAGAACAAATATATTTGAATTTCACTGTTATAGTTCTTGGCAGGGAGAGTATCTAGCTGAAAATTCAGGAGCAAAGCTGAGCTTCTGAAAGGTTATCATGGAAATAGATGTATATGTAAAAGCAGATTTGGGAATAGGTTTTCTGGATTCTGCCTTTGTCCAAGCTCGATATGTGTTCTTCTGCAGAGCGCTCCCCTCTCGTGATCCTGCCTCACAGCATCTGTATACCTGTACTTACCTGCCCAACTTTATCTGATGTTCTTTCTATAGAGTTGTTCTATGTCTAGAAAGGACTTTGACATTCATTGATGTCGTGGTGTTGCATAATATTGCTGTCAGAACTGTTTGTGCTTTCAATAAAAATTAGTACAAAAAGGTTAGGTCAAAGATTCCAGACTTTCAGCTGCTGTAAATAAAATTCTTTATAGCAACCCCCCCCTAAAAAGCCCCCAAACATGAATGATAACAGTTTAACCACTCACATAACTGTCTGAGTATCCCTCATTCTGTTTCGCAAAGTTGTTTAATTTCATTTTCCATTTAGCAAGAGACTTCCCTGCAGACAAAACAATTAGTTCCACCTGTGTGACAAGGTTTCATTCAGCTGATCTTGGTATGATCAGAAATTCAGCTCAAACTTTCAGCAACAGGTTTGACTGAGCAGAACACTTTTAATCTGCACTGAAGTCTGTGAAATCTGAGTTGGTGACATAATAATAGAAGTTATTCTTCCATCATCTCTTTGTGAACATCTGAAATCACTGACTCGTTATGCAGAGGCCAGCTTTCAGTTACTTGTGACCTATAATGGACATGACCTAGCAACCAAGCAGGGAAAGTTTTATCCAATTAAAAATCCCCCGAGTCATCCAGTCTCTTTAAAATGAGGAATCTAAATAATAGATTGCATGAAGATAGATGACATTCTCAGTATCCACTTTATTTCAGTCTTCAACACAAAGAGAGAAGAGAAATAAGATGGGAGTTAGCTAAGTGAGATAAATGTGTATGAGGGTCTGGGAATATGAGGAAACAGTCTTAATAAGAAGCAAGTAAAAGAATGTTTCAATAATTTAAAGTATCTATAAATCAGTGAGGGCCCCATGACATTTAGCCAACAGTTCATAAGAAACAGCAACAAGAGTTGTAATGATCCATCAGCTGTATTGGAGGATGGACAGAGTGCAAGTCAGCCATCAAGAAATGAAACATATGGCAAGTATGCTGTAAGAAATCTTTTTCAAGTGTAAGATTTATTTTTTTAAGGAGGCAAAAACCTCCCCAAACTATGAGATATTTACCTCATACTGAGAAATACTGGATTTTGTATATGTGTGAAATTTTAATTGCTACATCAAATACGGAAACAAATCTCTAAGCATATCTTAGTAGAGCCTAAAATTTTCTTAGGTATACCCTTAAGCTTTTGTCATAATTGTTGGGATGTTTTTTTCTGGAGGAGCCAAGCATATGCTCATGTTATTTTTTAATGTCACTCTATGTGCAGCAAGTTACATCTGGTTGGTTTAAATCTGCCTCTACTTTCCTGCTAGAATCTGCACATAGATACATTATCTCCCCCTTCTTCTCACTAGAAAATCTTTAGCTGAGTTCTTATTTGGTTTGTTGAATTATTAGGAAGATTTATTTCCTTTTCCAGGCAAAATATCCATTGCTAAGTCAATTTGTTTGTATCCGAACAAGCAGCCTTTGAAAAAGATGAAATTACGAACTGGGGAGAATTTCAGAAAGAATAATGTATTGCCTTGTATATAAGTTATTGGCTGGATGATAGATGGTGCACAGTTCAGCTGTAAAGGTTCACAGTTCAGGTGCACAGTTCAGCCATGTTTTTGCACAGTTCAGCTGTAAAGAACTTCATATCACAGAATTAGCTGCCCTGTCTACAAGAGAGCAAAGTATTTCTGCTGTAGTAGAAAGTGACGTATGAGTCAAAGAAAAAAAATATTTGAAGTGCTGTAGCAGCTGAGATTTTTGGCCAATAATTTTAGTGGATAAAGTCTTGAATGTGGTAGTGATTTTCTTTTCATAATCGCAGCATATTGTGGCACAGATGAAAAGAACAGAGCAGTTTGATTTGCATTGCTCTCTGAGTAAGAGAAAAGATAGCAGAGCTATCTCCATATGGGTCTGTTGTCTCTGGAAGTCATTCCTATTTTAACTGAAAAGAGCCTCAATGTGATGACCTTAATGACATACTGCAGGAGACCACGACACGATGGGGTTTCTGGGAAGAGTTCAGGACCTACATTAAAATGATTTGATGCTGTTCTAGTTCTATTAGTTTAAATCTACTTCTATTAGATGAAATTAAATAATAATTGCAGTTATTTTTCTTGAAATGTCATTGAAGTTAGGATCTCTAGAATAGTGTCCTAAGATTGTGAATATATTCTACAAATAAGAAACTGAAATAAATTTGAGATGTTAGGTAAACATGAAGATACATATCTCATAAGGAGACAAAAGAATGTTCTGGGAATTAGGTGGAAATCTACAATGCCATTTTAGGGACTTCTCAGAGAAGCACTAAACATGAAAAATTTCAGAAGATTAGAGCTATATGTCTCTGGGTCCTACTAATTGTAATCATGATAATTATCATGTGCATTAACTATATTGCTGTTCTGAGTTATGTGGTTATAGCAGGTCTATAAGAAAAGTGAATATACCTAATTTCTAAATTATCTGATATGCTTTAGTGCAAATGGCTTGAGCTCTTAAATAGCTAAGTCTATTTTAAAAAATGTAAATATGTATCTTTGAACCTGAAAGGAATAATTTCTTTTAGATCTTTATATAGGTCATAAATATGCACATAACCTCTCTGTGATAGCATAGAAGACAAAATGGATTTAGGCTGGAATAAGGCAAGGAAATGGAATGAGACTAAGTGGAATTAGGTTTATTCTCTGCTCAGTTGGGTGATATTGGTGTGCATATTCAAAATTAAACTGGGTTCCAGTGCTTTGCTGAATTTGATGTTGTTATATAGTCTAAGGTGCTGAACTATGTGTAAAGTGGTGTCTGTACGAAATGCTAGTCCAGCGGTTTTGGACAGCGTTCTACTAATCCCTGACTGAGCCCATTATACTTTTAATTTCATTATGGTAATGAGCAACAGGTGGGGATAGACTCCTTGTTGTCGTTTTTATGAAAAGCTTTTAAAGGTTCTTATTTGTTTCACAGAAAAACAATCCATCTCAAATAAATGTATTTATTTCTAATGCATAAATCTTAGATACATTCCAGTAATAAAACAAAGTTTCAGTAAATTTCTTTCTTTTCTTAAAGTCCATTACAGTTTTCATTTAAACGTTGTGGCAAATGATTCATAATTACTTCAATTTTAGGAACATTCATTCTTTACCTCGCCTAGAATTACAATGAAACCTTTGGGGTTTTTCTATTAAGGATAAATTAATTTCCCCCTGGATCAGGTGCATTAAATTTAAAATAATTTATTATAGTTGCTTTTGCAAATTTAGGCACAGATTCCATGATCCAGTTTCTTAGACAAGGCCAATGATTGTAGTTTTAATTCATTCTACACATAGTATTTGCCATAATAAATTTATCCTATTTGGTCTTCTGATCACATATGACAAATTAAAGAGGGATACATTTTGATTTATTTCTTTATTTGTATTTGATATAGAACAAAAAAAAACCCTGTAAAACCTTTATATTTGTGGCTCACTACCAGTATAAAAGACAGTGAACTATTTAACAGGGTTAGAATTCTTCCTTAAGCAGTCAATATGTAATAATGGGCACTGAATTATAAATGGAAATATGAAGACCTGAAAACCTCTACCTGGCAGGTAATTCCCTTTTTTGCTTAAGAAGAAGAAATAAAAGAAAGTAAAAAAAATCATTCTTGCAGACTCTTAGGATCCCAAATTGTATTGCTCGTCTAATTTTGCATAGACTTTTCAACACAGCTGCAGGTTCTGCCTGAATTTTCTTGCAGCCTGAGCAGTAACAGCTTAAGTTACCCACAAAAGTGTCTTTGATGTGATTCTAGTATTTCCCAGTCCTTGATTGCTCCTATAAACATTTCCATGACCTGGGTGGTATTCCCTGCAGCACTGGAATGTAAGGAACAAATAGAGCATATTCATGGGCTTGTATTGATCATTACTGCAAATTTCAACTAAGATAGGAAAACAGAGAAATGTTGTTCCAT
This sequence comes from Athene cunicularia, assembly GCF_003259725.1. Classification (NCBI taxonomy): domain Eukaryota; kingdom Metazoa; phylum Chordata; class Aves; order Strigiformes; family Strigidae; genus Athene; species Athene cunicularia. The sequence goes on from NW_020799101.1 coordinate 20,110,600, forward strand.
GCTGAAAGACGTGACATGGAACTGACAGCAACATTATTTTGCCCAAGTGTGGGCTGGAGCTATCCAGGTGATCTTAAAAACATCTCAGTGACAGCAGTCTCATTGGGCAGGATTGGATCTCACCAGTGCTGTCACATTGTTTGTCAGATTTCCCTCTACTTCTTACTTCACCACTTGCCATAGGAACATTTTCTGTCCGTGGAGAATACACTTAGAAATCAAACTTTCAGCTGCATCCGCAATACTTTTCTTGATAAAACCATTCTCTGCTTAACACCAAATATGTTTTAGGACCCTTTTAAACTGCAATTTAAAATCTGCAAATCTGAGTATATAAAACTTCATTGTTGCTCATTCTCCTTCTATTTCCCTATTCCTCACTGGGATAAAGTCTGCTTTAGTTCCTCTGTTCTCTTCTTTGCTGTGATTTAGGCTCACTGGAATAGGAATCCCCTTGCGTAGACCTAATCAGACTGTACTAAGGTGTCCTGTATGCACAGACTGGAGTGCTCTCTCTCTACCTAACAATCCATCACACTCACTGTGGGCCTCGTGCTCTGACTGTGATCTCAGAGCTGACTGATCCTCCGGTCTGGGAAACTGCAGAAGGATGTGCTGTAGCTTAGACACAAGATTCCCCCATAAGGCAATAGGAATGCATCAGGGTTGGTTCTTGGAGCTGAAGCCTCAAGTCAAGCCTAGCTAAGAGGGAGGTGGGTTAAATATAGCCTTATAAACCTTTTTGTGACTTAGACACAGATAGCCAAACGCAGAGGGACTAGAGAATGTACATGCAATCTCTTCAGCAGTGCATATACACAGAAAAGATTAAGTTAATGTAGCTGGTAGAATAGTATTTGTAGGCAAAGTGTACGTGCTTCCAGTCTGGCTATGATCTCACCATCCAAGATGTCCTATTCATTTCATTAGGGCTGATGGAATAAGGACAGTCAGATAAAGACTGATTATTTGGATCTTTAGAGTCAGCTTGAATTTGACTTTGAATCTCCACTGGCAAACACACTTCAGCAATTCCAGTATATTTCTGTTCTCCGAAATCTTTAATTTTTATTCTTCTATGTGGGTATACTTCACCTATCATGTTAATTATTTATTGCTCTTTAAGAATCGGGAGTATTCTTGAAGCTGATCAAGTCACTCTCTCTTCAGTTCTCTGTAGAGACCAGTCTTCTGCATCTCACAGTGTGAGACCAGCTTGGTGAATACATGATTTGCTGAGGGAAATAGAAGTGCTCTCTTAGATGTTTTAATTAGAGTCAGTACAGGCAGACATGTCTGCATTTAAGGTTGCCCAGCAGATAAAACTACATTTATAGAAACTTCGAATGTTTTTAACAGCAATGGCAGATGTAGTGATTGTTGCTCTTTCTGAATTTGGGAGAAATGAGTTTCCAAGAGGGATAGGATTTAATGCCCTTTTCATACGTTTTAAAGGGTATTTTTCTTTCAGATACTCTTGGTCAGATTGACACAGGTTGACCCTGAGCTAGACAAGGTCACAAGACCTTGCATTCCCTAGTGACAGTAGTGACTTCTCATCTAATGAAGTGATAGGGCTAAACGAAAAGATGTTTCTGTGTCAACTGTAACTTTTGTTTGCCAGATCTGAAAGTACGGTTGAAACTCATATATAAAACTGAGAAGAACATGCAAGGCTTTGAACCCCTGCTAAATCTTTTGTTTGGGTAGAATGTAGGTAGAATACTGAACATCTTATTTATATAAAACAATTCAGACATCCAAACATCTCAGAATGAGGCGCTGTACATGACACTTGAGTGTACTGGAAATCCCTGAAATGGCATTTGCTGTGGGATTTAGGCCACTGTAGTGATTAGAAGTCCAATGCACCCTGGTACATTGTAATAACAACTAGTATAGAGTATCTGACCATTAGAATGATTGAGAACAGGAGGGGCCTTTGAAGGTCATCTGGTCCAACCCTCCTGCTCAAGCAGGACCACCTAGAGTTGGTGGCCAGAACTGTGTTCAGATGTCTTTCGAGTATCTCCAAGGAAGAAGACTTCACAACTTCCCTGGGCAACCTGTGCCAGTGCTCAGTCACACACAGTAAAAAAGCATGTACCTCACAGTAAAAAAAAGTGTTTGCTGATATTCAGACAGGACCTCCTGTGTTTCAGGTTGTGATCACTGCCTCTGGTCCTGTCTCCTGAAGAGATCCTGATCAGATTCACTGATGAGATCCCCCTTAAGTCTTCTCTCTCCCAGTTGAACAATCCTAGCTCTCTCAGCCTTTCCTTACAGGACATATCTTTCAGACCCTTCATAATATTTGCATTCCTTCACTGGACCTTCTCCAGTATCATAGTATCATAGAATATCTCAAGTTGGAAGGGACTCGTACGGATCATCAGGTCCAACTCCCAGTAGCTCTATCTCTCTCTTGTACTGTGGAGCCCAGAACTGGACCCAGTACTCCAGGTGTGACCTCACCAGTGCTGAGTAGATGGGAATGATCACCCCCCTCAGCCTTCTGGCAATACTCCTTCTATTGCAAACCAGAATACTGTTAGCCTTCTTGGCCACAAGGGCACATTACTGGCTCCTGTTTGACTTGGTGTCCACTGGGAACCTCAGGTAATTTTCTGCAAAGCTGCTTTGCAGGTGAGTGTACTGGTGTATGGGGTTTTTCCTCCCCAGGGGCAGGGCTTTGGACTTCTCCCTGATGAATTCCATGAGGCACCCATCAGCCCATTTCTCCAGCCTGCTGAGGTCTTTCTGGATGGTGGCACAACCCTCTGGGGTATCAATCGCTCCTCCCAGTTTTGTATCATCAGCAACTTTCTGAGGGTGCAAATTAACCTCATCATCCAGATCATTAATGAAGATGTTCAACAGGATCAGACCTAGTATTGACCCCTGAGGGACACTTATTTACTGGCCTCCCACTAGAATTCATGCTGCTGATCACCACTCCCTGGGCCCAGCCATTCAGCTAATTTTTAATCCACCTTACCCAGTATGGGTCCATCCAGCCCATACTCCATCAATTTCTGTGTGGGAATACAACGAGAGACAGTGTCAGAAGCCTTACTGAAACTGAGGTACACAGTATCCTCTGCTCTTCCTTTATCTACCAAGATAGTAGAAGGTTATCAGGTTGGTCAAGCATGAATGGGTATTATTGCCTAGACAATTGCATTTCCAGCAGGCAGAATTATTGGCAGCATTTAAGAGAATAGATTTAGGGAACTGTGACAAAAGGCTGAGACAAAATGTGACCTGAGGCTTCCTGTGTTTGAATAAACTTAGGTAAAATGAGTGCCACTCTCCCCATATTAATGGTCTTTTTGGTTTTTGTTTTTTTTTTTTTTTTTCCCGGGTCTTGATGTCGATAACAGATCAAGACAGTCATTTCTTGGAAAAAAAAAGTGGAAGGAGAAAATACCTTTTTTATATCTAATTAGAACATTCACTTATATTGTAAGATACCACAATTAACATTTTTGCCTCGTTTCTAACAGAGGGATTAAGCATCTGGTTTCTTCAACTGCTGTAGCTTTTGGGCCATGAGAGCTTTAGGAGCAGGGTCATTCAGCTTCTTGTTGGGGATATTCTGCTTTGGGTAAACAATCAGCTACTTACTGACCTGAAGTGATAATAGTACTGCAGTTGGTGATAAGGGCACTCAAGATACTTGGATACTCATCCCAGATCAAATGAATATTTAAACATTTTATACAAAGTAGGTGAACTTCATAAAGAGAGAGAAGATCCTTAAATATTCATCAGAATAGGGATTAGGGCTTGGGTCTCTGATGAATGTCCTAACAACCAGTCTGCAGAATTCTCCTTTTGCTTTCTCTATTACTCCCTGAGTAGCTAAATGTTTGTTTCAGAACAGAATGGCTTCATAGGTAGACCATGAGAGAGATTTTTCACAGTGCACCGTGTAGACTCATAATTAAGCATAGATTTAAGTTCAGTCTTCTGCAATGAATCAAGTAGAAAAAGTAGTTGGTACATCAGCCTCCTACACGCTAAGTGAAGACTCAAATATTTATATTTTTGAATGTGAAAGGAGGCATGTCTTTCCCAGGTGCTTTGTGTGGGATCACATGTCATTTGAACCATGGTACTCTACTGTCAAATTGTATCAAAAGTCTAGACTGTGCACTCCATAGGGCCTGAGGAATTACCAAGCACTACACTGTGGCTGAAGCATGGTAATACTGGAACTTTAAAAAGGAGAGAGACAGTAGATTTTCAAAAGTCAGGTTTCCTGAATGATGGCTTTTAGCATCCAAAGTGGTTTTTGAGCCTTTATGCCCTTCTTGGAAATCTGTCCCTAATGTGTCATGTTTCTTTAACAGAAAGCATTCTTAAAATATAACTACTGATCACTGTCATCTTTTGGGAAAAAAAACAAAAAACAAAAAACAAACCACAACAACCAAACAACCAAATAACCCCAAAGGAAATAAAGACTTTTCTTCCTATTAGTGACATGTTTATCATATTTCTAATAGAACTTTTGTGACATGATTGCTCATTAAAAATAGTGTCTAGGACACAGACCTCTTCCTGAAGTTCTAAGGTTTCTCTTTTTTTCAGGTTTGTAGTCATTATGATCATCTGAAGCAGGGTGATAAGCAGAAACTCTGTGTGTAGTGATGTTTTAAAAAAAGAGTGGTAACACTGAATAGATGAAATGTCAACTTGACCCAGCTCTTTTTTTCATGAAATGGAGCTTCCTACAGTCACATTAGTCAAGATATCATTGATTACAAGAGTCCTTATTAAAATTTGTTAAAAGCTCACTCTTAGAAGAAAATTTTGTTGAAGATTGCTGGCACAAATGCACAAATCCTTCTCGCTATTGGCAAGCAAATTTCTAGGAGAAGACAGACAGCTTAACACCATTCCTCTTTGTATTTTTTTTTTTTTTTTTTTTTAAGAGATTATACCCTATATGAATGATAAAGCAGTATTTGGTTTATACTAAAAAAAACCCAAACTTTTTGTACAGGTGCAGCATGTGAAACTTGAAAATGTGGTTGTAGTGAACTAAGTAGTAGTAAACCAAGGTTGTAGTAAACCAAGGACAAAGAAAAAACATGTTTCTGCATAGACATTACAGTGCTTTCACATCCTCTGAAAAATTTGGTCCCTTGGCGTACCTGTTTTTGCATGTTGCTTAGGATCAAAGCTATGCTTTTGCTTGCAGGTCTCCTGAATTGCATCTGCTTACTGTGCTTTGGTAATCATTATGTGGTGGCCTCAGACTCTTGCTCTCTGTCCCCCTTCACCCATTCTATCTCTCAGTGCAGGGGCAAGACAATGTAGCCAGGACATCCTTGTGTCTTGCAACCTCCAGCTGATCTGAAACCTCTCAATACGGGAGAGTACAGTACTGTACGCTACCTACTGACCTGGGAGCCCAGAGGATTTAGAGCTTCTTTAGGATCTGCGCATCACTAGTTGTTACCCAGCATCCGGGTAAAATCTGGTTTAAGCAATAAAATACCAAAGAGACATTCTACAGTCTCTGGATTACTGCTCGCTATGTTTTGACTTTTTTAAGTATCATGTGTTACTCATCCATTGGTTCCATTGTCACCAAAAAACCCCAAAGGTTTTACTTATGACAATTTGTTTACATATACTATGAGGAAATGGAATTGACCCTTCTTTACTGGGACATCTTTTCTAAATATTTCTTCACCTTTGCCAAAATATCAGCAAAACAATTTTAAGTAATCTGTTGAAAATAATAATAAAAAACATTTAACTGTTAAAATATAAACAAATCAAACACATTACAGACTCTCTTGTTATGGTTCTAAAATCATTTGGGCTTGAAATTAAGATTGGCAAGCCATGACTGCATTTAGTAAAGAGAAAATGAAGTATTAATTGTTCTATTTTTCAGTATCCAGTCTGCAATTTGAATATCTAATCAGTTTCTTCTGTAACCTCTAACTGATATAAGACTTTGCTGCCTTGGAATTGTTCACACAGAGTTCCAAACATGACCTGTTTTTTTGTTGTTGTTGTTGGGTTTGTTTTTTGTTTTTTTTTTCATTGACATTGAATATTGCAGCTTGCTTTTCAGCTTTGCTGCTCCTGTCATTTCCAGTGAAATGATATCAGTAATCTGAAACTTTCAGTATTTCACTTCCTTTGAAGTTGTGAATAACTGATGTTTTGAGAGAAGCTGCTGCTCAGGGACTTTGTAAAATGAAACGTACTAAGACACAAATGAGGTTTTGAGTTGACTGGCCTACTTCTGAAATCTAGGGCTTAATTCTGCTCATTGTGTGAGCAGTAGGAGAGGTAAAATTGATGGTATTCTGTGGTAGATACAGTGTTCCTTCTGACAAAGTATCTTCTGTCTTGCTTAAAACTTTATTTACTACTTGTGAAATTATGAAGTTAAAAGTAAAAAGTATATTGTGACCCTTGTAACTGCACCATTGTTCCGTATGCCTGCTGTCTAGCCAGATGCTTCATACTTCTTCAGAGTGAATGGAAATAAATTAAAAGCAATAAAATCAATACTGATCTGTTTTGTGCGCACTCAGTGAAAGAAAAAGTAAGCTTTCCTAGTGAGTAGATTCAGGCATCTGCACCGCTGAGTACTTAAATGTAAACCTCTTATCCGTAGCTATTTGTTAATTAATGGTCTGCTCAAGTAGACATAGAAGACTTAAATATAACAGATGTAGAATACTCAAATACTAATGACATAGTTTTCAAGAGGGCAGTCAAGTGAATTGAATAATGAAGTGTGTCTTAAAATTGCATAGGAACTGATGGAACTATGGATAAATGCATCAGGTCAGTATGGAAAAGAAAAGATGTCTGTATGGGAGGGAAGGGAAAGAGAATATTCATCTTTGTGTATTTGCTATGTTTTATTATGCCTTTTCTCTATTTTGAAATCTTTACATGTGCCTTACAGTATTTGTAAGACACGTGATACCACCTAACTTAGTGAAGACATGTTTTGAGACATACCTTGCTCAAAATGTGTGGCAACTTGAGTAGAAGAAATGACAGCCTGGACAAGTAGTAGAGAGAAGTGATGTTCTTGTTTGGAGAGAGGTACCAAAGATTAGAATTAGTGTAAACACCCTTATGGCTCTAGACATTTTGAGTCCACTTCAATTATGTGGAGCAATGGCTGCAGGAGAGATTATCTGGTTGACAGTGGTCAAGAGAAGGTGTTTCTTTTATATACCTGTTAAAGTGCAGGACTCTGCACCTGCATGAGGGCGCATCCTACAACTTGAAGTGGATTGGAGTACTGAAAATCTAGGAATGTCTAGCATCCTGCTCTTAAGGGTTTCCACAGATTTAGGGACTGTATATTCCCATATTAGTTATCCTGAAATATTCCTTGCCACAAAGAAGGCTAGAAGATTATTTATGAAAGTCAGAAGAGGCAACACTATTATAAACACATGTGCCAGAAAGGAAATACCACCCTGTTTCAGAAGTAAAAGCCTTTTATGTTCTGTTGCTCTTTGATAAGCATGTTTTTTAGTACTTAGGATGCATTTACACAAGATGCACTTTTATTTGGAGAGATGTATTGCTTGAATCATACCATAAACATAATTGGGGATTATTCAGACTTAAGTCTTAGTTCTGAATTCCAGAAAAAGGTAATTTTTGTTGATCCTTCTGCTTTGGCTTTTGGCAAACCCTTACGTCTCAGTCTCTTAGGTTTAAGTGTACTTTCAGCAAATTGTTATACCAGCTTGAAAGACATACCACTCTTTCCTTCCCCAGGAATTAATTCACAAATTGTGATCTCTTGATGTTTATTGGTTTATACAGGGATATTTATGCTTATGGAAGTGCTTGTAAATATTGACATAAAGGCTTTTGCCTGATACCATGTATGCTGTATGTCACAGTACACTGTCTAGAAAGGGCCAATAGGGTACTTAATACAAATTGTTTTGAGAATTTGAGTAAAAATAAATCTGTGCAGAAAATCAGGTAGTTACGATAATGTGGTACCACACTGGTGGAAAAGGGAAGAGCAACTGATGTAATCTACCTGTGCTTGTGCAAAAGCATTTATTACCGTCCCACACAGCATCCTTGTATCTAAATTAATGAGTGGACCACTCAGTCAATAAGGAATTGACTGAATTGTTGCACTGAAAGAGTTGCAGTCAATGTCTTGATGTTGGATGGAGACCAGTGATGAGTGGGGCTTCTCAGAGGTCCATATTGGGACCAGTATTTTTTAACATCTTTGTCAGGGACATGGACAGTGGGACTGAGTGCACCCTCAGCAAGTTTGCCGGTGACACCCAGCTGTGTGGTGTGGTCAACACACTGGAGGGAAGGGATGTGCCATCCAGAGGGACCTGGACAGGCTGGAGAGGTGGGCCTGTGCAAACCTCATGAAGTTCTGCAAGGCCAAGTGCAAGGTCCTGTACATGAGTTGGGACAAGCCCAAGCACAAATACAGGCTGGGCAATGAGTGGATTGAGAGCAGCCCTAAAGAGACGGACTTGGGTGTATTGGTGGATAAAAAACTGAATGTGAGCCAGGAGTATGCATTCACAGCCCAGAAAGACAATTACATTCTGGGTTTCATAAAAGAAGGAATGGGGCTTTGGGCAAACTGGTCTAGTGGAAGGTGTCCCTGCCCACGGTAGGGAGGTTGGAACTGGATCACCTTTAGCATCCCTTCCAGTCCAAACTATTCAATGATTCTATGATTCTGTAACAGTCTTGCCATTCTCTGGATCTTTTCTTATTAAATCTGCCTGTAAAGAGATTCCTGTGTTTGTATAGAAGTATGAAATGACTGTCACTGAAATGTGGGATTAATTATTTGAACTTTGCTCTGTGAAGCTGGTTTCATGTCATGTGATAATTCTGGCTAGAGGGTTTAATTTCTCATGCCTACTGCTCACTTCTGCCTGAACCAGCTTTTAATATGTGACTTGGTTTGACAAAACCCTTCATAGAGCCAGGTTTTCCACTGGGAACTAATCTGGTTAATAATAAGCCACCCTTAAAGACAGAGGTCTTCAGAAGGCATAGCTGTTGGATTTTAAATAGGTACTACCAGTACTACTCCTCGAATGAAGTATGAAGGCTGACTTTAGATGATTTAAGGCTTTTTAGAGAAATGAGCATGTTTTTGGAGGATCTGCTTGTAGGAATTGGATGTCTGCATTTCTGAAAGACTGGTTTACAGGTCTTTCATGCTACTTACTGAACTTCATCCCACCCTGTCCTGATTCAATGTTGGGAGAGATTTCAATATGATCCCAAGAGCAAGATTAAGACACAAACGAGGTCAAAAGCCGTATACCCCAAACAGGTTTTTATTACTAAAAAAGTGAAGAGGGGTAGTGATAGGATGGAATGGAAGGAAAAGACAGAAATAAAGCAAGGATGCGGGATAGGGCTGCAAGAATAGTCACCACCATGGATCCAGCGGCGTCCCGTTGGTCCTCAGCCTTCAGTTCTTCAATAGTCGATACACACTGAGCAAAGTTCTCTGTTGCCTTTTTAAGTTCATTGTATTCACTGATTAGCACATCTGCCCACCTTTAGTTTTTTTTTTTTTTCTCTGGTCCCACAGGTTTTGTTGCATCTGGCTTCAGGGCAGGAATGCTTGCCTTCTGTCAGCTCACTAGCAATGCCTGTGTGGGGTCTGCCCTACACAATAGAGGCACAAATGCTACACGGTGGGGCCAGCTCAGCACACCTCTGCCACTTTGAGGCTTGTCTAAAGAGTCGGGTCAATGCAACTGCAAGACTATAAACAACAACAACAAGCATCAAATCTTTACTGTCAGAAACCAGGACATAAAATGAAAATAGAATTTTAGATTTGATTGGTTTAGTATGGTTGGACTGGTTTTGTATCTAGGCTTACTTGATCATTCTTGTGGAATTGTCTTTATTTTCTCAATACGTTCTCCCTCTTTTCATCCACAGAAGAAAAAAGTAAGAAAGACAAATAAATTAGTGTTGCAATAGCTTGCTACCTATTAATCTGAAATTTTATGAAGAAATGAAAAGTCAGTGATAATGATTCTTTTCACATTTTCCTGACTCTTCTCCCAGTAGGATAAAATAAAAAAATCATGTCTTCAAAGTCTAATACTCCCATGAAAAAGTTAAATTCACTAAACTTAAATCTATTTTTGCTGTGGAGAAAAAAGCTGAGATGGCTTCTCAGCAAATTATAGCTTTCTAGAGCTTGTTCTCTATCCCATTTTTGTCAGTTTCATAAGAAAAAAAAAAAGAAAAAAAAGAGGAGAGAAAGACCCCAGTGAATACCCTATGCAAATATAGTGTAACAAAAGGGTTATGATTACTCATAATAACAGAATAGTTTCAGGTGCTGACTTGTGAACATCAGTACAGTTACCCATCTTTGAATTTCCATCTGTATGTGACCACTGGATTTTTTGAATGTGTAATAGCTCAAGGATGGCTAGGGATGATGGGCATACAGTGTAGTATCCTTTGTAGCAACAGTGGCTTTAATATCTCTAAAGAGAGAACCTTCCTTCTGACTTGGGTAGTCTGCTGTGGGGTTCCTGAGCAGGTGCAGACTGGAGCCCTATTTAACCTATTCACAAATGATAGATATTTCAAAGTTCCCCAACAACTGTGATTATATAGAAATACCTTAAACCAGTTCACCAGACAGTGAAGGATGTTGGATTTTTTTTCCCCTGTATTTTTGTGGGTATCTGGGAACATCAAAGGGGCTGTGCACTGCTTTAAACAACTTTATTTTGGTAAGATGCTTTAATTAGTGGATACGGATGTGTAGGTGTATCACAAAGTCTCAGGGAAACTGTGATGCAACAATTTGAATCAGAATTTTTCTACTTTATATTCTTATATCTCCTATGATATCTGAGCCCTTACAACAAGAATCAAAAATATTTTTTTATTCTATAATTTTGATGCTTTATTTTACAGTGCAGTTTCTAGAAGCTGACCTGAGGCCAGATACCTGCAATGTCTTCCCATAGGCAACATATGGGATTTTTTTTCCCACATCAACTTTTTTGAGTTAGTAATGTAGGTGTATCCCTTGCACAGCTATTTTTCAGGGTACCTAGTGTCACTGAATCTGTATGGGTACCTTTCTTACTGTCCTGATTCAGCTAGGATAGGGTTAAGTTTCCCCAGCAGAGAAGGAGAAAGGGACCTTCAGGTGGGTTATTCATACCATGCTGAGTCACGGGAGTGTGGGAACTTTTTTCCTTTGTGGCTTTGGTAGCGGGGAGCATCGCGAGCAAGCTGTCTGTAACCACTGCGGTATTTCTCTGTATATCTTTTGTCTTGTTCACTGTTATTGCTGTTTATTGTTGTTATCATTGCTACTGTTGTTGTTCAGATTGTTTATCACATTGTTGTATTAAATTTCTTCTTATTTTAACCCGGGTTTGTGCCTCACTTCCAGCCTGACCGGCTGAGGGTGGGGGAGGGACAACAGCAGCGTGGTCTACGGTCCCGGCAGGGCCTAAACCACCACACTTACTCACCCAATGTATTCTCACATTGTTTTCTGACCTGCTTTAGCATAGAGAACCATGCTGTAGAAGCCAGAGATTTTGCCTGGTTGTTCACCTTTAGTGAAAGGTAAGTAAACATCCATCTTTTCTGGAGTCAAAGACAAACATTATCCTAGTTGTCCTGCTCTTCAATAACTTCTAAAGACTTAATAAAACAGCTCTGAATGGGAAAGGGGAGAAGGAATTTTTCAAAAATCAGTATATTTGTGAAATCCAAGGCATTTTAACATGAGTGAGCACTGAGTGAGGATAATGAAAGTCATAAAACCCCATTGACTCATACTGTGACTACTTGCAACTTTTAGAAGAAGCCGTATTACAAATCCTTGACATTCCACTGTGGCCTGTAGTATTAATAAAAAAACCCCTTGCCTGATTCCATTTCTAATTTACAAAGATTAGTCTCTAGCATATGCAAAAAATGTTTAAAGCTGTGCAGTATAATTTTGCATTTGAAGCAAAAAAATAAATGTTTTAAAGAAGATGTATCAGAGACTGCTTTTTCTGCAACTTGCTAATCAGTTCAGATCCTTTAAGGGAAGGAGAGAGGATACTAGAAAAAAACATTTGTCTAAACCTACTGTTAAGAAATACAGTAATCAGTTATCAGGGCAATATAAGCAAGATTGACTTTTCTTTTTCCCCCGAGAGAACTATGCTGTGATCCATGATTTTTGTATAACCTCTGTTTATGTTTCACTGCCTCCAGGTATTAAATGCAGGCTTAATAGAGCTTGTGGCAGGCAGAATGACTAATTACTAGAGCTTCTGACCCTGTTCTATTCTGTAAAGACTGAGTATCTATTGACATGGTTGCACCCACCCCTGTGTTTTGACTATTGATCATACTTTGGCAGCCACCAGCTGATGCAAGCACTACTGTAATTGTAAATATTACGTAATTGTGTGTGCTGAAATTATGCATCAATGAAGAACTGAACTAAAAGCTTGCTTTCAAAGAATCTTGGGATGCAAGTTTGCCCTTCATTTGGACTACATGTGCTGTACACTAGTATTTCCCAAATCAGTCTTCTCCATTTGTCATACCACCAGGACAGGCTCTGCTGCACTCACCCCCCACCTTAGATTCTTCTTATTTATTAATGGTGGGGTTTGTGTTTTGTCATGAGTCTCGCTATCCATCTGAGATGACAGCAAATGAAATGAAATTAACAATATCAGTGGATTTTTCATCATATTTAGAAAAAAACTCTCTGTTTTCTCTCACTATTGAGAGAGGTTTTTAGGAAAAATACACCCATCAAGCTTAAAAATGAAATATTTCTCTATGTTTAAAAAAAAAAAAAAACAAACAAACAAAAAAAAACCAAAACCTGGCATGTCTTAATTTCTTTTTAATGCTTCATTATTTTCAACATCATAGAACTGGCCATGCCAGTTGTAGAGTTGTCCATGACTAGCAGATTGTGTGGACCAGTATTTTTGAAAGTTCTGAATAGTTTGTAAAGAAGCTTTTCATTGTTTCAATGCAAAAACTATTCAAGTCTCCTTAGCTCCCGACTTTTTTTTTTTTAGAAAATGACTATTTGAAAATAAAAAAAACTTGTCATGTAAGACATATCTATTTTGGATGAAAATCTGCTGTCTCTTTTACAGTATATGACGGGTTGTCTTTGACATTATATTCAATAAGGGATTGCTACAATTCCCCAAGTAGTTAATGAACATGCCATGTATGCTTCCAGAACATTACCAGACTCTTCAACTAGAAAGGCAGGAGGCAAAATCTTTGGAAATGCTCTTCTAATGAAGTCAGAGACAAATACAGCAATGTTTGTCCCTTTGTGAGTCATGAAGAGTGTTCCACAGTATAAATGGGTCATCAGCATCATGTGGCATCCATTTTATTTTTTTTTTTTTGTCTGTTGAAGGACTTTCACATGTTTTGGATAACACTTGCATGATAAATATTTGTTATACTCCTTCTGTAGTTGCTGCCAGTGATTGTATTCTATATTCCAGAGGGCAGGTCTGCCATCCGGAGAGAGTCAGACAGGCTGGAATAATGGGCTATCAGGAACCTTGTGAAATTCATCAAGGATAAAGGTAAAGTCCTGTATCTGGGAAGAAATAATCCCTTGCACCAATACAGGCCAGACACTGACTGGCTGAGGAGCAGCTGAAAAGGACCTGGGAGTCTTAGTAGACAACGAGCTGAACAGCTAGTGGGGAAAGAGGGACAGCAGATTATCGAAAGACAAGATTTCAATGCATACATTGAAACAAGGGAGATTCTACTGCATATAAAGGTATTTTTTCCAATATGAAGAAAACAAAAAGTTGGAAGAAGTTTCCCAGAGAAAACATACTGTCTCCATCCTTGGAGATTTCCAAGACCAAACTGGATGAAGCCTTGAACAACCTGGTCTAATCTCATAGCTGACCCTCCAGAGGTCTTTTCCAAGATGAGCTGTCCTATGATGTTATTTTAAATATCAGTAAATTCCTGGATGATAATGCCCTGAGTCTGATTTTGCTTTTATTATTACTTCCCTGTTCTGTTAGATAAAACATATAGCAGTCAGCAATACTATCACTAGTATGTTGAGTGTCTAGCAATTACTCAAAGTAGGCAGTGACCAGTGCTCGGGGACCTTATGAACTTCGAGTAAGGTTTGATTTTGCAAAGGTTTGTATATTCTTACCTACAAGGACAATAAAAGAAGTTAAAACTCTCTACCTTTCTTTGCTTCTTTAAGAATTTAGATACGTTTCAATATGTTGCCTGTTTTATAGAAGTCTTTCTAAGACTTTATGGATGCATTTCACACTGTGAAAAATAGAAGCAAGAAAGCATGACTTGCAAGAAGTATTTTTAAATGAATAAACCAGAAGACTGCTCTTTTCACTAATCCAACATTTATGCACAGATTTCAAATGAGAATTGTTTTCCACTCTCTGCCCACTTATGCTGCCTTTTCTCTTTTCAGCACTGCTCCTTTGCTCTCGTTTGCTTTTATTTAGTATTTTGATACAGAATTCAGAGGAAGGGAATGGCCTCAAGCTCTGATGTAAATACAAACCAAAAAAGATTTTTCTATAATCTGAAGTCAGTGTCTTCTCATAGGCAGAACAGATAAGAGTTCTTTTAAGAGAAAACTTATTGCTTTAGTAGTTTCAGTTCAAAGAAGTTTGAGAAGTATGAATTTACAAATTTATTTTAAAATTATGTAGAAAGCTATACGCAAATTTCTTAATAGAAATCACATTTCAAAATCAGTTATAGGACTGTCTACAAATCTAGTCCAAAAATTAACATTGATCTACTGAAGTTATTAGAGTTTTGTTCCATCAGTTTAGTCTTGGAATGTATGTGACTCCCTTGTGAAAACTCAGAAATGGCTACCAAGTGTCCTTTTGACATGATTTCTGCCAGTGAAGCAAATGGTCAGTGGAACAATCTTTTTAAAGATTGTCTGGTCTAATTTAGGCTATTTGTGTGGAATTATTCATTTAAAAAAACCCACCCAACCAAACCAAACCAAACAACCCAACAGAGGTGGTTTTTGTTTTGTTTTGTTTTGTTTTTTTTTTTCTGTGTGTGTGTGATAGTGTGTGAATTATCTTTAATAGATTGACATCTGTCGACTTCCTGATTTAACAGATTCCACTTTCAGGGAATGTTCTTATAATAAAACTGGAATAATTGAGTAAGTTATCTCTTTGATTTTACTCCCTTGTTACACAATATATCTCTGTTCTTTTCAGCTCATGTATGTATGTATGTAACTACACAAAGAGTTTTGCCTAACTGTGTCAGCAAGAGTTTTTTTATTGACTTTTCTGTTTTTTGGAGAAGGTTTTTAGGTTTACGAGCCTTTGCTTACAAGCCAGAACTTCAAGCTCTGAAAATTAAGTTTCTCTGTAACATACTAAATATTCTTAGTGGCAGAGAATCTTATGATGAAGCGGTATGAAGGGATTTATTTTAGGGATGTCAAAGGAAGGACTGAGAATTGACTGCCTAAATGAAATATGTCATTTCAAAAATAACTCACTTATTTTTCATTATTTCCATGGTACAAAAGAAATACTGTAAAGAACTTCAATTTAATTAAGGAACTCTGTATTAACCTCCTGTAACTACTGGGTAGATATGTGTTGGTTGAGATACTTTGTTTCTTTTAATTCCTAATAGAACATTTCTCTTTGAATGAAATCCTTGTATTGGTTCCTCTTGAACTGTGATCCCTGTTTTAATGATCTAAGAAGGCTGGAGGCCTGGAATGCTCTGTGCCACTGAGTCTATTCCTCTGCTAGAGCAGGAGACACAGTAAATGTCCAGCTAGGATGGATTTATGGAACTTCTGTTCCATATGGAGCAAGACCTTCAGATAAACTTTTGACTTATAGTATCACCCTGCCCCAAGTCACAACTATCATATGTGTCAGAAGGACACCAGGGAGTCATTAAGTAAGTATTTTAGATCCCTGGAAGGCATTTCTTTATAAAAAAACCTGGGATGGCTCAAGGAAGCAGACCATGAGTTATTTTACAATATTTAATAATTTCTGCCAGATGCTGAGTGATGTTACTTTAAAGTCACATATTTCTTTAAAGTCACACATGAGTAAAAAAATATCTCAGCTGCATTTCCAAGAATTTAAAGTTGCTGAGCACATTGGTAAGCATTATGTCCTGTGGCACCCATTCATGCATTGGTGGAAAATGAAAAACTGTGTAAAACAACCACAACCCAGAGATAAAATAGGAGTTAAAAGAAGTAAAAATACATTTTTGTTCCTCCTGGGATCCTCCCTCCAGAGGAATCTTGAGGTATGAGATTAATTTAATGTATTATTTATAATGCTAACAATTATTGATTGAATAGTTTCAGTTTTCCTCGTTTATACAGTATCACAGGCACAAAAATTTCTACCACAGACTTGAATTGCATCTCTTGAACAAGGTCTTTGCTCTCACAGTTCAATGCTGGAAACAGCTTCAGAAGCTCACTTGTCCTTGGAACAGAGTAGTTTGGTGTTTATAATCTCTTGTTAATAGCAAATGACTAGTATTCATGTTACAGGGATGTTTGCATAGGAAGGTCTTAGTGTGGTAGCTGAATCGATGAAACTATTTCTTATGTGTTAATAATTTCAACCCACACTTTCCCACAATCTGAGGATTTTTGGTAATGCTTCTGATTAGTCTTAGTTCCAGCCTGCATCCCACATTTATCCTATCCCTTTCTTTTCACTTTCCCAAGCTTCATGTCCTTCTTACACCTCTTTTATTTTAATTGGGCCTCATCTTTTCCTTCATGCTGTCAGTTCTGAAATGTTCACCTATCTTTCTTTGATGCTGCTCTTTACAGATGTTTTCAGCCTTACCACTTGAGCCTGACTGAAAAATAACTAATTCATCCTCCTATGTAAGATCTTTGTAGGTATTATTTCTGGGATCTTCTGCCACATTACTGAAGGGAAAATTGGCTCTCCTTTTCATATTTAATAATACATTCTTAGATTATATTTCCAGAGGGAAGGTAACATTTCAATTGCATTAGACTTTAAATGAAATAACTTTTTAAACAATAGTCCTCCTAATGAACCATAACCTAAGGTCCTCCATATTTAGTCAGTCTTTACCAAGTAAATCTTCCATTGACTTCAAAGTAAAACTGTTTTTAAGAGATGAATTGAAGGGTGTTGCATATTCTCATTCTTGGTTTTATTAAAATAGGATAGTATTTTTTGCAAGTTACAAATTTATTGAAGATCTACACATTAATAATCCACATTAATCATAACTGAAGATAGTGGTTTGTATGAACTTGCTACATTTAATTTAATAGAGGTAGTCCTTTGTTTTCTCTTTACTTCAGAAGCTGTAATAATCTGTATAACTCTGCTCTTTAGCTAAATATTTTTGGAACTCAATATTTCAGCATTTGGCTTTATTCCTGTAAAGAATCCTCAGAACAAAAAAGGGGAAAAAAATTAAACAAAACAAAGATATGTGGTACCTTTGGTCATAAATCTCAATGAAAAAATCAGGCTATAAATAACCGAAGAGAGGACTTTCCTTGAACAGCTAGTCCCGTAGGTCAAACTGGAATATGCTAATAGTGCAATTTTGGAAGGCTGCACTACCACCATCGATTGTCAGAGCCAATTTCATAGGCAGTAAACCTGATACATGCAATTAAAATATCACTGTAAATATAATACAAAGAATAGCAATATTCTTCTCTCAGACAGTGTGTATGGTGAGCTACTAAAAGATTTAAATACAAGTGCTGTAATAAATACAAAAGGACAGTTTAGTAAATTTCTGTGAAGGAAATGTTTTCTATAGTGTTGTCTATAGAAAGCAAAACCATACCGAAATTCTAACTAAAATCTTATGGCAAAGCACTTAAAAGTATCGGAAGAAAAATGGCTTTACGTGCTTAAAACCATGGCTGACAGAACTCAACAGTGTTGAGTTTGAAATGCCTTGATTTCAGTGGAGGGTGTTTAGCTTTGGTCCTGTAACTCCACAGAAGGATCTCTGAGTCTTCATTAAGAGTCTTTGGGAAAATGGGGTGCCAGAAGACGTGGTTGCATGGCATGTCACCTATGAGAGAGGCCAGCCCGGGAGGCTCCTTCCCCAGTGACTGATACCAGCAGACCGCTACACAGGGCTGCATGGCTGCTGCCCTGGAGTATGGCTTTGTTAGGGCACTAAACACTCCTTCGAGGTTGGAGCTTCTTTGGTTAAGCTTCCTTGGCTAACCGTACCACCAAAAAAACCCCACTGTGTCGAATTACTGCCTCCACGTGTGAGTTGTAAAAAAAAACCAAAGGAGTCCAAGTGAGCTGCTTCAGATAATTTGTCTGGAAATACTATTAACAGTAGTATTAAATCCCATTATGTTCCAAGGCTGAAGTGTTTGTGTTGACCTGAGGGGGAGAGAGAACACTCACTCAGCTTGGGTGTCTTGGGTGATGAGTGTAAAGGCCAGGTCTGAGACAAGCATATGGTCAGTGTTACCTTAGATATCAAGGAAAGCTCTTCAATCAAACAGATGCTGAAAATTTAGGAGCCTCTGGTGATCTCATTAGAAGGTTGAATCAGTCTCTGATTCAGGGCAGAAAATGTTCACAGATTATTTACTGTGGTAGCCTGGCTATTTGGTAAAGTGCTGTTGGTGGGCTGGTCCTTTCTTCGAATGTGCTCATACAA
Organism: Athene cunicularia; assembly: GCF_003259725.1. Classification (NCBI taxonomy): domain Eukaryota; kingdom Metazoa; phylum Chordata; class Aves; order Strigiformes; family Strigidae; genus Athene; species Athene cunicularia. The sequence goes on from NW_020799101.1 coordinate 20,129,350, forward strand.
TCTGAGAACCTGTAACATCACCCACTGCTTTGAGTAGCAAATAGATGTTAAATTCAGCATTTTTGTCTAGAAATATAGATAGATAGATAGATAGATATATATATATATTTTTTTTTTTTTTCCCCCACTAGGTGTTTTCATGTGATTCATGTCTTTCTGCTGCTGTTTCTGTGAGAGAGAGGATATCCTGGAGTTCCCAGGGGCATGGTCCCTTTTATACACATCTCATGTGCCTCCCATGTGGACGTTTAGCTAAGACTCAGTTGTGAGGGTAAATATCAGTCAAGATATTTCAGTTACTTCTGGAGAAGAGTGAGATCTGGCACAGAAAGAGCATGATTTTTTTTTTTTTTTTTTTCCCCACGGGAGATCTGTATTAGAGCACAGGTGATGTATAAAATGCAGAAAACCAAAGAAAACTCGGGAGATCTGTATTAGAGCACAGGTGATGTATAAAATGCAGAAAACCAAAGAAAACTCAAAAATATTTGTCAAAAACATCCATTTTGTAGGATCATTCATTGTTTTAAATTCAAGTTTGATCTAGTATGACAGTATTCCTATTAAAGCAGGCAAGTCTATGCACAAAAAACTTGTCTACACCCAGGAGACAATCATTTGATCTATGTTTTATTTCTGTAAAGAAACACATCATTACTCAAAAGCTGGTCTTTCTTCAAGTGACTTACTCATTCTCCTCTGTAACATCTCTATTGGTATCTTCTCTGAATGCTTTTGTGTTTTTCAGAGAGAATGCTTTGTGAGCTTAAATGTCAGTGATTTCTCCAAAAGATCACATCACTGAACACCATATATTCCCCAAGAATTTAGATCATGGTTACTGACAGAAAAGAGTCTGCAAAAATAATACCTGTTTAATAAATCACCTGTAATGAACATGTATGGCTTGGATTTATCTCATTTTTCCTCAATTACAAAAAGAACATGAGCCTTTTTCAAACTGAAAACTTGGTAATTGCTTTAATAGCAATTTTAAAGGTTAAAATTTTCAGAGTAAGTATTTTTGTGTGAAATCCAAACTTATTTTTGTCAAAATTATTTATTTAAAAAGAAAATGATCATATTGAGTATTCTTACTGACATGCTCTGATTTTTCCATTTTGCCGACACTCTGTACTTAGAAATATTTTTTAAAGGGGTAGTGCCTTGTCCCACCCCAAAATTGCTGAATTGCTTTGATCAAGCAAACAAGCTAAAAATCCTTTGAACTGATCCAAGACAGCTTTTCAGTGCCTTTGCTGTGTGTATGTCTTTGGGGATAGTCTGGCAACTGTGCAATAAATTTGATGGTTGTGAATATTTGTTTTACTCATCTGCACTATAATGCCTAATTAATCTGTGATGGAATTTCTTTGCAAATGCACCAAATGATATAAAAGTGTTTTCTCTCTTCTGAATGAAATTAGCTGGTAAGAAAATAGAGATCATTCAGCCATATGTAATATTGGCTTATCTCTGGACGTCAAAAAGTGAGCTTCTGGCAAAATTTTGAATGTCAGCTGCTTGCTTGTTAGAATGGTAAAGCTGTGCTCTTTTAAATCATGAGTTAATGCACTGTATTTTTTTCATAATATTATGTCAAGATACCTCATCTTGTTTAGATAAGTAATTAGATAAGTACTTTAAGCTCCAAAATAATGAAGTTACTGCTCATGACCATGCATGCTGTATTTTAAATATATATTATGTTCTCCTTAAGTCATCTGAATTTAGGTATGTGCCTGATTTTATTATGATTTATTAAAGGCAGTCTACTTTATTGTAGATGTTGCAGGTCAAATTCTAATGTCTGCATGAGGTGGAGTGAGTGCAAGTGGAACAGCATACAACAGAAGTTTTGCGGGTGACTGTGGAGATGTCAGTCTAGATTTCACTGAGAGAATGGAGTCAATAAATTTCGACCACGTGCCGTATTTTTTCTGCCTGTCTTTATCAATCCTGCAATTAGAAGTAGGTACAGGTGAGCAAATCTTAAATACTTCCACTGTGACCAATAATAAACTTCATTGACTTCCTTCTGACTGATCTGAACACAAAACAAGTGAGTTTATCTGGTGTGGGTTGTTTGTTTGTTTGTTCATTTTGTTTTTAATTTACTGCTACACTGCTGGTGCATTACCTCCTTCGTTTCGGATTTTTTTTTTTTTTTTGTCAACTAACTTCTGTAGAGCTTTCAGGAAGCTTTCAAAGATATTTAGGTTTTTTTTGTTTTAATTCTTTTAAAGACTATTTTTCCTTCATCAGGTTTTGTTTGGATTTTTGTTTATTTGTTGTTTCTTAGGTGGGTTTTTTTATAGCTTTTACAGCTCTTCATGCAACACTAAGTAATTGCCCTGCTCTATTCAGTTGGAATGACAAACAATAGAGTTAATTAACAAAAAAAAGTCCACTGCAGGGCAAGTTAGTAGAATGGTAAAGAAGTCATGATTTACAGTATTTGCACAACTTTCTTTATAAAGCAATTGTTCGTCATTATAATAATGCCAGAAGAGCAAATAGAAAAAAAATGTGTTGCATTAACAAACAATTAATGAGCATTTGTAGCTGAATGGAACTCAACTTTTATGTATTATTTCATTAAAAGTTTACAGGATCCATGAGACCAGAGAATAAATAAAGGTAATGATTTCAAGGTAATGGTCTCCTAGGGGGCATGAATATTGAACAAATGTGTTAGTCTTGCCTACTTACCTAAGCCTTAAAACCAGGGGATTTTTATACCTTAATTTTTCTATACACTCTTTCATTAAAAGATCAAAGTGTGCTGTTAGATAAAAGAGAAACTGGCACAGGTATTTAAAAATTATCATTAGAGCTACATTCTCCATTGTAGCTTAACAAGAGCTCCCCTTTTATGTTAAATCCTCCACAATTTAAATCCTTTTTTCCATTGTGAAGGATAGCTTTTTATGTCCTTGCAGAAAGTAGCAAGTCTTTTCTAGAGGTTGATAACTTCTGAAAGAGTGATCAGCATTTCCTTGGCTGTATACCAAACTACACATTTTTATGTGGCAGTCTTCCATCAAAGCTGCACCACCAATCATAGTGCTTGCATGCATGCTTGGGTGACAGGGAGGCTTTTTGCCATCTTCATAATTGTTTCACATACTTGGCAGTTGTAGGATGACCTAGTTATCACCTTCTTCATTTCAGCTTCCAGACCATTTGATAATGATTTCAATACAATACAGTTGTCTTGGTTCCTTATGTCATGAAAATGTCATGTAACAAATAGTCACACAGTCCGCAAGGACAACTGGAGTTTATGTAAAGAAATATACATATGAGGATCTTTGGAATTTCAATGGTGTTCCTGGAATTCAACAGTTTAGATACATACAGAAACAGCTGCTGATGTTCGTCTTCTTGTTGTGACATTTTACTCCTGCTTGCTTGTCTGTATTCGTCTGTTGGTTCTTGTCACATATTTAGATTGTAGAAGTTTTGGTAACAAAACTGCCTCAGTTGTTGCTATGGGGCCTAGCACAAAGGAGTGCTGGTCCTTGGCTGAGCTTCTTAGAAACCAGAAGTGCATGTAAATAGTTGTCAGGTTTCTAGTAAAGCTCTGCAAATCCCATTATTGCTGCTGCTTTACCATTCCCATTTCTAAGTATGTCCCATGTGGTCTAAGAATTATTTTTTAACTGGACTATAAACTGCTTCTTATTTTATCAAATAGATGTAGAATGTGATAAACATTGTTTTAATGAGTGTGAGTGTGGTTACAGCAAGGATACAGGAACTTGGTACATATGAGTGTTATTTGTGACCTTACCACCCAGGTTAGATATCTTGCATGTCTATGAAATCGACACAGACACATCTACTGCTTTATTGAATAGGGAAAATACTGAATACACAAGGAAACTTCTGGGCTGACCAGTCATCTGAGAAGTGTATTTTAAAGGTAAAGCACTGTTATGCTATAGTTTTGGGTTCTTCGTAGTGCTGTAATTTTAGTTCAGGACAAAATATATCTCATTTTTTCAGTGTGCAGGCTGTCCATATCCATCCTTTTCAGTTATATTGTACACCCCACCTGTCTTAAATAAATTTTTAGTGGTGAATTAGGCTAAGAATGGTGCAGATACCTGCTCTAGTGCTGTTGCTTGTATTTGTCATTCTCTTGGGGTGGAAGGGCATACATGCTCTTTGTAATGGATGAGATGGAGCAGCACTCAATCAGTAAAAGTAAGAGAATCACGGAGTCCACAGCAGCAGTGAGTAGCAGCATGCAGAATGTATTCATGTCTGTCATAACCACATGGCTGAATGAGTGGTTGAGATGACCTGTTCGTTTAATAGAATGCATTATCCATATATGTTCTCTCTGGTACACAGGTGTTCCCTGATAACAAATACTGACCTCCAGTGTTTAGGATAACAGGCTGTGGAGCCTGTAATTTGTGAGCAGATGTGGCTGAGGGATGGTGTTGTGGTGGGGGGCACTGAGGAATGTATGTGGCTGAAACACACTGCACGGTCCCAACAGTAACGTGTACATTGCCTGACCAGAGATCACAGAGGAAGGTCAGAAATACAAGAAGCTCTAAGGTTTTATTGTCACTTTTGTTGGAAGCAGAATCAAGCACAGTAGCCTGGAAGATTGAGACAGATCACAGTGCCACTTTGAGGCAGTTCATCAAAGCCAGATTCACTAGACATGAAGATGAAGTCTTCTGCCTTTCCCTTTCATTGTTTGTAAGGGGTGAATGCCTTTGCAGAGCAATTTTCAAAGACTTATTTTTCTTTGTCCAAATTGTGGAGCCATGAATGTCAATACACAGAATTTTGTACAGCCTTCATGTTAGAAGTCATTTACTCCCATCTTTGCTCATGTGTAAATGGTTACACAAGGCAAAGCAATAATATAAGGAATACCTAGGGATGAAGAAAAGGTGGAGGCATTCACTGTTTTTTTTTTGCCTCAGTCTTTAATAATACTGATAGATCTTGGGCTACTCCATCCCCTGTGTTGAAGGACCATGAGTGTAGGAACAGTGACCTTCCTTTGTGACCACTGAAATTTTAAGAAAGCAGGTGTGTCAGCCAAATATTCACAAGTCCATGAGACCTGATGTGATTCATCCTAGAGTTCCGAAGGAATTAGTGAATGTTATGGCAGGACCCCTCTCTATCATCTATGAAAGGTATTGAGAGTCTGGCAAGGTCTCTGCTGACTGGAAGCTAGCCAATGTTATTGTAATCTAGAAAAAGGGTGTGAGGGAAGAACCAGAGAAGTACAGACCTGTTAGTCTAACCCCAGTTCTGGGATCAAATTTCAAGGACCATCTATCTAGTGAATGACCTTTGCTTCATTATCCTCTCTCCTCTCCTCTCCTCTCCTCTCCTCTCCTCTCCGTCCTGGTGAAACACTTGATCATTTATGTAACCTTTGATGTGTAACAAAAATCTGCTGCACATTCATGAGCATTTTGAATATATTAATTTTATAGTTATGTATAGTTATTCTTAATTACTCAAATAAAATAAACAGACAATTATAATGAAGAGTTTAAAATATTGAGTATTAGAAAGAATTAAACTTTGTCATCAAGAGAAGTAGCGTTATTATCTCTTCTTAGCTTTGCATATTTTTGTTCTGTGCAAGGTACTTGACACCATCTAAACTGCAAACCCAAATGCAGATACATTTATCAATACACTGTGGCCTAGTAATTGATATTTCTTTTCTGAATTTGTATTGGGTCTGACTGAGATGGACTTAGTCTTCGCCATAACTACCTTCATAGTGTTGTTCTTTGTATTAGTAACTAGAAAGCTGTTGATAACACACCAGTGTTTTGGCTGCTGCTGAGCAGTGCTCACACATCATCAGGGCTGTGTCTCCAACATTCCCCCCTCACCAGTAGGCTGGGTAAGATCTTGGAAGGGTACATAGCCAGCACAGCTGACTCAGTCTGACCAAAGAGATATTCCATGCCATATGATGTCTGCTCAGTGATAAACGCTAAGAGAAAGGAAGAGGAGGGGCGTGATAGAGCAGCTTCAGTGGGCACCTGACATCTAGCCAAGGTCAACCCAATACAGAGTTAGGGAAACGAGCCTGTAAGTCTCATTCAAAGAGTAAGCCTGGGTCATCCCCTTTAGTCCCATGCTGACCATGATGATGTGGCCAAAACAGTCAAGAGAGGTGAGATCTCATCCCTGTTTACAACATGCCAATTCCCTAGTTTGTAGGTACATGTTAAATTTAATTACCAAAAATATGTTTAATGAGCAGCCTCTACTAGCTGCATGTAGTGCTGGTATTTTGTGTTGGTATTCTGTATGAATATGTATCATGGATCTTATTTTGAAAAGGAATGTATAGCAGAACAGTTTTTTTCTGTCAGTCAGTTAATTCTGAGACTCCTCAATAACACTCACTTTCACTTTATTTCCCTTTAAAGAGTTGTCACTTAAATCATGAGATTCATGAAGGATGAATTTTAAATACTGGGGAAGATTGAACAAGGGATGTGAAAAGTCTGAACAATCCTTTGAATACTCAGGAAGGAAAATGCCAGTGAAGATTGAAGGTTAATTCAAATCTAAGCCAGACTTCTCCTGGATGGACTAAATTGAGCTGGAAGCTTTGTGCAAGTCTGGACTGCTACGTTTTAATCAAGACAGATCCCTCAGTAATAGATTTAATAAATTCTAAGCATAAAAGCAAAATAACAGGGAGGTGATGAACTTCTTAGAACTACTTAACAAAAGCTGGTTTTAATATTATTTTGAATTGGGGAATCACTGGTTCATTTTGTATAAACAGGTTTGCACTTTTTTGTTAGTTTAATAGTTGGATAAATTTAAAAGAATAGCTCTTTCCCCAGTCTCTGGAACACCTAGATTTTCACACAAATAAGTTAGATGCAAATTTATATATATATATTTTTTTTTAGGAAAAAACATTGATAGGAGCTGTAGGCCAATGCTGTTCATCTGAAATGTTAGAATTTTGTCAAAATATAGCCTTAATCCTAAAGAGTTTAAGATAGTTTTATTTGTGTTCAGGCAGAGAAACTGAGCTCCTTGTCAGGGAGGGAGGCAGTATTTCTTTGCAATTTTTCCCAACTAAGAGTATGACTAGCTTGTTACCTGGAAGAAAGAGTAATGGGATCCAAAAGGCATGGATGGGGTTAAGCATCTTTGTAGAACTGAAGTCCCCTGACATTTCCTAATAAAACATGTGATATTATAAAGTAAATTGAAACATAGGCCAACTTGGACAAATGTCTGACAGGCATCGTTTGGCTGTTCTTCTTAATGAGTAGCGACACTTCTTTCTTATCTTTCTTATCTTTCTTTTATACAATTCTCTGGGCAAATGAGCCGACAGATCTTTGGAATAACATGCAAAAAAATTTCTAACCCCAAAGACTGTGTCAATTCAAACAGCACTTGTACAAGCAAAGTGATAATCTATTTTACTTCTTTAGAGAGTTCATTTTTTTGTGTCAGTTATAGCATCATAATGTGCATTGTATTATTGTTCTACTTAGTGAATTGCTGATGTGTATAATGATGCACCTGTTTGTCAAGAAATCCCTCAGAAGCCAAACGGTGCTATAAAATTGACATACTTGTGTGCAGCCAGAACTGTCAGGATGTTTCCTCTACATTATCTAATATTTTCTGCTTTATGGCCATTAAAGGCAATAATAAAACAGCTGTTGCTGAGTGGTGTGTTGTCAAGTATCAGTGAAAAGCATTGAGATGATAGCATTGTGATGTGCAGTGCTATAACTAAGGACGGGTCAGCAGGTTTTTTTCTGTCTGTGTATGATTTTGACTAGACAGGAACTTGCCAGACAGCAGGTAAGCCCTGGAGCAATGACCAACATTTGTGCTTGCAAAATTTTCAATAAATCTAATCGTACGACTACATTTAGTTTCTGGAAATAAAGTTTTTTTACATACTGCCAATGAATTTTGCAACTTTGTGGGTCTACCATGATACTGACAAGTCTTCTGACTTCTTTGTCTCTCTGATTGTTCAACTGGACTGTCTTTATTACCACATAGAAAAGGTGAAGGGAGAGGGTAGAAAGACATTTAGTATATCTTAGGTGCAACATCATAAAAAATTTATTTAATAAGTATTTGTTGCATTTTGATCATGCCTTTCTTGGGCATCCCAGGAATGCTCTGAATATCAGGGAGCCTTGCAGCCTTTGCCCACTTCCCTGCAGCAATCTCTCCTGACCGCCTGAGTTTGAGATGAGGCTGCCTGCAGTTCTAAGGAAGACCTCAGGACCTCTGCCATCTTTCTGTCTCTGTTTGGAAGCTTTTTCATTGAAAAGGAAGAGGGGATAGATGATCATCTGAGACCTATTCACTGCATAAGTCCCTGTAGCATGGAGAGTGTGCTTCAAGCGCTGGAGGTGTGAAAGACTGGTCTCCACAGATGGCCGAGGAACACTTCTATAGAGAATAAATATCAGTAGAAATTATCATGACCTTGAATGCCATTCTAGGATCACAAATATTATTTTAACATAACAAAAGGAAATAAGAAAGTATTATTTCTTTACATGTCTACTGGTGGTAACATTTTTTCATGTAGCAAACAGATACAAAAGATACTGCCCTTCAGAAATGTCTTAGTACTTTCTTCTACTGTAATAGATATGTCCTATAGATACATAGTTCATCACAAAAGATTGATGAGTGTCAATAATTGAACCCAATTATACTGAGTTCCACTTCAGTGCTTTAGATCGTGAGTCAGGATCCTGCTTGGTTTAATGATCACTTCTTAAGATAAGGAGCAGATTATAACTGGACTAAGATCAGAGAGCAGACACGTACAAGTGATTAAATACTTTTTGATATAAATTTGGCTTTCACTTGTTAGAAAATAATAAACTAAAGAGGAAAGAAGTGAAGTGTCTTAGACATGCAAACCCATTGTAGTGATTATATCCTAGCTAAACAAAACCTGCTATCAGAACTGGTTTAGATGGTTTCAGACTAGAAAAATAACGTCTCTGACTATGAGGGGTACCAGAATAGCATTATCTTTGAACACAGTTCAACAACAAAAATTGTCAGTTAAGTTGAAAAAGGGTAACAGAACCCATTATTCAGAAATTGAATTTAGTGCTTCCAATCCCCAAAACTTTTCTCGATTTCTTATGGAATAAACTGCATCTATTTTCCATAAACTATGCATACAGCACTCCCCTAACCTCAATGATTTATCATTTGTGTTCTTGGAAGGTAGATAGGTAAGAATCTGGGAGCTAGTGAAGCTGGAGACTCTTTGTTTTCCAAAGTGGCTTGAAGTTGTAGAACAAAAGAGTAAAGAGTTACAAAGTGTTAGCTCAGGTAAGAGTTCTCAGAAATGTATGGCTTAGGATGACTCAGAATCCCAAATCTCTCAAAACTGTAAGTTAGACTAAGATATTTTTCTTCTATTTCTAACCTTCTGTAGCCCCTATTTGCCTTCTCTCTATTCTTGCATGGGAATTTGTTAGACTCAATAGTATTCGTGAGAAAATTTCATTAGCTAATTTTGTATGAAAGCCACACTGCACTCTGTAAATTGGTTTTACAGTCTTTATAGCACCACTGACTACACAGCATGAGAGTATTTGCATTTCTGATAAAATAAAATAATACATCTAGAATGATATTTGCTGGAAGGAACAGCATGGTTCCTGTGTGTGGTGGGTAATAGAAACCTTGAATCTCGTTTTGGCTTTCTTGGTGTGTCTAAAGTGGATATATCCTAAATTCTCTATTCAGTTATTATTATATGCATTTTAAATATATTCATTGCTATGAGAACTAAATAAATAGATGCCAGAGAACAAATTCTACAAAGAAGAGAAAAAGGTTTTCCTTCCTTTGTTTCTAAATAACTTCATTTGATTTAAACTACTACTTAAGAGGACTCTCAAATAAACCTTAAGTTCCAGCTATGATTATTTTTGTTTAATCTAATGAATTTTAATTAATTTAATTAATTTAGATGTATTAATATTATTTGAAATGCAGGCAGTATCACGGACTCAGCAGCCATGACTCCCATCTTGAAATCAAAGAGTCTAAATATTCTGTATACAGAATTAAACACAAACTGCAGTGAAATATTTTTTTATGCTGTTTTTTTGGAAAGATTTGAACATTTTGAATATTTTGAAACATTTGAACATTTGAAACATTTGAAAGAGGATCACCATGCATCCTTGTATTGCTGTCATCATTGGGATTGTCAGTTTGAACAAAAAAGACGTAATTTTAGATCATACACTGCAGAGTACAGTAACCTCAGCTCCCCCACTGCCTGGTTATGAGCTCAGACTGCTGTTGTATGGTCACTGTTCCTGTTATTGTAAAGGAAACAGAGAACCCTACCCAGTAAAAAGGAGTCCAAGCCCTGAACCCTGAAGGGGAGGAGGTACATATTTTCTGGAGCTCATCAGAAGGATAAGTCTTCTGAATAGAGGTTCCCTCGGTTAATCATGTGGCCTACTCTGGATCCTGTTTGAGAGATCAGTGTTTCCCTATTCAAAATGCAAAGTTTGTAGGTATGTAAATCAGCATTCTGGCAGAACCTGTATTTGTATGAGTTTGGTAGAAAGCAAGGGTGCAGTAGCAATAAGTGGGAATCCATCTGTTAAGGACTAAATTATCAGAAGGACACTAAATTTACAACATGGCCTGCAATAGGAAAATAGGCTTTAAATCTGGGATTAAAGCTACTTCCCCCTCACACTCCCCCCCCTCCCAAATATTTCAAGATTATTTAATTCCTATTAAATCATTTTTTCTATAGGTTTTTGATGCAGAAAATTGCTTGTTCTGCTGGAACTTGTTAGAAACTTGTTTCATTCATATTTCAGAACAAAAGAGCAAATCTCTTTTAAGGTATCTGAGCCCACAATGTTTCATGAGTATATGGAGAAGGAAATTGTTTTGGGTAACACCCTGAGTAAAAGATAGAAGATTTGACCAGTGATTCTTTCTTAAGAAACACAACACTTTAAAACATATAGGACTTCCTTTTTCAGAAAGTGATGGAGTCATTAGTTTCCTTTATATTTAAGAATCTTCTTTATTCTTAACGATTAAAATGGCATTCTTAAAGCCCTGTATGTTTGAAGATTTTAGCTTTTTGTCCATAATGTCTTGTGGCAATGAGTATCATGAGCTGATTAGATGCTGTGAATGAAAGTACTTTAACAATTTTGTATGGTTCTCTGTTTCTATTTCATTTTCATTGGATGATTCCATTTTGTATGAAAGTTGACCAGTATATTTCAGATGTGTTACTTTCGCTTTACTTCTAATGTTTCCATCTTATAATTTTAAAGGGTTCTTTCTCATGGGTGGTTTCAACTGAACTGGTAACATTGTTTTGGAACACTATTAAAGAGGTCCAGGACTTGGAATAACACACTTTCTGGTAAACCTGTTATAGCTGCTTGTACACTTACAAGGGCATGAATTTTAAATGGATTGTTCATGTTCCTCGGGAGATGAGTTTACTTTGTTACCTTAAAACTTTACCATGGAAATATATTATTTATTTTTTTTTTTTCAGAGAAACTAAAATTATAATGAACCCCAAGAATGCTGTTTTGATTACTCTTTTAACATTTCATGACCTTCATAAAAAAAAGCAAATTATATTTCCATGTTTACCAAGGAAAACAGGACAAGAGCACAGTGGGAGTCCTAGTATACTTCAGAAAACATGGGGATAATGGGACATGTTCTCTGTTGTAATTTGTGAAGTTAGCTGGGATGATTGGTGAAGCTGAGAAGACACTGTGGCTAACTCCTATCCTGAAATACATGCCACAGCTCAGCTGTATATAACACTGTTTGAAATTAGATTTGATATTTCAGGTCAAATATTAGATAAATAATGTTTCATTGTTTGCTTTCAACATACTGTAAAGTAAGAAAAGGGTGCTTACTTCCAGAGAAAAGAAATTCAGTGTAAATTATTTGAGTTCAACTATATTTTCCATAATGAAGAGGACAGTTATATATAATAGTGAATCCTCTCCTTTCTTCCATCTCCAAAAAAGGCTAAGCACTCACTGGAAATATGAGTTCAAATTTATTTAAATACTTGGTGTTGGACACTATATGAGTTGACAGTGGTGACTGAGCTGATTAAATGTTTAGAAAGGGTTATTTTTTTGAAACTTCATGTTAGAACATATATGTTAGACTATCTTTTCTCAATTTTGAAGCTTTATATTTCAGAAAATTTCATGTAATAATCTAGTATTTTCTATGTCTAATCTCTACTTGAAGAGGAAAGGGTAAAATTTATTAAGGGGAAATTGTTATCAAACAAAAAAACCCCTAAAGTCTTCTCATAAAGCTTTATCCAAGGATTTATTAACATAAGAAGATATTATTTGGGAAAACATTCCTGAACATTCCAAACTCAAGAAAATCCTGAAGGCAGAAGAAGAATCGAGGAGATATTGTTTGAAGCAGCCAGTGATTCAAGAGATGATGACCTGAGAAGTGACAGCTGGGTATTTGAAGAAATTAAGTGTCATCATGACAGGTACAAAATTTGATTGGTCGTATCTGATCCAGGTTCTGTATCTCTCTGATAAATTAAAACTTATCCTTCATAAGCATGTTTTGCAGTATTTGATGCAGAGGGTGATATCCTTCGATGTCAGAGAAATCCTCTTCTGTTTTTGCTTTCACTCCAATCACTTGTATCTCACTTGTAAGTGGATAAAGTTGCTGAATGCAACCCCCTTGCTGTCAAGCTTTAATTAGTTGTGTAACCATCATCTTGCAGAGTGACCTTCCCTTGCCCTTAGAGGTTTACTTCCTTTCACATTGAAGTACCTCTGGCAAGACATGTCCCTCTCAATAGCTTCTGTTCTCATCTGACTCTCAAAATGCCTGACAACATCATTCTTTTATCGTCCCAGCTTGATACTGCCTTCATATTCCTTTTCATCCTACTGTAAAATATTTGTTATTGAATAAACTCTGTCTTGAATGTGTGGATACTGTTGAATTCCACATACTGTGTTCACTGAGAATTAATAACTTGCTTGGAAATCTAATGAATATCCTATGATTTCTAGGAATAAAAAGGGAGAAAATGAGTAAAATAGTGATTGAACTGTTTCATATGATTTGTTAAGTTACACTCACCACATACCATCACAACAGGACAGCAACAACTGAGCTGATGCCACCAGCAATGTGGGCAGATAGCAAACCTGAACTTTCTTTTAATGCTGCAATGTAGACCTAACTTCAGAGTCTGGGACAACATCCAGTCCATCTCTCAGCTTCCTTATAGAGGCTATAAGGACTGCAGGATCAGGAGACTACAAAAAATATTTATCTGCAAAGCTTTATTACTCTCTCCATTTAGGGTATGATACAAGCATGGTGAAATATAGAGGCACTGGAAAGGCCTAAATCAGCTAAAAGTACCCCTGTGCCTGGTAAATGGTATCTCATCACAACCTCTTGAAATAGTATAAATGGACTATTCTTTATGGCAAGAATTATGGTTTCAGCTTAGGGAATAGCTGCTCACTGTACACATTCGGTATCTGCAGCTCTAACAGAATCATACACACCTTGGCAGGTCTAGGTGAGCTACTGCTAAAAGGAAACTACAAGATGAAACTATCCCACTGGTTACTGAAGAATCAGGATGCTTCTTATCACCTGTGTAACAAAAAGTGGTGGAGTCTAAAAGGAAAGTAGAAAAATGGATCCCAAAATGTGTTTTGCTGCTCCATCTGTAGTAATTTTGCACTCTGAAATAAATTTTCTGAGCATGCAAGATACACACATTCTAACAGAATCAGATAGGAGAAATGAAGTGAGTAGCAGGTCTTTATTAGAGGAATGACATACCTTTGCAGAATAAATATAAACTACAAAAGTACTGAGGTTATTAATCCATGCCAAAACAAGGGTTTTTTTTTAAATACTAAAAATAATCATAACACATTTTCTAAATGCCTGTACCATTTCCCACAGTATTGGGATTTTCATTCCTTCTGCCCTTGCATGTTTTATACTTGTCCTTGACTTAGAAACAGTGTGTGGTTACACCTTCAGAGGGGCAGGGCAGTGATAGAGTTATGACTCTTGACTGGAAGGTTTGATTTATATGCTGGTGATTTGCAAATGTTAGTTAAGCTTTATGATATACAATCTTGGAACCTAGGTATTAATAAGAGAAAACATTTTGATGAACTGTTCTTAGTAATATAATCATGGTGTGAGAATTATAATATGAAGTCCAAAGTCTTATCCCAGATTATACAGTGAGTCATTAGGGTGAGAGATCTCCAAAGGTATCAGAATAGATGAAATTTTTACATGCTGGAGCTGGGTGAACCATGTAGTATTTAATTTAAAATCTGAATGGTCACTTTATTTTTATGTAAACTTTATTGTGATTTCACTAGGTCTTGTGGAAAGCTTTTGCAACCATGATAAGCAAATACTATTAATTTTACATTAGCTTTATAAAGGCATAAAGCAAGGACTAGGTGAATCATAGTTTTCTAGAGAATTACCTGTTTACCAGTTTACTTGTTGCTAGATGAACTAGATCATGGCTCTTTATACAGTCATATTCTGGTCGATTCCCAATCTTTTCTAAGAAGTGAGTGGTTCAGCTGATTGATGTTTTTTGATATTATTATTATAAGTGCCCAGAAATACCAACAAAAAATAGACCTGTTGCTTGTATCAAGGCAGGTATAATGCCCCATAGGAGAAGGCTGAAAGGCAGGTATCAAGTAAAAAATGTACTGCTTATTCTCAGGAAAAGGTTAATAAATGATTCAGCTGTTGTATACCAGGGGAAGATTACTTCTGTGCATTGCCTCACCTTTGTGGCAAGGCCATGTGGTTTATATCAGGCAGATGAGATAATCTAGGGTCCTTTCTGGAAAAGCTGTGATGTTACTTGCTGCAAGAGCAACCTGAGCCAGGCTTATGGTTGCTCTGAGAACTGACAATCTCTGGCCATTGCCAGCTCAGTATCATTTCCCTGTAGGTCTCTCAACCTGAATAAACAAGAAAACCAAAGGCTAGAAGGTAAGCTGTATTCAAGAGACCTGAAATGACAGATTCAGTGAAAAAACAGAATGAGGAACTGAATGCACAGATTACTCTATCCAGTTTCCATGTTGATTGTATGCTTGATCTACCTTTTCTTATGTTCTGCTCCAGTTCCAAATAATCACTAGGATTATTGATTTATGATTCCTGCAAGCCCTAAGACAATGTGTTTGTTAAGGGTTTACTCTTTTTTCATGGCTTTTATTTAGTCATGAAACTGCTAGAAAAAGCAGATAGTTGTCCCCAATGTATGGGGAAATAAAGAATGCAAAACAACCCTTCAGACAAAAAAGAATGAAAACGGCAGAGAGCCTATGGAAAGTTCAGCCCGCATCTCAATGGAGAGGTTCATCTGGGTTGTTTCCAAAGGCTCTCTTTCCAAAGACCCCGGTTGTGGTAATTTACTTAAGATCTGCTACTGGCTTTGATGTCATTCAACTACTGCAGTTGCACAGTTTGCAAATGTTTCCTCTGAACTCAAATAGAGCAATCCAGTACAGAGGGGAAGAGTAGCTTTGTTAAAAGGCAAATTGTGATACTTGGTTCATCATTGTCGTTAATTTTATTAGTTCCAGTGACACAGAGCTCTTCCAACCAAGGGTATATGAGCTGCTGTTCAGCTAGATACTTGTACTGGGTCTGGCTGAGGTGGAATTGGTTTTCCCCTACAGCAGCCCTCACGGTGCTGTGGTTTAAGCTGGGAGCTGGCAGGGTGTTGGTAGCACCCTGGTGCTGTGGCTACTGCTGAGCAGTGCTTACACAGCACCAAGGCTCCTTCCGACATTTCCCCCCGTGGGACGGGGTGGGCAAGATCATGGGAGGGGACACAGCCAGGAGAGCTGACCCGAACTGAGCCAAGGGCTATCCCAGACCATACGACTCTGCTCAGTGTAAAGCTGGGAGAAAGGGGGAAGGGGGGAATCACCCTTGGTCCTCCAAGGCAACCACTCCACGTATGGGAGCCTCACTTCTTGAGAAGGCCCCACATCACCTCTTCATGGGAAGGAGCAAATAAATCTGTTTGCTTTTTTTTGCTTCCGTGCATGGACCTTCGCTTCACTTTGCTTATATTAAAACTGCTTTTGTTTTACCAACAAGGGTTACTTTATTCCTGTCTTATTTTCTTTCCCCTTTTTGTCCTGTTGAGAAAAAAAGGGGGTAGGGGGAGAAGTGATAGAGCGACTTGGTGGGTACCTGGCATTTAGCCAAAGTCAAACCACCACAATACTATATGAACAACTCTATTCTGAAGTGTGATGTACAATTATGCAATATATTAGGACTGATTTAAGAGGGTGTTAAGCATTTAGATATTTTGAAAAGTGCTGAAAGTTCCAGTCTGTATGTTCATTCAGAACCAGATATAACTCAAAGGTCTTCAAAGTTGTCCACTGATTTTCAGTGTCAAAAGGAGTGGACATTAGGAGGCTGATGTCTCTGTCACTTGATGGGTTAGATCAGTTGTTCTGTTGCTTCAAATTACTTTTATCTCTCTGATTATGACCACTATCTCACAACTGTCACTCATTTCTTGGGGCATCATCCATATTTGCATGCAAATATCTTACATCTGAGATTTGGGCTCTTTTTATCTCAGGAATAAAATAAATTTTTAATTTAGAGAATAAAAATTACCCTTCCAGATTATGATTGACATTTCTCCACATTTATGACCGTAGACAGTAGGTGAAATGCAGTTCCTACTGAAATATATGTGTTTTTTTCTGTTTCTCATTGTTTCAAGTGTTGCATCATTCCATGTTGCTTATTAGATTTTTTTTAATAGAAAGTATTATCATGCACTTTTCCATTATTTCCAGCGCAAGTAATGGTGCTTCTAAGGCTTGAGCCACCAAATCTTATCTAAACCTTTATTTTCACTTTGTAATTTCTTGGGTTTTATTTATTTGAGTAGAAGTTCTCAATCTTTACTTTCAGGTTTTTGTGTGGATAATGACTTTTACACACAAGAGAACTGAAAGGTCTTAGGTTTGCAGTAAAAAGAAGCAGGTAAACTTATAAGAATATGTGTCTATGGTTTATGAGAAGAGCCTTTTCCTATGTGAGTATACTTTTATTTAAAACTAACTAGAGATAAATCATTTTACTCTGGTATTTGAATATATAATCACAGAAACCTGGGATTTGGACAACTGTTTTCTATCCGGAATCTTGGCTTTGCTGTGAATTACTGACTTTTATATTAAACCCTATTTCATTAGTATTTCATTTTTTTGGCAAAACAGCAGGTGGAATATTTGAACATCTGCCCATCAGCCATGGGCTCACACCTCATTTATTGAGAGGGCTTACCCCATTAACTTTCAACTAGTTTTGACAGGAGTGTTTCTCCTTTTATACATTGTCCTGGGACTTGGTTTAACTCTCCTATACTTTAAAATTTGCACCACTGAAGGTTTTTATAGTGCAGCTTTCACTAAGCTGGTCTTATAAAGGACACTATGCTAAAAAATTAATTCATTGCCTTGACCTGGAAAATTCATTTTGAACACCAGGTGTGTATAACGTGTATCAAAATGAGTCTTGTTATGTGATTTTGTTGATTAACTGCTTTTGTTAATGAGCAGCTAAAAGTATAAAACTGGTGCTGGGTGCTGAGGTATGATGCTTCATACATTTTATGAAACCAGCAAACATGAACTGTAAAAACTATGATGTGTAGACAGAGTTGAAGAACTGTTTTTCCAACAAGGCACAACTACGTATACTCTCCTGGATAGCCCTGACCCTTCCCCTCTGGTAGTGGGATTGACTCCTGACTTCAAGTCTGATCGAGATACCAGATTTCTTGATCAAGTATGTGTCTTCTGATATGTCATGATCTTCCACCTTTGAGGAAGAGTGTTTGCTGAAGGTTAAGTTACTATGGTGTGTTGAAGGAGAAGAATCTCTGAAGAAGAACAAGGGTACAAGGTGAGCACAACAAACTGCTGACACTGCTGTGATGATGTATTTGTTTTGAAATGCTCAGATAACCTGTTGAAATAGTTCTACTTGTCACCATAAGTGTTTTGGGGTTTTCACATTTAGCTCAAAGTTTTTAGGGAACCTGAAATTTTTTGTGTAAAAACTTTAGGTCCTTTCTACAACTATGGGAAAAGTCAGATACATGGGAACACTGAGATGTGGTTGCTGTAGAGTGATAAAATGCAGAGGCCACAGTACTGTAAGACACCAATTGCTGCAGTTGTGGACTAAGCAACCAGGGTAGCTTCACAATTCATCTGACATTATTGAAAAGTTATATATAAAAATGGGTTGCTTATGGACATCTTGACTTCTGTAGCTTAAAGGGATCTTGAGTATACCCAAAGATCTAAGTTGCCAGATTCTTGAGTGTTTGAGGTAATAAAAATAGGCTATGAAGACATGCACAGTGAAGGTATCCCATTCCAGCTCTGCAAAGCTGAGCAAGGTGATGCTCTGGGCCCCAACACAGCTTCATGTTGCATGCATTTCATAGCTGAATTTGCCAACCATTGTCTGCAAGTTCATGAGCTCTGATTACCCAGTTCTTGGCTGCACTTCTTAACTAGGGCACAGCTCCTGGTAAGTATGACTAGATTGCTCCCCAGACTGTGATGGCTTGTGTCCATCTGTCTCAGGTGTCTCTGCTTCTTACTTTCCCACACTTCTTGGTCTGGGGTTAGAGCTGATGGAGCCAGATTAGGTCTGACACATGTTTGGCAGCAGTAAAAATACCTTGCCCTTTGTCTCCCCTGCTTTCTTCACCATGTGGTGACTCAGGACTGGTGCCCAAAGGGCCTGCTGCATTACTTTCCTTACTTAATACCTGGTGCAGGGTTTGAGGATAAAATAAGACAGTGAAGAAACTTACACAGAAGTTTACTAGCTTTGCCATATAGAAAAAAAACCCTTCCAGGTCCTTAGCCAAGTCCCTGATTATGCAGCAAATTAAATACCCCACAATAGAGGCAGCTAAATGATGGTGAGTTAACCATGCTTTCAGAAATGTGAAGGTCTAGAAAAAAGTACTACTTCTGACAACTTTAACAAAGTTTAGAGAAATATTATAATATTGGCAAAAGTTGCTTTCTCATAAGAGCTGAACTTTACTTGATTTTATACATTTATGTGTTCTTCTAGGTAGTGGCGAGTGTATTTATGATATAACTGTAAATTCTTCATTTTTGAATAGTGCTGCATATACTTGTCATTAGATATGAAGTTGTGCTGTATGCTGAGTGTTTTTCTTTGCTTAGTGACATGTCTAAAACAGAGAAAGTAAAAATGTTGAGTGTAGAAAGTATGAATGCTGCTTACTTGTAGGCATAAAATAAGGTTATATTACAGCCTTCAAAAATAGAATTTTAATAGAAATGTAGGAACTCAGGTAATAAACCTTCTAAATTCTAGGTAAGTATAGAAAGCAAGCAGGCTCTTCCTATGTATAAAAATGGATATATAAAACTCAAATAAAAATAGAAGAGAATTAAGGGTTAATAATAAATTTCATGTATTTTGTGCAGATCTGTAGTATTTATAAGTTTCTTTAGTAATAAAATAATGCTCTGAAGTGCAGTAAATCCATTTAACTCTCAGAAGTGAAGTAAATACATTTAAAAATAAGTATAGGAAAAATTATAAAGAAAAAGAAGTCTTTTAACAGTATCTTTTCAAATCTTGTTCAAAGTTAGGAAAACATCTTACTAGCTCTCCCCAAAAGTATCCTGCTTGCCCCATTCCTTCTTTCAAAAGCAGTGAATTGCTTTTTCATTTTCTGTTTCATTTAGGCCCTCACATCTCTGGCTCAGATTACAAGACAATTCACGTATTTGACCTCAGCTTATACAGTAGAGTGCAGGAAAGGAGAAAGAGGCATCTTCTACACATAGACCGTGAAGGTGATTCAAATACAAAAAGGAAAATATAGTGTCTTGTCTCTGCTGAGTCTAGTTAAGATCTTATTTTTTTCCAGTCTCAGCTAGTGCCATTGGTTAACATTGGGGGATCACTCCTGCTGAAAACAGCTGGATAGAAACAATTGCAACCAATGCAAAACAGAAGTTGCATTCTGGATTTGATGATGTCTTCTCTGAGTGGTGAAGCGTCACCTCTAACCCTGTTGTTTCACAGACACTAATAGCACAGTTGATGCAAAGACACAGGCATAGTGCCACACTATATTTATAGTCAGAGTGTGTAGGGAGGTGCAGGTGCACAGAGGAGTGTATGATGCCTTCTCCTAAGTGAGAGAGTGGATGTGATTTTCTGTCTCCCCCACGTGTGCCTGTTTGAGATGCAGCAGCTGGAAGCCCAGTGCTTAACTGAAAGGCTCAAGTCATATGGAGGGATCATTGTTCCTCCTCCTTTGTGAACACTGCATGAATTTGCATGATTGTAAGTACCCTCACTGCAGGGATGACATGTTATGAGATTTTAACGCTTCACTAAAAGTAGAACATTAACTCTGATACTGTCCTGATGCTTTGGAAATTATTCTCTTCTAAACCAATAACAAGGAATTCCATCAATCTATAATTTGAATCTATTTTTAAGCAAATAGTTTCAAATTTGCTTTAAATTTTGAAGTAAAATTTGGCTTTCAGAGCTTCCTATTTTCCTATATTTTAGGGCCAAAAATCTTCATTAGATTACAGAGTTAGTATTCTCTGTGCTGTGGAATACTGATTTGATCCCAGTTACCTTTTCAGTAGAGTTCAGCAGCTCATGCTTCAAGTATCTCTTCAAAAAGAGTATCTGATCTTGATTACAAAAAAAAAAAAAAAAAAAAAAAAAAAAAAAAAAAGATGGGGAATCCATTCTTGTACTGTGAAGGCTGTTACCATTCATCTTTGCTGTTAAAAATAGAAGCCCAGTTTAAAATGAGAACTTGCCTGGCTTCAGCTTATACCTCTTGGATTTCATCTTGTATTTCTCCAGTAAATTATTAAATTCACTTTATATGTTTGTGAAGGAAATCAATATGTCTTTCCATATTATAACCAAAGTACTCCTTTAAATGAAGACACTTATAACCTGTTGCCTGTAGTGTGACAAAGTCGTAAATAGCTGTAACTTACCTCGGTAAACAAACCTCTGTGCTACTGGTGAAACAGCGGAAAAACCCAAACATCATCTTGCCAGATTCAGTATCAGTAACTCAGACATCTCCTTTATCATCTCTTAAAAGATTATTAGCTCAAGTTACTTGGGCCTGCTGGATATATAGAGATGTTTAACATTCTCTTTGGTTGTTTTTATGCTGAAAATTTTTCACTCAAACCTGTGAGAACAGGGCAACTCAAACATCTTTCCAAAGACAGAGCAGTTGTGACAATCTCTGCCACCTTATTAGCAGTTAGACTCTTCATCCTCAATGAGGTTTCATGACTGGATTTTGTTATTTGTTTTTCATATTGTTTTTTAAAATATTTTTATTATTAATTATGTGAGCCATGAGTCTTTTAATTCCCTCAAGCTCCCCTGCCAACTGCAGGTACATAGAAATGTTTAGCTTATTTATTACTACCCTATTCTCCCCAATGTGCACTTTTTATTACACATTACAGAATCACAGAATCATTTAGGTTGGAAAGGACCTTGAAGATCATCCAGTCCAACCGTTAACCTGGCATTGACATTTCCCAACTACGTCATATCCCTCAGCGCTATGTCAACTTGACTCCTAAACACCTCCAGGGATGGGGACTGGGCAGCCCATTCCAACATCCAACAACCCGTTCGGTAAAGAAATTCTTCCTAATACCCAGTATAAACCTTCCCTGACGCAACCTGAGGCCATTCCCTCTTGTCCTATCACTTGTTACTTGGTTAAAGAGACTCATCCCCAGCTCTCTGCATCCTCCTTTCAGGGAGCTGTAGAGGGCGATGAGGTCTCCCCTCAGCCTCCTCTTCTCCAGACTAAACACCCCCAGTTCCCTCAGCCGCTCCCCGTACGACCTGTGCTCCAGACCCTGCACCAGCTCCGTTGCCCTTCTCTGGACACGCTCGAGTCATTCAATGTCCTTTTTGTAGTGAGGGGCCCAAAACTGAACACAGGAATCGAGGGGCGGCCTCACCAGTGCCGAGTACAGGGGTCAGATCCCTTCCCTGTCCCTGCTGGCCACGCTATTGCTGACACAAGCCAGGATGCCATTGGCCTTCTTGGCCCCCTGGGCACACTGCTGGCTCCTGTTCAGCCAGCTGTCAATCAACACCCCCAGGTCCCTCTCTGACTGGCAGCTCTCCAGCCACTCCTCCCCAAGCCTGTAGCGCTGCTGGGGGTTGTTGTGGCCCAAGGGCAGCATTTGGCCTTATGGAAACTTATGCAGTTGGCATTGTCCCTTCCCACACCCTTTTTTCTGTTGTGCTATTCCTTTGCCACAAAGGCAGGATAGGGTTTTTATCCACAAATTGTTCTCACTCAATCTTGGAATGGCTTTCTGGCTTTCTAATGAATTCTTCTGATAGAGCTTCCCATATAAAAGTCACATTTTCCTGCCAAATTTTTCCTGTCTGAGTATTTTTGCTGAAGTTTTTCTTCAGCTTTGGGGAACTAAAAGAAATTAAGTAATGACCTTTTCTTCCTCTTTCTGTCCCCTCAAAATACTCTTGAATATGCAAGATTTTTAAAAGTGCTTTTCATAGACACTTCCATCAGTTCCCACTCATACTGATTAGCAACCTAACCTGTGTTTTCTGGGATATGATCTCATTTTTCTCTTGCCTTTGGCTTAACTTGAAAGGGCCCTGAACCAAAGAAGAAATACAAACAATAACATACATTTTAAAGTGTATATCTATACATGTGTATAGATATTTATACATCAGTCAATCATATATATATGTATCTGTAATGCAATAGAAAATTTGAAAATGGAAGTAATTCTCTGATTTGAAACATGAGACGCTCTGGGGTTGCAGAGTTGTTTAGCAGCTGCAAAGGTATCAAAATGGAGATGCACTGGCATTATGGAATCTGAACAAAAAGCAATAATAATAGATGAATTTCTAAATTTTATTCAAAGAAGCCAAGGAAAATGTTGTAATAAATTATATAATCAACATTCTTTGGGGCTCATGCCTTCTATGGGTTGTTAAACTGGAAAAGACCAGTTTTACTCTAACACCTAAGATAACTCTCTACTCAGGGTTGCACCCTGCAGTCTATTTACAAAGGTTTTGTCTAATACATTTTGAAGTAAATCTTTTCTGGGACTTCTGTAGCTCCTCCTGGAAACCTAACAGCTGCCATCATTAGCATATTTCCTCTCTTTGCTTAAATCTTTCTCCATTCCCCATTTCTCATATTTCCACCTTTCTTACAAAAATTTATTCCCCTCCCCTTAAGTATTCATGTCTTAAAGTTCTTTCATGCAGTGTCTTCTTCATCTAGTATCACTGATAACAAATTTCCCAAAAGAACTGTGTTTATTTTGATCTGAAATTTCTGGCTCTGTAGGTAGACATTGGCCAGTGTTGATACAATTTACAGTCAACCTTTTTTTTATTTTTTACTCCATTTTAAAGAACTGCATGCATATTTGTGTTTCTCATATTTGTGTCAAGCTATAATCTCCAACAAGCAGCACTGGACACTTCATTATTTATTGTTTTGATGCAGAGAGCAATTAAATATAATTAAGTGGATGATTATCATTTGCTGCTAGAATTTGTTAAGAATGCACATGCTCCTGCAGGGAGTTGCTTGCTATTTCCTGCACCACTGATCTGATGCTGTTTGGAGAGAGCCTTTTTTTCCCTCTCTATTTACTGCTTCACTGATCTGGGGAAGGAAGAAAGTAAGTGTATGAAAATAAGTATGCCCTAGCTTGTGAATAACTATCCCACAGAGAGCTAAGGGATAAAGTTTCACTTTGGCTTTGTTGCAGTGCTGAGATGCAGAAGCACTAAAATATTCATAATTGGACCATGAAAGAAAGGTAACGATGCAAGCTTTTTTTACTGCCCATGTGATACTGGGGAACTCATTCAAGCCAAAAAGTTTTGGTTCATTTTTGATTTATTTTCAAGATATCTTTGCAGATGTGAGATTCTATGTCGGTAAGATGCTCTTTAAGTGTGTAGAACTGATAAATTTCCTGCATTAGGAAGGAAAGTCATCCTTTTTCATAAACCCAGTCTGATCTGCATACCACTAAGCCCTTACTTAAGCCATAAGACATTCTACACACGAATTTAAGTAATGCTTGGCCGAAGAATCAGTCTGCACTGTGGTATTGTAATTGCCACTATTAAGCTGATTCCTCAAACTGATGTTAATATACTGTTACTTGCCATCACACAAGGTGGTAATTTGAGCTTCTGAGATATTTAGCAGCTCATCTCATCTGAAGGTAAAATTTTTGTCATTAACTTGTCACTTGGTCCTCCCGGTTGGCATTCAGACCTCGATCCCGTTTAATATTTCATGCCTTGCCTTTATTAGAAAGTGTGAGAAAGCATTTTCTGTCAGCTAAGTGGTATCCTGACACAAAAAGGAGCATTTTTTAGCCAAAATTTGTTTTGATAGTAATTATTCAAGGGTGCATTTTACTGTCATCCAGAAACACATTCAGTCAATATTTGTTTACATTAAGACATTTGAGAACTGCTATACTACCAAGCTTTTGCCTGTTAGATTGGTGTTTCCAGTAAGCAATTAACTTTTTTCTCTACCTGTGTTAGAAACCCATCTAACTTTCTTAGTGCGCTGCTTCAGTGAGATTTCTCTGATTCTCACATTCACGTAATGCAATCTTATCTATAAAATGTTTTTCCCATCTTTGCTTTTGAGAATGTCTGACCCCATTATTGCGGACTTTCAGGACTTTGTAAACTTCTATATGTTTCTGTTCCTTTATATTCTACAATACTCACTAAAAATCTCTTTGGACATGCTGGCAAGCACCACACTCAGACAGAAAGGGCCTTCCTATGACTGTGCAAATGTTAGCTAATTATGTCTTCTGTCATTCTGTGAGATAGGATACTTTTATCATCCTCATTTGCACAGATGGGAACTTCAAACAGAGAGATTTTAAAGTGTTTTGCCCTCTGCCAAGCCACATGAAACAGTCTCAGAGCTGAAAATGGAGCCTGGGAATTGTTCCCTCCCACAAGCCAGAGCAATGCACCTATGTTTTGGACACTAACTGACTCTTGTATAAATATATCTGATGAAAACGCAATGAGTTTCATACTAAATATTCTGTGTTTCTGGCAACAATAGCTATTCTGGAAAGGACTGAAGATGCATGCATCTTACTGCTGTAAGGGACAGTTATGATAATGCAAATTGTTACATTACATAGCTTATGCATTACACCCAATACTTCTTGCACCTGGCCCCAAATATGAAAGCTGAGCCACAGCTTAAACTGGACATTTTTTGATGTAGAGCTTTTATGGGGTTACTTACAGTCTGTCTTATTGCATGTCAATATATAAATCCACATACATTTAGTATTTTTTTTGAGGAAAAGGTGCAGAAGGGAGTATTCTTACTATTTTCTATGTGGTTTTAGTAAATATAAATATATCTATTTAATATCGATATATTTATATAATATCTATATAAATATCTATAAATATATAGATACATGAAATTGTATCTATATATTATATATATAAAATGTATATATGTAAAGAATGCTAATAGTGTCTAAGTCATGTAGCAGTTCTGATCGATCAAGAAAGCAGCACATGAACATGAGAGAAGGCGGCTCAGCAGGGACCTCATCACAGTATTCCAGTACTTAAAGGGTAGCTACAAAGAGGATGGAGGCTCTCCCTTCACAGGGAGTCACCCGGAGAAGACAAGGAACAGCGAGTATCTGTTGCACTGGGAGACATTTCATCTTGATACATGAAAATCGTTTTTTACAGTGAGAACAATTATTCACTGGAACAATCTCCCCAGAGACACAGTAGAGTCCCCATCACCATAGGTTTTCAAGATGTGATTGGACAGAGTGCTAGATAATCTTGTCTAGGATCCTGCAAAGGGCTGGACCAGATAATATTTTGAGATCCCTTCAAACCTGAGCTGTTCTATGATTCTGTGAGAAAGCTGAATCTTCAGACTTTCACGGGGAAATGTACTAATTCATAAAGGCAGAGTTTTACCACATTTCCTGTGCAGGCATAACATTTAAATAGCCCAGATGTACTCAGCTCTTCTTGAGTTCCTTCAGAGCTATTTTCAGCAACATTTTGCAGAAGGTTTCTTAAGGTGTTTTGTTCATCAAAAAGGCACACTTAGAACCAACTTTCACAACGTGCTAAAACCTTTATACCATCAGACTATTTAGTATTTTCCTGTAACTTCTAGTGGGTTCATTATATTTCTTAAGGGTAACTTGGATCTGACAACGGTGTTTCAAAATCGAGTCTAGGATTTTAAAAGTTTTGAATTAGCATGCAGGGAGCACAATTGCATTATGCAAATAGCGAGAGCAGACATCACGCACATAGAGTCCACCACTTGGAAGGTGATCATTTCAGCTGTGTTTGTTTTATTTTACAGGGTTTTCTAGACCTAATTCCCAGGTCACTCTGACAGGCTGTGAGAAGTCAGACCTGATATGGGTGATCTCACTATAGACCTTCAGGGCTGCTTGTTTGCCAGTTTCAAAATATTGTTCAATCATTGTCTTCATGGCCAAAATACACAAAGTATCTGCCAGTGCAACTGCTGATTTAGACATGTAACCAGCTAAAACTAATGCTTTTCAGCATTTATTTTTCAAGATGGCATATCTATATTATTCTTTCACCACCTTGTGCTACTTCCATATTATGTTGTCCTTCTTTCTGACCACATCAAATTCTCAGTAATTCCCCCACTTTAATTGTGTTGTAAAAGAGGTAGGCAGAAGTAGGAGATTTATTATCTGTAAGATGATAAGCCAACTGTCCACTTGCTGAACTCACAATTCTTTAATTTGCTATTTTTTTCCTGATATTATCTTGATATTTACCTTGGGAGGTATATTCATACTTTGTAATGAAAAATGCACTTTCAATCCAAACAACCGAGAGAAGCAGTTCATTCTCATTACTTGGAGGAATTAATTAAATTCAGATTTGAGATGTTCCCGTCAATGCCTTCATGAGGGATCTGCTATTTTAAGAGGAAATATTCTGTGAGGTTTATAAACCTTTAATTTAGAGTCCTCTCTTTTCTTAGAGTTACACTTTTAAAATACATACAACAGCTATGTTCTATACATTAAAGAAACCCTAATCTGTTTAGAAATGTGATGGTAGACATTGCCAGATGGACTAGGTTCATAAGCAACAGTTTAATAAAGTTTCATTAATTTGAATCTTATTTTGGTTGTGAGAATTATTCCTTCTTTCTCTCTTTACTTTGCTGTATCTTTCCGACCCTTTTCTACTTTGACAGATAAGTTGTGAAATCTTAAAGGCAGTCTGTGAAAGTGAGAAGCCTGTCTCCTATAAGAGGTACTCAGAACAGGCATATAAAGTAACATGAGAAAAATTGCTCTTTAAAAGATTTCCCATTGAAATAGGAATGGTGCACGTTCTCAGCCCATCAAAACATAAAATTCTTGAAAAACATTCTTATACTGAATTAGGATGAAATGTTGAAATTTATTAATTAAAAGAAAATCACTCCTGTACAGAATACTCTTCTGTTCAGATGAGTTTACAGTTTTTTTTAAAAAATTAAAATTGTAGATTTTGTGTTTGAAAGTGTCAGGTAAAGACTTGACAAGAACTTTGGGACTGTAGTCCAAAAGATAATTGATTAAATTTGAATTTCAAAGAACTGGAAAATGTTAATGAGTGCTTTCCAATGAAAAACACTTTTTTTGTGAAACTTTCTCTGTCCAGTTATATCAAACACAGTGCTCTTTCTGTATACAGCATAGAGGGATGCAGTACTCAAATTTTATAACAGTGTCTCTTAGAAGAACAGTAAGAAAGAAAATTTGGGGAAAAAGTGAAAATGAAAGTGAGGGAATAGTATTAAGCCCTATTAATCATGTTTATCTTGGGAGGAGCTCCCAGGTAGCACTTTAGTTACTATTAACACAAAAAAATATTTTACTTTTACATTAATTGTCATTAATTTGTAAGGCCTCCATTATGTAAAGTAGGTGTCATCTCTGGTGAAATCTATTACAATTATCTTTATAGTTTACATTTCACTTATATGTGCACAGCCTTTGATCTAGAAGAACTACATTATTGCAAGGGAATAATCTAACTACATATTTCAACTTTTTGCATTTATAACCCAAATATAAACACAGCATGTGTAATCCACATCTTTCCAGAAAGTATTGGACCTGGAAAAGTTACTGCCTGTCATATCTCAGGTACATTTCATTAGTGTTTTTCTTGTCTGTCAGCCTGCTCAAGTCCTGCAACAATCTCCCTATATATCTTGTTCCACCTTCTGCTCTGTCATTTCTGATAAGGGGTTTGAATTTGCAGGACATAATCAATTGGAGAATTATTTCAATCCACTGCATTATCTTCTTTGGTGAAAACTGTCAGATGTGAATCTTAATTCCATTCACTGGTTAAAAGAGGGATGTTTTGAATTTGCATCCTTCACTGACCACAGATGCAGTGTTGTCTGAGAATTTTCTACCTTATACTTTTCTACCTTATACTACCTTATAGGTAAAACTGAAACCTAATGAACTGCAGGAGGCAAAATACCTTATGTGGGATAGCTATTGGCATATGTTGATGTTTCACTAGCAACCATTGCATATCTATTACATTGGTTTTTTTTCATTTTCAGATGTTATAAAATCTTTGAATGTTTTTTTAGTCATGTGTAGATGGCAAATTTTTTTTGGCAAAATTACATTCCCCAGTTGACAATGACACTGCAACCATTATCCATTCTATGCAGCAAGATGAACATGATTATTGAATGTACTTTTACTTCTGTGTTACTAATAAATGTATGTTCTCTGTAAATATAGAATCAAATCCCTTTCTTTTTTTTTTTTTTTTTTTTTTTTTTTTTTTTTCTTTGTAATTTCATGTACAAATACTGATATTTGTAATATCGGTACTTCCTTATTTCCTAGGCAAAGTTGATCTCTTTCTGAAAAAATAACATCTTTCTTCTCCACCATCTGTGAACATTTGTTAAAATGCACAATGAGTTATTTACTGTTGTTTTAAAGATGACAACTTATTTGACTCCACTGTTGATTTTCCATCCCTCTGTTCACTATATGTTTCTCAAGGTAGTTTTAGGAGCTAGAATCAGAAATGTGAGAATAATCACAGTTAAACACTGAAAAATAATAAAACTTTCCTGGTTTCTGGTCAGATCTGTCATTTCAGGAGAAATATTACCTTGTTTTCTTCAATATTTATCAAATCTTAAGCATGCACCATGGACAAGATGAAGTAAAAAAATCTAGAAAAGTCACAGTCCAGAAGCAGGGAAGATCATAATTACAAATGTGCTTTATAAAATTAGTGGGAGGTATTGCCATTCCAACATTATTCATGACACCTAGAACCGATTTACCAAAAGGATTGAAAGTAAAGGAGTCTGACCTTTTAGCAAAGAATATGCTTCCTGATTCTTTAATGATAACACAAACTTGATTGAGAGTTTTAGAAGTCAAAATAAGCAGAAGGTAATTACTGAGTTGAGGGTCACCTGTATGTAGTGGATTTGATAAAGCTTCTGATTGCACATGATAAAATAGTCCTGCATAGAACCAAATAGTTCAGAAAGACTGGCTGGAAAAGGAGGGAGGAAACAGGGAAAAACAAGGACTGTATCAAACATCAAAGAGCAACATACATTAGTTTGTATTCCATACGTGGAAGATAGTCAAAACTCGCTTAACAGTAGTTGTTGAATTCTAGCAGACATGTGCTGTATCCTGTAGTGGTTGACAAAGAAGTTAAACCTTAGTTGATGCATTGTGCCACTGTGCTCTGAAAGTGTATATTAAGATGGCAAAGTTATTTTAAGTCCCAGCTAGTGACTAGTGCTTTTAGTTGCCTAAAGACATTCTCTCGTTTGGAGAGCAGCAACTGTGCCAGCTTTTTGCAAGTAGCCATCCACTCGTTGGTCCTGCCAGGATCCCCGCCTGCCCAGAAGACTGATGGCAGGCACCTCTGGAACCAGTGGTTCAATGGTTCAATGCCCAATCCACATTCATGAATAATGGGGAGAGCAGTAACCTCTCTTTGCATATAGTTGGTTTCTTGCCCAGGAAACAAAAAGCTGTGGAGAGAATAAACCATTCCTATGTGGTGCCTCATTATTCTTTCCTTCTTTCTGTTTGTCTTTCCTTCTTGCATAGGGATATCCCACTGATGCTTCAAGTCCCTTTATGTCTGTAGCATTCAGAGCAGGAGTCACATCTCTAAACCTAACAAACTCCCAACTAGGAAAATATATACCCACTCCTCAAACCATCTGTAATCATACGTGAATAGAGATAGATTCAAGAGATTTGTAACATATTCATGTGTAAAAGTGAAGAATAGCTAATTCTGATGTGCTAGAGGAAACTGCTGCAGGTTTATTACATTCTTAGAAAAAATATCACATTGTGCAGCCTGTATTTAATATTTACAAACAGAATGGAGATGGAACATTTGATCATCTGGCAGTGGACCAAGGATGCTCCCACAGAATGTGAGCAGGGCTATCTTGAGGCCAACAAAATATATCAGAAGCTTGTAGGAGGGATTACAGTTAATTAAATGAGGTAGGCATATAAAGTGGGCTCTGCCTACAAAAATGTGTAATTAAATAAGGCCATAGGAGAATATAGCAATCACAAAAAACTGACTGGCATTTTTTCAGGCAGTACAATTGAAAAAAAAAATATTTCTTTTGAGTAAATAAGCAAAATCCAGATGCAAAAGATGTTTTACTAATTAGGCAAGGTTTGCAAGTAACCCTGAACCTGCTTGGAGAAGATTAACAAAATGAAAGAGATCACAGTATTAAAAGTCAGGAACATACGAAAACTGTCAGCTAGCAATGTAAAAGATGTGTAGAGTGAGAGACATGCAGAAAGCAGTATATTTATAGATAATAAAAGAATGAATGAAATAAAGATATTGAGATTCAATTGATTCAGCCTGAGTTATAGGTAAAGATGTATTTGTGACAGCAAGAATAAAATTGTGTATAGTTGTTCATAGAGAAACGTTTATACAGTTTTTGTTAGGATAGATATTTGACAATCAATTTTGCATAACATTTTCCATTTTAATTATTGTTTTTCCTTATATTCTGACAGTAATAAATGACTTGTAGGCTAAAGAAGACTGCCAGAAAGAGCAAAAATAAAGCCTGCAAAGGAGCTTGCTGAATATCTTTATCTCCAGCAGCTCTGACAACAATATTTGCTTATAATTGGACATCTGGGAAAAACAGAGATTTTTGGTGGCAGCTTGAGGAACTGCCTGAAACCTGGTTAACTGCTGGTTGTTTTACAATGATGAGATTAATAGAAAAGGGTTTCAGTGATAGCAAAGTGTACCTTTCATTAACTTCCTTCAGCACATCTGCAGTCTTTCCCTTTTTCACTTTATGATAGCATTTGAGGTCTTTGATCAGTTGGGTCAGAGTGAACACAGTGGAGAAGGCAGTATGGAAAGTGAGTTGTGAGGCAAAAACAACAAGAAAATAGCAGTGCATTCAGAACAACACATCTAGTGATGACATTGAGGACTGAGACACTCAGAGCAATTTCAGCTGTTTGGGGTTAAATTTGCAGATGTTTTCTCTTTTTCTGAGTCAGACATCCCTCTATTTGTGATGTTAAAGTCTAAGAAAAAAAAGGATTCAGCAAATGTCTTGTCCTGCTGCAGTTAAGGTAGGATTTTTTAAATTGACAAATAAAAGTATCAATAGGCACAGTAATGTTCTATTTGAGAAACAGTAAATGCCAATGCAGTCAAAGGCATTAAAAGCTTTAAAGACATTCTCAAAATTGGTCGTTGACATGCACATGTTCACTTTGATTGCACTCAAGGTCAACTGGTCCTGTGATGACAACACTCAGAGCTTCAGTTTCTTCGGTGCCCTGCAGCACTTGCACTGTGTTTAAGCTGCTTTTCAGGAATTAACACACATAGGAGAAAAAAGGCATCTTCTCCCATGCCTCTCTATTTACATGCCTCACTGTGCTTGACTTGTCCTTTAATGTTTTCTTAATGGCATCTGTAGTTTTGCCTTTGCAGGAACTGGATTGTGAGACTAAACAGATCAGCTCTGTTGGTAATAAATTCAGGGTATGTCACAAGAATTAATATCTGGAGATTGATGTCAGTGGCATATTTTTCTAATAAGAATATTGATTTCACTCTGCTGTAATGACTACCAAAATTTGAAAGGGCAAGAAAATTGCAACCTATAAATCTGTGTGTTATAAATATGTGTATCATATGCAAGTGCTTTGTGCTTCAGATTCCAAGATTCAAATTAGAAATGCCTTGCTTTATAGCATTTATCTTGTTGAAAACCACAGATTTTTTATATATAAATATAATAACAATAATAATAAATAATAAATATAAAACCCAATAAAAAATATAATACAGATATAGGTCTTTACAATGCTTTATACAGGATGAGGTAACAGCAGCATTTAATATATGGCATGAAAATTTATGATTGATAATTCTGGTGCATAAATATTTCCAGTCAAGAAGTGAAAACTTCTAGCATAGTACATGATGTCCAGTCAAAAATGCAGACATGTGCAAGTAAAGTTGCAAATTAAACAGTGTCCTGGTTTGGACCAGGATGGAGCTAACTTTCATTGGAGTATTACATCCCATGTGATGCCATGCCCAGGGATACAGGGCGCGCGCTCTCTCGAGTGGGCACGGGATTTTCGGGTCTGGTTCAGCCGTGTGTTGCTGTGGGGGTGGTTGCCGCGCTCGGTAAGCCACTGCTGCATTTCACCTGTTTCTTTTTTTGGACTCACTATTGTTACTATTGTTCTCTTGTTATATTTAGTAAATTCTTTTTATTCAGCTTAGGAATTCTCTTCTTTTTGTCCATCCCCTATTTCACTGGGGGTGAGGTGAATGGCCAGCCATGTAGCCTCTGGCTGCTGGCAGAGTTCAAACATCCACAGACAGGGATGATGGACTAGTTTTATGCTGTCTTGTGAATGACAATTTGGGCTGAAAGCTGCACATTAGCCAAAACTGAGGAATTTAACAGACAGAACAAAAAGATAAGTTCAGTGTTTGATATGTGTATGTCAATGCATGATCCAGCTGAACAAAGACTGAATTTATAATTTCACTCAAAATCCTTCTACATAACTTTTAAAGAAGAGAAAAGATTTGTTTTCTGGGATAGTTCTTCAAAGAGACAATTTTCTGTAATGTTTATAACAGGAGATATTATAAATTTGGTCTGGGATTTAGTCTCTGTGCTTCGGGTTCTGCCTGTCTACTCCAGTCATACATGAGGAGGCCTAGGTGATGCCCCACCATCTGTGAAACCAGATCCCAGCCTGCTGCATGTGGATCATGTTCCAGGACATCCAGATGTTTTTTCCTTAGCAGTGGGAAAGATACAGTTGAATGACTTTATTTGATTTGAGACATGCTTGGGGTATTTTCTGGGTGAAAAATGTCTTTTTTGATTTCACCATTTCCTTTCTCCTGTGAATTTCCTTTTGTAGGTAATCACTTGTGGCCTCTTCAAAGGGCCTTTCAGTATTGAAGCCAGTGTTATCCTGACAGTTACAGTAAAACAGAGTGAGGGAGAATTTAAAGCCATGTGCCTAATATTACTTTATCTCACTACTTTTCTCTTTATGCAGCTAAATTTCCACATATGTCAAGCCTTGATCCATTATAATCATATCAGCTGAAATTAAATGGTAGTTAATATTTATAGGGAGATTTACAACTTCATGATTTATCATCACTGAAAAGTATTATGGCAATCCCATAATTTCATGTAATAAAGCAACAGCTATCTTCTGTTTCAGTAAATCCCAGAAGTCTGTTCTGTCTCTTCTGTTGGCCAGCCAACATGAAGTTGACTCTTCACCAACAGAACACACTTGTCACCAAGACACACTTGGATTAAACACCAAAGTTTATTCCTGTATCTTGTGCCTCAGATATCTGTTAGATCCAAAGAAAAAACAGAATGTGTAAGACTCACTTAATGAGCACAATCAAATAACTCATTTCAAAGACCATGGCGTGGTTGTCAAAAGCTGGAAGCATAAAACTTGAGGAAAGTCAGATAGCACTGTAAGGCCTATTGTGAGCTCCTTTTTACTTCTGGGACCTGGTCTACATTATAGTAACTTGTGTCTGTACCATCCCAAATATAACAGACTCATCCTTGATTAATCAAAAATGTTATGGAATGTGTAAATTGCTTAAAAAGCATACTTGTGTTGCTAAAGGTATTTGACATTAAATCAAGATTGACAAATTTGGCCAGATGCATCAGTATTTTTCCTTCAATTTCCAGTGGTAATAGGTAGAGTCATAAATAACATATAATTATTAAAATATGTTGTCAAGAGCTTTTAAGAGAGCACCACAGATTTATATATGCACATCTGCCAGTATACTTCAGTTCGGGGTACATAAAGAAAGGTGCATAAATGGAATGATAAAGCCTCCTCTTGTGATTCTGCAGTGTACTGCGCATCTCCAATGGGCTGTACATACCACTCTTACATAGGCATCTCCTGTGGAATCATACCAAATGAGGCATTCAGAGGGGAATGTTTTTTTCCAGAGGGACTTCTTGTTCCACAATGAATTAGGATCTGTCTAAACCAACACTTAAATAAACCCTGAAAATTCTCTTTATGCTTATCTCATCTTTTTAATGTAAATGAATAATGAGATGTTCATCATGCTGGTAATTTAAACTCGTTGTGGTGCTAGCAGTGGCTCACTTTTGCGTAGGCAAATGTCAAATGTACTGAGAGCAGCAGCCTTGGTTACTTGTTTCTTGTGTGATTTGTTAGTGAGACTATAAGATAGTGTCTCCATATGCAGAGGCAACTGTGCATAGCAAGACACTGCTAATCTTATTACAAATTAGAGAAAAACATTTTCACTTGTGTACGTTTAAGCATGGACATGCAATTACTGCTGAAATATAATTCATACCATCCTAATTTTATTTCAGGTATAATGAGTAATGAATAAATCTCATATGCAATGGTTTGGTTTGGTTTGCTGTGGTTTGCTTTGCTTTGTATTGCTTTTCTTTGCTTTCCTTTGATAACTAAAAATATTAATTCTGCTATTTGGCTTCTTCAGTGTTCAGGTTTTCCGTTGAGAAGGGAGATGAAGCACTACACAGTTCAAATGTGGAAGCTGTTGTTCTGATGTTGTGCATTTCTACCTTCCTCCTTAGGCTGTAGCTTCTTCCACAGCTATCAGGAGTTAATACAAGCTTGGGTGAATACTTACAGTTGAGTAGAGATGATTCAAGGGCAGTTTAACTTAAGTGGACCAGGGAGATATGCAGCAACTGAATAAACAGCTTCTGTTAAATATTTCAGGCTTTTGGCTTTTAGGAGTTGGGTTTTCAATGCAAAGTAAAAGTTGATCCAACTAAATTAGTAAATGGGCTTGGTGGAAAACAATGTCTACTTCTATGAGTTATATCTGTGCTGTTGACTAGAGCTTTATGAGAAAAGTTATCTCTATGCTGGGTGCTGTAGTGCAGTGGGAGATGCTTAGCCTTGCTTAGGTCTTGTTAGACTGATGTTAAACAGAGGTTTGCTGGCCACAGCAACTCACAGCACAGTGAAAGTGCATTCAAATTGCATAAAGTCAGCTGTATAAATGTCTCCCAAGCCTTGACTAAAATACATCTTTACGTTGTAAGAAAAGAATACGAAAGTACTGCAGATATTACAAAGGTAGGTGGAGACTATCTTCATCAGAAACAGTCTGATCTCTGTTAGCTAGTGAAGGTTTTGAGGACACCAGAGCAACTGGTGTAAAATACCTCAAATAAAGCAAATGTCTCAGACAGTCAAAAATGTATAGCATAGTTTTGTCACTGCTCTGCATGAGAGAGTTAGGGAGGGTTTGAACACAAAGGCCTGTAAGGTAAGTGGTAACTAACACCATTGAAATATTTTAACTGTTTATTGGAGTTACAAGATATAGAAGGCAAAACAGTTGCAGTAATAAGGAAAACCTTAAGGCCTTTATTTTAACAATATCACTCATCTGTCCTCTGTAGCTGTCAACATTTTTACAGGGAATCCTCTCATTTCTAATTAACCATTTCAAACATTTTAAATGATGGGAATAACCATCCTTTTCAGAGGAAAACAAAGAAGATCCATTGCAGAGGACTAGAGGAACCTCTTGTTTTTTCATTTGCCTGACTTTAACAGGACTCTTTTCCTGAAGAGCAAAGGCAAGTATAAAAAGACAATTAAAAAGAAGGCTAAATAGAGAAAAAGTATCTTCTCTCTTTCACAGTGGCTTTTTCTTAATCTTACTGCTAAGGCGTCACAGGTACAAAGCATGGCTTTTTCATTCAGTCTGAAATGTGGCAAAGCTATGCTCAGCAAAGTTATTTAAGTTGTTGTCTTCATCTGACACGTTTTCTCACAGGCTTAAAGAAAAGCTGCGGAAGACATAGCACTGGTTAGTTCAATCAAACCATTATTAAAGTGCAGGGGAAACTGAAGACAGAGACAGGAAGGCAAGGCAAAACAGTCAGAAAGCCAGTGGCAGAGAGAAAAGGCTCCAGCTTTACTTGCTTAGTGGTACTGAGGGCTTAGTCAAAACCTGAACTGGTGGTTAGGTCATGACTCCTTTGTCTCATCTGCTCAGACTATCACTATGGGCATGACAGAAGTCCACTGATACTACAGTGAATTGTGAGGTCTCAGAATAAATTTGACCACAGCAGTCATAGAGAAAGTAGTTCCTTTCAGGTCATTCCTGGCAATGGTGTGATAGTATTATGTCTCCTACTGGTTGGCTGGTTAAGCTAAGAAGCCTATCAAGTATTTGTGTGTGGATTCACACACCTTCTCTGTCTTTTCTATGGTGGTAAAGTGACATCCCTTTTCGCACTTGTTTCTTACGTCTTTAACTGGAAAATATCTTGCAAAGTGCCTTCTCATTATTGGTCATGAGATTTTGGAGCATATTTTCCCATCTTCCAAACTTTGAAGGAATATAAAGCCAATCTGGTAAACTACAGAAATGTGATTGCACCATGGCACATACTTGGATGCCATGAAGCATTCTATTAGTATTCTCTGAAGCTAGAGTGACATATTTTATAATTTTCATTCCAAACGAAAATTAACTTAGTAAAACTCAAATAAACAGAAAATTGCATACTAAAGAGATTACAAGCAGAGGGCTAGATCAGAACCTTAATTTAACTAAAAATAACTCAGTAAGGTGAATGAAGAGGACTATCAATATCAAATCAATGTAAAAAGAAATTTGTTTTATAATGCCTTTTATGGTATACTTTTTAATATGAGATATCCATATTGGAAATTCATTAGTATGCAGAAAACCATGGGAACCATATGGAAATGCATCTTACAAAGGACTAGCACACAATAAATTTTACAAAAGACATAAAATATCTTTAGGATGAATGATCACTCTGAAAGTAATGTGCACTAAAATTGTAGGAGTGGTATTCACTCATTAGTTGTATGAAGCCATTAACTGCACAAAATCATTCTTTTTTGCATAACCATTTGTCATATAAAATCATTAGCTCCCTCATAAAATTGTTAGAAATGTGAAATGATTTTTAAAAAAAATCATTAGTTACAGTGTATTACATTATAAAAATCAGTGGCATATTATTCATCATTTTCTGCATAAAAATGTGTCAGTTATGCAAAATCATTTATGTTGATAAATAACTTTTTAAGTAGCTTTATTGTCCAATAGTCAGGCTGTTAGCTGTTCAGTTTCAATAGTAATTTTTATGGCCAAGACATTTATTAGTTATGAAAAACTCTGAAATGAACTAGAACAAACATTACTTTCCACCCTGCTAAAATTGACAGTTTTAAAAAGAGATCTTGTTCTCTGTAAATGTGCTTTTAGAGTTTTGAATAGTGGCAGCTGTTCCCGTTTATTTACCATAATTTTGTCGCTGTTTGAATTCTATTCACTACAGCTTTCAGTTCTCATTCTCACATCCTAAGCTAAATTCAGGTAAAAGCTTTCATATCAGTGTTTTTAGTCATATCATGGATGGTTTTATATAGATCCCAGTTGTACTAGGATGAGTGATTTACACATCAAAATGGAACACATTGTCTCGCTCTCTTGCACAAGCAGATCAATTAATTTCTAGAGGTGAGAAATTTGAAATTTGGAAGGTGTGCTTTGGCAGGAACTGATACCCGTGAAAGCCACATGAAGATATCCAGTGGCGTGGAGGAAAACCCACAGATTTCTGTCTCATAAGACCACTGATGGAGAAAGCAGCCTTCTTGAGCATCCAGTTATAACTTCAAACAGCATTGTGTGCAGTTCCGTAGAAGCAAGAAAACTGTTTTTCTCACAAGGAGTCTATAAGCTAAGACTCTACCTACTGTTGCCAACTATGGACAAGGGATGAGAGAAACAGAGAACATATCATATACTGACATATACTGTTACAGAAGCAACTCACGTCATCTCAAATCCACTGAGGCTCCTTGAATCTCACTTGTGGCACGTTGACCCTGACCAGCAACTAGGCACCCACCTATCTGCTTACTTTTTCCCTTCCACAGTGGGGTGGGGGAAGAAAATCAGGAAGACTGAAGACCTAAATCACATTTATAGTATTAGTTTAAGGTTTTAAGTGAGGAAAATCATTTAATTGAGAAGAGATTGTAAGTGGTGTAGATGACAGTTGGAGGAGAAAAACTGCAATTATAAGGGTCATTTGAAAGACTCACTGAAGATGTGGCCCTCTAGATTGAGGATGAAAGAGACAATAAGGATTGTAAAATATATCAGCCAAGACCAATGCCTTAAGGTGAGAGGCAAGATCAGCTGAAGAACACGGTGGTGTATCTATTCATTCCAACAACCAGGTGTGTGGCTGGATACCCACCACACAATTTAGAACAGCAAGAGATTTTTTCCAAGCACTGAAATAAGGGAACCTGTTTGTTC
>NW_020799101.1:20168648-20324772 GCF_003259725.1 Athene cunicularia
AGGAAGGAAGGAAGGAAGGAAGGAAGGAAGGAAGGAAGGAAGGAAGGAAGGAAGGAAGGAAGGAAGGAAGGAAGGATTGAAAAGCAATCATTTATCATACCCAACAAAGAAGATAAATGCCCAGAGAGTCTCTGACCAATAACTACTTTGGAAAAATGATATCCTCATTTTTTATTGCTGAGTATGATGTTACATGGCAGGGAATATCCCTTTGATCAGTTCAGGTCAAGTGTTCTTTCTGCATCCCTCTCAACCTCTTGCTTGCCTTCAGCCTACTCATTGCAGGGGCAGAGTAAGAAACTTGGTCAGAGAAAGACTTCATCCAGTGCAAGAACTGTTCAGCAATATCTTAAACACTGCTATGTTTACAATACTCTTTTAGTCAAAAATCCAAAACATGGCATCATATGGACTGCCATGAGAAAGTTAACTCCATCTCAGCCAGACTCAGTACATCACTACATCAGCCATCCAGCAAAACTGTATCTAAAGAGATAGCAGACAAACTAACAAAGAAAAAAACACTTAAACCCAGAGGAATCTGACCCAAATCCCCAGCCCCAAAACTACGTATTTTGAGGAGGGGTGCCACTGACTCAGTAATATGTTCTTTTTATGGCAAAAATTAGGATCTTAAGATAGTGTCTAGCTCCATGTTATTTGGTGTAGCCTTTAAAGTAGAAAACAGTAGTATCAGTTGAAATTCAATCTTACAAAAATTTTTTAAGTGCACACAGAAGTACTATCAGTTTGCTCTAGGCAGGTAACTTCTAGTTAAGGGCTAGGATCTGGACCAGCTTTAGTTTCTAAGGTTAAGAATGAAGGAATTTAAAAGGTGTGATGAACAAGTGACCACTGAACTGAACAAAATACATTTTTATTTCAAAACCTATCATACATATGTTCTCTTCCATCCCTGTCTCACCCTGTTTCTCTCAATAAATTTGTTATTCTCCTCAGGTCTTGATGCTGCAACCATCCCTCTGGCATTTCTGGGTTAGTGATATTAGGCTCAAGAGCTTAAAATGGTGACAGAATATTACTTCATTGAGATCCATCTAACTACCTACACAGAAGTGGAGCACAGATGGCTTCTATCCCTTCAGGACTCTCTGTTAAGCTACCTTTTCACTTCTGCATGTGCTTTCATGAGATATTCTGTCTTAATTCCTCCAGCCCTGAATTGCTGGTTCTGTGGCACAATCCACCTGTGTCTTGTGAAGGGACTGATTTACTTGTCACAGTGTGACTCTGGTCTTTCCACCTTGTGCAAATTCTTGGTAACAGAAAAAGTCAGATCCTGGAAAGCAATTGTGAGGCAATGCTTTCCTCTTATGATAGCAACTAATTGGAATGTAAGTTTTCTCATTGTTATGATTATTGCTGATATAAGAAGGATTTATATCACATATAGGTATGTGCATCCTTGCTTATGCAATTGTTTCAGCAAGTGAAAGGCATAAAACATGACAAAGAGCAAGAAAGTGAGAGAAGAGACAGAGAGCATGAGAAAGGAGGCATGCAATTCCTCACAGGGTCCCAGCAATTCATCCTGAACAGTTAAATGACTCCAATGTGCAGAGTAGCTGAGCAACTCCGCTTAAAGTAGAAAGCATAAAAATCAATATGCCTTCTCTAAGCTATTAAAAAGTACTGCAGTTGTCCATGTCATTATGTAGCAAACAGGTACTTCATTTTTCAATAAGAAACATATATTACAGAACAAACAGGTTCCCTTATTTCAGTGCTTGGAAAAAATCTCTTGCTGTTCTAAATTGTGTGGTGGGTATCCAGCCACACACCTGGTTGTTGGAATGAATAGATACACCACCGTGTTCTTCAGCTGATCTTGCCTCTCACCTTAAGGCATTGGTCTTGGCTGATATATTTTACAATCCTTATTGTCTCTTTCATCCTCAATCTAGAGGGCCACATCTTCAGTGAGTCTTTCAAATGACCCTTATAATTGCAGTTTTTCTCCTCCAACTGTCATCTACACCACTTACAATCTCTTCTCAATTAAATGATTTTCCTCACTTAAAACCTTAAACTAATACTATAAATGTGATTTAGGTCTTCAGTCTTCCTGATTTTTTTCAATCTGTAACTTGACCAAGCTATAATTTATTTAATTTCTGAAAGCCCCTACTGATGTCCATGAGGACAAAAAACATTTTGAAGAAAAACCTGAAAGATGGTCCTCAGTACTGTCAAATTATAAATAGTACAGAAGAGTCTTAATTGTGATTTTGTATAGAAAGAAAGGTTGGAAAAGATCTTGAAAGGACATTGCAATTCATTCACTACTATTGCTGATAGAAACTTGTCTAACTTCTTCCTAACAGCCTCTTCTGCTTTTCAAGGTTTATTCT
This sequence comes from Athene cunicularia, assembly GCF_003259725.1. Lineage (NCBI taxonomy): Eukaryota > Metazoa > Chordata > Aves > Strigiformes > Strigidae > Athene > Athene cunicularia. The sequence goes on from NW_020799101.1 coordinate 20,171,021, forward strand.
AGAACATTCTCCAGGCAGGCTTTTCCAGTGTTTGAATCTTTAATGTTAGTTAATTCCCCTTTTTTGTGCAATTTAAGATAATTGCTTCTTGCCTTGTCATAAATGATCCATAGTCTATCTATGTTCTCCCTCATTTGTCATACAAAGTAACTGTCCCACATGGCTCTCCAGAGCAGTGGAACAACAGTTACAAACTTGGAAACCTTCCATTTCGATTCCTTCTTTCATTTATTTTTCCCCACGTTTTCTGATGCTTATCACAAAATAAATGTCACTCAACTGGATAAGACTATGAAAGGCTCTTCTAAGTTGGCCCTGCTTTGAAGAAGAGATTGAAGTGCATGTCTTTCAGAGGCCCTATGCAGCCTTAATTGTGGTTTGGGTTTTTTTGTGTTTGTTTTTTTTTTTTTTTAATATAGGAACAGCATGTCCCTTGCATGTATGACAGTCACAAGCCAAATTCAAAGACCATGATACAAAACCCCAAGGGTACTGAAGTCTTTCAGAGACGATCCTTTGAGTATATGTGCTTTTGTGCCATGGATAAACTATGGTCTTGTTTGTTTTTCCTTAAAAGGCTGTTTCAAAACAGATCAGTGTACTCTCTTTAAAATTACAAACCAGGGAAAAAACAAAACAAAACAAAACAAAACAAACTAAAAAAACCCCATTAACTTCAATCTTAGGCAGGTACTGAGCATGAAAACTTCAGCCCAAATACTCACAGGCTGGAAAAAAATACAATCAGCTAAAATCTAGTGGTTATAAAAAGGAAGTGATAGGCAACTTCAGCAATAAATAATATTAAGCCTCACCACTATTAGGAACATATTATTTTAATGAAAATAAAGTTTTCCAATATCAAAATAAAACTCAAGATCTGTCCTCGACCCTCATTCATTAAAAATAATCAGAACATGCAACATCTTATTTTAAATGCAATCTTTCATATCTATGTGGCAGTTATCAGTAGAGTCCTTCATTGTTCCCAGTATCTTAGGTTGAAAGAAATGGTTGTCTAATGTTGCTATAGTTGACTGCCCCAGCATCATCTCTATGCATGCTGTGAAAGTAGTGATAAATAAGATAAATTTTTATTGCCCTGAATGTTCTATGTGTCAATAAGTTATTAAGCTAGAAAAGGACTCTGCAATGAGCCTATATACCCTGGAGTGCAAAACCTAGCCAGGCCAGGTTTCCCATCCAGCCCAGAGAAGCAGCCCATCAATCACATCTGATGGAATTAAGTGCAGACAGCTCATGGCTTGTATGATGTTATAATGTTAATATCCTAAGAGTTACCTTTAAAATAAATGCCAAGAATATTTCAGTCACTTTTATTTGGGAATTGGACTGTGATTATAATCAGCCTAGCGAGCAACATGACCTTCATTTGAAATGCTTTGTCATCCTGTAGTAGTGCACTGATTGATGATTCTTTTGGTTAAATGCAAATCCTCTCCCCAAAATCCAGATTTTGGTAAATTAAGTGTGCTTTCATGGGAAAACCAAACATAGCCATGTGGGCCAAATCAGCACATCATTCTGTAATACACTCAGATGTTCTCTAACTGATAGACTACAGATATGATCACATGAATTACATGGGTTTTAAGGACTTGCAGAACATGACCGAATGTTCTGCAACACTTTCTGCAGCCTTTTCCTAGTTAACTTCACTTTTTCCTTCTATCAGCCCTGGATCTATAATGCACAAAACCAGGAAACTGAAACTATTATTTTAGATGTCTTAGGGCCATTGAACCAGAAAATATAGAGCTGTGAACGGCATCTTTATAATGAAGAAATTTTATTCTCATGGGCTTTAAAGGGCTTTGATCCCTTGCTGTGGTAAACTAATATTTCTTAGTGTTAGGCTAGGTCAATACTGCTTATCTAGGGATTTGATTATTAGTATTCATGTGTAGAATAAAGTTTTATGCCATACTTTGGGCATCTGCGTTAAAGAATTAGTCCAATGACTGTTCTTGTAATCTGTTATACTTGTAATTCTTCCTCTTGCTGAAGAAGATCATGGTGAAACTACTGTGAAAATGATGTGAGAAACTCCCTGCCTGTAAAATCAAGCTCCCATGGAAAATACTGTAAGGTGCTGAATTGCAACTCTCACGTGGGTTTCTTGTATTAAATAAAGATTTGGTGTACATTTATTTTCTAAGGCTCAGTGCCCCAGCTTCTTGAGATATTGAGTACTTTTACTGGCATCAGATGCAAAGCATTAAAATGGATTTCCACTTATTTAAAGTTCATTCTTGTCCCAAGTTAACTTAACACCTTTTGGAGTAATGTGGTTTGAAGGTAGTGAAGGTCAGTCGTGTTAGATACCAAAGTGGCATGTTTGAGAAAGATAAGAAGTACTATTCATGAGAGGGTGGATTATTATATTAAGAAAGAGAAGGTAAATGAAGGTTTCAGTGAGACTCAATGTTTTGCTTCTTGTTCAACATGTGAGAGGTGCACGTATTTATATTTTTAGGCTCAGTAGCACAGGGATGGTGATTTATATGTGGTTTTCAGAATGTATATACTCTCTGCAGTAAACAACCTGCACTTATACAGTTGGCATTGAAAGACTTAGAGCTCTTATAAAACAATGACATGTTTAAAGAAATAATGTTTTAGAATTCCATGTTATTGTGAGAGACGAGAAACCAGGCCCATGAGAAACTAAGACAAACAACCTGGGCAAGCAAAAGTTGAGGCTGATTGAAGAAATGCCTCAAACACTCACAAGAAAAAGCTGTGAGTCACAGGATACATTCTGTGGAGGCCGAAGCTGATAACGCTGTCCGATGTAGCTGGAGGAGAGAGCCCTGTGGAGACGGGCATTCCACAAAATGCATATTAAAGTTAACACCCCTCAATGTGCTAATGAGGGCTGACATGATCATGCTAGTTACATCATCCCATGAAACACCTTACCCCTCCCCATACATGGGATACGTAGGTGTGTGGGTCGACCTAGGGGATGGACCCAAGGAAAGTGGGTATAAATCAAAGGGGGGAAGAAAGGGCTCTCGCTCTCTCTGCCCCTCTCCCTGCCCCCTGTCTTCCCCCCCGACTGTCTGGAGAGAGCAGTGAAGCGAAGAAGACTGATGCCAGCGAGAAAGACGGCCGCCTCCTGGAACCCTCGCTGGTGGGATCAGCGCAGGAACCCAGACCGGTGATCTGTACTCCCCCATTCCCTCTATCTCCCTCTTTTCCTTTTTCCATTAAGAAATGCAAGGCATATTATATTTCTCGCCACAACTTGCTATATACTTAGCCAATTATCGTGTGTTAGTACATTGTAGGTAGTTAATAAATACTTGAATTTGGAGACTTGTTGTCCACTCCAATTGGGGATTTGCGAATCTGAGTCACTTGTCCCACTCATCTGAGCGGGACGTGACAGTTATATGCTCAGGGTCTAATCCAGCCTGTGGTCTGACAGGAGGCTGTGATGTGAGTTACATCAACTGAATCCCAGGATCTGCTTGGTTACTTTTAAGTCTGGGTGGGTTATGGACAGTCAGCAAAAGGCAAAGGCCATGAATGCCTCTTCTACATGTTTCAATATACTTGTCTCTGCTTGTCTTCTGTATGAGATCTGTAGTTCCCTAACATCTAATTAAGCTTCTGGTTAAATTGCTAGCCATGGCATTGTCCTGCAAGAGCTGGATATTTAGCAATAGACATTTCCAGTGTGGTCAAATGCAGGTGATGGTATTTGGCTTGGAGTCATGACCGCATTTGAAAGCTAGAAATGTCAACATGTAGTCATGCAATATAGCTCATTTGTCATTCAAAACAATGATTGCCAAATGCCCTTTTTTTCCTTATCTGAGCTGGCTGCCAGGAAGATGTGGCAATTATATTAGCACAGGTTCTTTAGTCTTAATCAGGAGTTATTTTAGACATTTAGTAGAAATGCCTGGATCCAGGGTCCCTGCTCCACTATCAGTATTACTTTTTTGCTAGTGTAAAGCAGGAAGCCTGTAGCTCATGTCTTTAAATCGTTTTTTGAAAAAAATAAAGCTGCTGGCAGAGATGAAGCAGCAGGGGTACATTACCTCTTTTCAACCCAGCTCAGAGTTTGGCAAAAAAATACACTTGCCTCAGGGTGGTAAGGATTAACAGTATGAACAATATGTTCTACATTTGGAAGCACATACTTGCTACATACATGTATAAAGTAAATATATGTAAGGTCATTATACATAATTGCAAACAGAACCTGCCAAGCTTGTCAGTACAAGCCATAAGGATTTTAAGCAGGAGTATTACTTGCTGTGTTTAATTTACAAATGCACAGAGTCAGCAATAAGTGTTTTATGCTCCTGATGTTTAGCCTTCCTCTGTCATGTGATTCTTGACTCATACAGTAAAACCCTGCCACTTCAAGATCTATGAGCTCCATTTGGGCCAGAATGCTCGATAATGATACGTGTTCCTCATGTTTGTCACTGTTTGTGAGCCTGCTTCAGCAATCTCTCTGGAACTACAAGTTATATTGTTTGTGCAATTTGCCAGAGCATCCTGTATATAGTAATGAGATGCAAAACCAGTTAGTACAAGCACAAAACATGGCCAGCGTTGTATGGCTCCTGTTTGGAAAACACATTCTCTGTATCAGGACATCGGCAGTCCTGTATGTGCCAATCACAAATTATATTTTCTCGTATTCTCTGTGTAACATAAACAACAAAAAATCTTTGTATAAACCAGTGTTTTCTTACAGTGAAACTTTACAGAAATTAGGTACAAATACATAATTACGTAGAAGGCAATATATTAATAAATTATCAAATGGCTGGTAGGAGAAAAATGTTTTGCATGGTGATATTAGCAAAGAGGAGAACCAGTACCTAAATCAAAAGCATTTGAAAAATTTAAATGCTACTGGCTTGCCAGCTTCAATAGTGCTAAATTTTGGTAATGGGATATTTATTCTAATAATGGGTATATGCAGTGACAAGCCAAGGGCACCATAGATAGGTGGTGATTTCAGTTTATTCCATCTCTTTCTTACCTTGTCATACTATGTCACCCTTCTCAGAAGGCTGAGGTAGAAATATATTTTGTGAGTTGAATTCTTGCTGCTGAATGAATTGTCTTAAGAGGGTTATGAAAGGATAGCAAGCTTCCTAAAACATAGGTATAGACAACAGTCAATACCATGACAGTATATTTAAACTGTAGTAAATAATTATTTTCTTCCATTAAAAAAATTAATTGAATCCTGTTACCCCCATTCACAAGAACATATGCTGACTGTTAAGCTCGGCATCGCTTTCAGGTCCATCTTAATGGTATTTTATATAGTTGGCTTAGACAATTGACAGAGGTTAACTCTAATGTTATGTGATATAATCACTGCAGTTAACAATGAAATTGTTCATCCCCAGCTTTGACTATGAGGTTCATTTGCAGACAAATATATTTTGCTATATGTATATTTTGCTAGTTTACTTAGATGTTATAGCTATTAACAAGCAGGTAGGTATGGTTTATGCCTGCACTCCATTAATAGCTTTCTCCTGGCACTGTGTGCTGTACCCATGTTTTATTCCACCTGGCAAAGGAAACTGCAGGAATTGAGGGACTGGTGATGAAAATTATTAGTGACTGGAAATACTTCTGCATGAGGACATTGAAAAATTTGGCACTGCTTCTTACAAAGAAAGTAAATGAGAGAGTATAGAAAGTAATAAATGAAAATGTAGAATTCTATTTCTCATGGAGAAATGCCTTTCTCTCATCAAATTATCCCGACACATGGTTTAGTCAGACTCTACGGCAGTGATTATAACCAATGTTTCTATGAATAAGAGTATTGAATTCTATAGATTTCCAGGATAATTTCCATAGAAACTGCTTGTTTTCATCCCCGTTCACTTCCATACTGTTTTGCTGTAAGGCATATGTATAGCTAACAAGCATAATAAAAATGGTTTGCATGTATTATACAACTTATCCTTGTGTACCTCCTGTACTGAATCAGAACTGCCATCAAGTGAGCCTTCCATAAAAATTTAAGACTCTGTAAGATAATCAGGCAGAGGGAATGTTTGCCTATAAATTTCGCAACCTTTGCTTAACTTATACAAAGGAAAGATCATTGAAGAGGTACAAGATTCTGTTAATTGCATGGAAAGCCAACCGTCTTTTCTTTACTTCCTGAACTTTGTTTTCCATGTTGTTCTTACTATTCTTTCCTTCCATTAATCAAACCAAGACATGTCTTGGAGGACACTGACCATGCTCCCCTGCCTAGCCAGTCTTATTTCCCCGTGGAAGCTGTAGTGCCTTTGCCACTGGTGGTTGATGAAAAGGAGTGTTAGGCATGGTCATACACAGCAGCTGTGCAACATTTCTGCAGGTTAGATGACTCTGGGTTGCAAATATACATCTAAGAATAAATTTCATTTATGTTTTGCAGACGGGGGACAAGGAAGCTCATGACATGGAATGGAATATGTTTGAGGATAATAGTTACATTCAGTTAATAGGGAATATTCCAGGTCTTTTTCTATCTTGAATTTTTTACTGAAATTTTCAGTAGGAATTGATCTAACTGTGTTATTATATGTTAAGTACTTAGTAAATAGAATGTGAACAGATCTGCCTGTAACACTTTTCTGCTATCCTTGTAAATCCAATTTATCTGTCTCCAGAGAGCTGAATGTTCTTGCTAGATTACTGCCTTCTCTACTTATGATCAGGTAAATAAGTTTAGCCGAAAATTTTCCTGGTGCCTGAATAGGTCAACGCTGATACCTATAGAACTTCTGGAAGTGCCCACCTAAGGGGAATGTCAGGGAAACACAAGAGGCTGGGTGTGGGCTGTCAGGAGATGAAGGAGCGCTGGCCAGTGTTCAGCTGTTCCTGTTGGCTCTTCAGAATCAACCAGTATGTAAGCCCGTGCCTGAGCAGTGTGGATAACTGGAATTAACCCTCCAAATTAACAAGATGATAATGACATATACCCTTTAGTACTAATTTTTCATTGTTTTCAGCCTGAAAGTGAAATATTTATTTTTCATATTGGAGAAAAAAAGAGAAGGCAGCTACCATGTCTATTTTAAGATATAAAATATTTAAAAACTAGTTTGAAAAGAAAAACATAGAACTTAGTGTAGAGTTGAATTTCTATTACTCTTTTCCAGTGAGATGCTAATGATGATTTCTTTCCTTTGTTGACTCCTCTCTTGGAATCTCCTGCTTTTGCCTCATTTCCTTCTTCTGGTCTTCATTTTTTTACTGCCTCATTCTCTCTTATTTCTATGAACATTTTTATTTTTCCTGATTAGTGTCTCCAAAGTGTCTCTTTTCTGTCTTCAAGACATTGTTTTTATAGTTATATTACAGGTATGAAATTTGCAGCTGTTCTAGAGTCATTCTTTTCTCTTTTTAACATGACTTTGGCCTGTTATGCTAGGTACAAACATGCTCATATTCAGCCTCAGATTTGAAACATGCCTAGTGGAACTAAAAACTTCTAAAAGAAACAAACTTCTAAATGATAAAACAAAACAAATTTGCATCAGGAGCAAACAACCTGTGCCCCAGAATAAGAAAATGACAAACTAAGAAAGGAAATAATAATAACACAAAAGTTAAGCAAACAGAACAAGAAAGGGAAAAATACCTGGAAATAATGATCCGTGTTTGAACAGCTTTGATCCCTCTGTCTGCATCTGCAGCTTGCAACATAAACAGTCTTCATGTTTAAAAACATGATGTATCAAAGGCAAAACTCTCACCTAGATGTATATACTTGCTTTGTCAATGGTCCAAAATGCCAAGATGTTCTCTCCTCCACATATGTCACAACATCTGTGGACCTCATATGGCTTTTTAGTTTCTTTTAAATTTTGTGATGTCTGGATGGTATCTTTAAAAAAAAAATTACACCTTGGGAGTAAGGCAGATGCTTAAGACTTTTTAATGTTTGTTTTGAAATTTACTAGACTATATTTAAAAAAAAAAACTAAGTAAAAAGTTTAGAACTTGTTTTTAATCATAGATATTTCAAGAAAATTCATCGATGGAATGGTTTTGAAACCTTTTATACATTATTGGATACTCTATTATTAACAACAAACTCATGCCTTACAGCAGAAATATATACGAGAAAAAAAAATCCATTAAATAATTTTATGAAAATAGACTGAAACCAGAGAGCCTGACACTAGGAATTTCAAAGCTAGTATAATAACAGGACTGATATTTATGAATTTATAGCGTATATTTAAACATAAATAATATGTAAGTAACCATTTATTTTAGACATTTACCAGTCTGGGACATTAATAATAATAAAGGTATCTGCATATTAAATTTTAAAGTTATCTGTGTTATATTGCTTCATTAGCCAAAAAATTATCTCTGGCTGCTTTGCTAAACAGGGGAGCATTGTTTAACACCCCAAAGCCTGATCCTCTGGTGGAAACATAGACTAAATGAACAGGGTTATAAGGTTTGGGTTGAGTCTGAAAGTTTTTGGATCTGGAGGTTTAGTTCTGCTTGTAATGGAGACTGTAGGTAAATCAGCCCTAATCAGCTGAGTTCTCTACAGTAACTGCAGAGAAGCAGGATAGCGACACATTAGGCTTCCGTTTAGAAGAACAATTTTACGTTAGTTTAATGTCTAAAAGAGGAATTAAATTTATTAATAACATGATGCTTTTAAAAAATTAATTTACTCATATAATCAATGTGAAAGCAGTGTCTAGTTTAAAACAAAGACCAGTATGCTGTGTCTTAGCCATTTAGTTTAAGACATAATGACTGCTGTCAAAAGTTTGCAATCTAAACAGAACAAGAGATGCTGAAAGGACTCAAGTATCTTGAGTTTTATTGTTGAGAAGTGTACAGAGATTAAAGTGTTTGCCTAAGAACGTTTTAGGAGAGGATGATTATTAATTTAGTGAATGCTTTTACTGTTAGATAAGATCCCATATACCTCAGCCTCTTCATGTCTCTGACATTTGAAAACAACTCATATAGGAGATTGTCTGACAACATCAGGTAGTCCTAGCATGGAGTGTGTCATGGTTTGAAGGTGACAGTGCTAAGGATAACTTCTTCAGTGTTCCTTTAACCTTGAAGTATGGCAGTCATTAGTGTGAAGCCTAGGAAGAAGCCTTTTTTTTTTCACATGTATTTTGTCTCCTAGTCCATATAAATTCTTAACAGATATTTCATACACAATTTTGTGTTCAGGGAAGAACTGAGAAACATTCCTCATGTATTTCTTTTGCACTGTTTGATAGGCATAAGAGCATACAGCAGGGAATATAAGCCAAACCTGCAGCAGCCAGGGGTAAGGCAGAGGTGGCTTCTTTGGGGTGCAGCTGCTATTGCTTCATGTGATGTGGTCACACTGTGAGGGATGCTCCCTTTCCCAGCAGGGAGCTCATGCTCTTATGCTCTTTCTGGGAATCTGTATCTGCCTTTGACTTGTCTTCACAGCTGTCCCATGCTGCCTGTGAAGTGTGATGTCTCTTTCTCTTAGAGATTATACTAAAGCTGCTCTTCTTTTCTTCCTATCTCTTCTTCTCCATTATCCCAGCACCCAAAGAGCTGCTGTGGTGTATAGTGCTATAATAAGCCTTAAAAGAGATGATTTGTGAAGGGAAGAAATGAATGGGCCTCATTTTCAAGTAACCAATTGCTCACACATGGCAAGTGTTCAGGGATTGAGATGCTGAGCACGCGCAGCTGGGATATGTTGCAGAGTGAGAACTGCACAAATTTCATTTGCAGATGTATGGCACCTTACAAAACAATCTGTTAGCTGTCAGCTGCAGATGACTTCTCCTTGCTTTACAACTTTCCATCTATAATTTTGTAATCTCATGATTTGACAGGATTACAATGGCCAGATATTTCACGTGCTCAGAGATAGTAAGTAGTGATCTGAAGATTATTAGACTTGTGGAAGAGGCAGATACAGACAGTGTCATCATATCCAGGAGTCTAGTTGACTCATGAACTGGCAGTATAGTACTCACCTTCACAAAGAGAACTTTTCCTTGAAATACTGTATTTCCCAACAGAAAAGGAGAAAAAGCAAACCAGAGTGTTCATCAGTGACCACAAGAATTTTGTTGTAGCTGATGCAGAATGTGTTGCCAGGTACTCCTAATATGGAAAATAAGGAAAATTCAGAATTCCTGAAATGTTCCTTTTCCACCTGTATCAGTAGAAAAGAGTAGAGTTTGAACAAGCTTCTTAAAAGTTCTGCACCTTTGCACGTTTCACAAGGAGATATATCTGCTGGAAGAAATTATTGCAGGTATCTGCTTTGTCTTAGGTTGTGGGAGGCGAGATTTCAGTGAAGGGACTTCATGTTCCTAATGGATCCCAAGACACCAAGAACTCAGCAAATCTGGGGTCACAAATAAATTGATTTAATTTAAACTGAGCTATTCTGGGGCTAGAGTCAGCTATTTCCACATGTATAGTAGTTCTACAAACCTGAAATTATTTTTCCATCCCACTGTAGAGAGTATCTGAAGAGGTTACATCTGTCACCTGGAAACACTCAGCTGTTAGTAGATCATGTCAATACTCCCTTGTTTTGCACTAAAAATAGCTACTTCTGAAAATGACTCACTAACATGTCTTGTGAATGGTGATAGAAGGAAATGATCACCTGCTTTTGCAACTTATAGCAATTGATAGCAACTTATAACGATTTCTGAATATTGCTTAATAATCCTGCTTGCCCTGACTGTTCTGTGTAAACTTACCAAGGGCTACTGCTACTGTGTTCATCAAAACAAAGTAGTTTTCTGTGGAATCTTAACAAGAATGACTATGTTCAGTGAAAATAAGAGACACGTCCTTGGAAAGCAGATGTGCTCTAACTAGTTTAGCTTTTGTAGTGGATAGATAGCCATATATGGGCTATAGAAACTAATACACTGGTGATTTTAGATAAGATAAAATGGGTAAACTGGCGGGAACCACTCTTGTTGTTCAAGAAATTGGCAAAGAGAATCCGAGGAAAAGTACAAGGTGGGAAAAACTTCCTCCAAATGACCCCCGAAGACACCCACCAGGAGGCAATGCGCAGGTACAAAGATAAACTGCTGACACCAGCCTTTGAACTAACCCAGCCTCACTTATACATATGCATGCTTGTATTATGCAATCCAATGAATATCAATATCCACACTCTATAAGTTTCTGGTAAAATGTGCTGTTGCCGTGCAAGCTTTGTGGAGAAATCCCCTTGCACCCTGGTGCCGGAGTAAATATAACTGCTTTATAACTCTATTTGAGTTGCAGAGTCTGTTTCTGCAAATCAGTGGTTTGGCTCTATTGATACTGATTTCTGGTTTCAAGCACAGGGACAAAGGATTTTCAAGGAGTAGTCCAAACCTTAAAAATTCAGTTCTGTGCTAGGAGCAAAAGCATAACAGAGAGCTGTAGAAGTAGAGACATCTCAAAATGGCTTACCAGACCTATAACAGCCCCGGGCAGTTCAACTTCCATCTGCTTGTGAAGTTGTCTTATTAGTCAGTGCAAATGATGACATTCTTGCTCTAGGTCTACTGTCAAACTGTCAGCAGGCTGACATCTTAAATTCATGATGAAAATAAATACAAAGGTAAAAAAAATCATTCTCACTTATTCTTGCGGTTTTATGGACTCAGAGGTTACAGAACTGGTGGAAGATAAAACGAAGCAAATGACTAAGGATCCCCCAGTGTTCAATCAAACTGATATAGGCCTCTAAGAAAACAAGTGAAAAGCATTATTTTAAATGAGAGGTCTGTGCAAGGCTATTGGAGACTTTACCTGTGTAGGAAAAATCTGCAACAAATAGGACCGATGTAAGCACTTCTGTGCAATTCAGTTTGTTATGCAAAAGTTTTTTTTTGACTAAGAATGTTGTTGAGAAAGCAGAGCAGAGTATGAGTTACATTTGGAGATAGCTGACAGATATAAGTACCAGAAACTGAGAGGAGCTGTCTAGGCTGGCAAAAGTGATATGGCTAAGCACAATACGTTGAATTTGTTAGATAAAGATGAAAACTGGGTTAAAAAGTCTAGCAGTCAATGAGTGAAAGATAATGGATTCTTTAAGGAATTGGAAGTGTAACTTAGGACATCAGAGATCCATTTCTGACCCTTAAGCAAATTTCCTTGTCGAAAGGCCATATTTCCTCAGGATATGGTCTCCTCTCTATCCTGAGTTTTTGTACTGATCTCTTCACTACAGAAACAATCTCTCACAATGCATGTACCTAAATAGCCCATAAACCTTTACCTACTGTTTTTGTTTATCTTGAAGCATGAGTAATAATAGTAATGAGCATTGCATCATACTTTGGTTTTGAGGGGAGTCCTGGGAAGTGTCATTATGTGGTCTGTGAAAATCAGCTTTTAACAGACAAGGCAGAGTAAGGAATAATTACCTCCTGTTGCCTTTTATGTCTTTTCCTGTTGTTTTAGACTAATGAATTTCAGACTTTCTCTTTTGAATTGTAGCAGGTGGGTCAGTTTCTTGTCTGTCATACTGAAAAACCTGTTACTTAAATATTGTTTGGAACAGGGAAGACTGAAATAGAGCAAAAAGGTGTTTTAAAAAGTATAAATATTCTTTAAATTTAATCAAAAGAGCTTAAAAACTGAAAGCAAATATTTCAGTTCTAAAATGAATGAATTTTTCCTATGATCACTTTTTAAAACTCTTCTGCCAACATATTTTGAAAATAAGTGTGCATATAAAGAACTACTGAAAATCACAATAATTGAAGAAAATGTTTGCTGAAAGTATTTCAACATTCCCTGGAGGAAAAGCAGAAGCAGAAACTGAGAATTTTAGTCAAAACTAACAGATGTATGATCTATTGCAGTATTTCAGGGACTCTTTCTAATACTTTGCACATTCCCTCCAGTTATTCTTTGGGATCTTACCAGTATTCCTTTGGGACAGTAACTGATGCTTATTAGATCCATAAAATATTTCTATGCTCAGGATTTTCTCATCTTATTAAAATGTTTGATTATTCCAAGTTTCCCATTCTGTATTGAGCTGAAGCTGAAACCTCCTAAAGACCAAACTCATAGACAGAGTGTTTATTGGGCTGGGGAAAAAGTCAGTATCTTGGCAGCTTCAGAGTAGGAAGTCTGACTGTTTTCCCCACACTGATGTCCTCAATATCCCTTGACTAGCAGGCTACATGGGAGAGGGGCCTTTTTTCTCTGTTGCTGGACAATAATTCCATCCTGGATTTGCATCATCTTCATGATGAAAGACTTATCAAAACTGATACAAGTCTGTGAAAAATTTTCTTTTCATGATAGAAAGACTATTTTGTAAGAAACTTCCACTTTCCCTAGATACAGCTTTCTACAGTGTGCTGATGGTTGTGCACACCCTATTTAAGATAGAGGAAATAATTATTTGCCCATTTGTTAATATTAACTATTATTTTTTCCTTTATTCTATTACCTTTCTCTAATCAGCACAATCAAATTTTACTATTTGCATTTCAAGAGCACCTGGGATCAACAGGAACATTGTCTTAGTATCTGTGAAAGCAGGACAGAAATATGAAGCATTTTTGGAGTGGTTTTGTTTTATTTTTTCCTTTTTCTTCTTTTACCAACAATAAATATCTTTGCATCCTGTTCTTGGATTCAGTTATTCACTGAATGTACCTTGCAATATGAACTGATACGCACACACACACAGACACACACACACAGATAAAGATGAATCTCGATGCTGCGTAGGAGTTGGTATTCTTACACTTTCAAAAGATGAAAGGCATTCCTCCTAGTGCTTGTTTTGTTTGATTCTCCTATGTGTCTATCTATTACAGTATCCTAGCACATAATAACAGACCAGGTCAGTATTTTCTTCTTCAGAAGAGATTTTTTGGACAGAGAGTCTGGTGATATTCTTCCTACACACTTGAAATGTCCTGAAACGGATGCAGAGCTTTGATAATCAGAACAAATTCAAACCCCTCCACTGTGCTGGCGTTCATACACCAGTGTCAGCAAATCACTTCCTGGAAATCCATTCATTCAGAGGTGAACGTTACCTTCCTCTTTGGATGTCTGCTAACCAGAAGCAACAAAGGATGCCACCTTGGATATGCTGCTCATACAGGTATGCACTATCAGCTTGTAGATCCTTTGCCTTCACAATCACCACACTCACTAAGCATTCTCAACCCTCAGGATGGCACTTGATGAAAAAAAATCTTCTCAGCTTTTTGATTTTAAAATGACAAACAAAGCATTTACATTATAAGGGACAAAATGATCATAGCTTTTTCTTTTGTGGAATAATTGTTTGTTGATCCTACCCACCAAAGCAGTTGTTTATTTAGTTAAAAAAGAGATTCACAGTGGTTTTTAAAATGCCTTTTAAACTGATCAAGAAATGATGATACTCAATTGGGTTTACTTGTTTATAAAACTTAAACACTGACTGAAGAACATCTGTACTCATTCTAAATTAACTGAAACTGAACAAAGATTTTACTTTGTTCAAACTGAGAACACAGCATAGAGAACACAATGATCTAATAGATATACATATTAAAATAGTACATAGTAGGTATTTGCTGAGTCTGTCAAGCCTGAATCTGTACACAATCAAAATGTTCTGTTTTGGAATGTAATTGGAAAAATGGCTGATACCAGTGGTACTGGTTCCAATCTTACTTGCCATTGATAAATCTCTTTAAAATTTACCAGATTTATGCTAATAAAAAATTAGAGGAATTGAGATGAGAACTAGCCCTAGGTGGTACTCAATACCTCTTAGCATTAGGATTTTGTTTCATAAGTTCACTTCTGACTTCCATATTATCCTTTCTTTACAATAGGGAGATTAAAAATCATCTGATTGTGTTTCTTTATGAATAAATTATTCCTCTTCCCTACCTTACAGAAACCTGGGGGGAAAACCAAAAAGAAAACTCACCACCCTTAACATAATCACAGAATAGACCATGTCCAGACCTCTCTTGCATATCTCCAAGGAAGGAGACTCCATGATCTCTCTAGGCAACCTCTGCCAGTGCTCCTTATGGTCAGAAGGAACTTCTTGTATTTCAGGTGGTGCCCATTACCTCTTGTCCTGTCACTGGGCACCACTGAAAAGAGCGTGGCTCCTTCTTTTTTGCATCCTTCCTTCAGGTAGACATTGATGTCATCCCTCTGAGCCTTGTCTTCTTGAGGCTGAGAAGGCCCAGCTCTCAGCCTCTCCTGATATAAGAGATGCTCTAGTTCCTTAATCATCTTATTGGGCCTTAACATCTTCAAGTCTTTTATGAACTAACAAAATAACAATACTTGAATTCTTTAAGCATTGAGTTCAACTGCCCTCTAAGAAAGAATAATGGTTTATTTTGGTACAGACATTGGGGAGAAAAAATAGTAATCGTTTAAGTTATATTTTACAGTGGTGAAGTCTGATATTCTGAAAAATTAACTTGAGCATCCAGAGCATCCAGGACAAAAAAAAAGGAACCTCAGAGGGGTATGGTAAATGTTATTTTTAATTAGTTTTATTACTCTAATTACCTTTTATTATCATTGCATTATATTGACTCTCAATTTACAGATTTTAGGGATGATTCAGTATTACAAATACAGAGACATATATGAGTGTCTACACTGAGATAGTCCTGCAGGAAGGGGGAGGACTGTGCAAAGGCAGATTCCTCATTAGTGAGAAGTGTTCAGAAGTTCTCTTATACATGTGTATTAAGTGCCCAGATTTCTAAAAGAGAGCCTGTTCTGAAGGCTGCTACTCTTCTAATAGTCCTGACTAGCTTTTTGTCCCCATCCCCTCAACAATGAGACTAAGAAAATCTACTAGGTTTCCATCAACAGACTCTGCTGTAAGTAGTAGACTCTGCTCTGAGCATGTTATTTCTCAGGAATTAATTGACATCAGATAGCATAAACGCATATTGAGGGGAGGAGGAATCAACAGACATTTCTCTTGTACTCTTTTTGGTAGTAAACATGTTGCAGCTATCATCCATCCTCTTCCCTTCTGACATCTTCCATCAGCACTGTAGTTACCTGCTATAAAAATATCATGGCCAGAGTCTGATCTTAACATAATATTAGCAGAGGTGCTGTTACTATGAATTTTGCAATGAGAAGAACTGAGAATAAAAACAAGCATTTATATAACCTAAATCTTTCTTCCTAAATGCCTCACATCATTGTAAAACAGTGATGGCTTTTAAAAATAAACTAATCACCTTAAATACAAATATTATGTGAAGTTGTGACATTAGCTGTCTCTTTATATAAGATTCAAAATAGACCTCCATTAGCAGACTCTGAAACCTGATCACAGAAGTAGTGAATGATCAATCTTTTAAATTTATAAATAAAAGAGAGCAATTAATTCTTAAATATAATAGGCATCATTACGGAAGATATGGAAGAAAAAATGTTAAAATTAGCAAAATGTAAACCACCAGTTTTGTATAAATATGTAAAAGACACATTAATATTGTTAAAGGAAGACAGGAATAAATCTAACAAATTCACAAGGGAGATATGAAAGGATGGTATGTTACCATTTCTTGGTGTAATGATCATTAAGAAAGATGATTGTCTTTCACAGTTCAGAGAAAGGATACCATTTCAGATGCCAATTTAAATTATAAATCAAATCTCCATCCTACAGTTCCAATGTAAAGTAGTCAAAACACTCATTGATTAAGTACTTAAGAGTTGTGAAGCAGAATTCTGGAATAAGGGGAACTTAATTATATTAGAAGTATATTGCTAAACAATGGTTTTCATTTACAACCCATAAACAAAAAATAAAATAGAAAGAAATGTTCAACCTGAAGCCACAAAGGAAGAGTACTCTCCACATGAAAACAAAACAATGCCTAGTACACAGTACACGACAGGAGATGTTCAGAAATGTTTAGTCTTACCTAATCCTGCCAACCCTGACAGTCATGGGTAGTCCTGTTTAGGAGAAGTTCTGGCTCATTTTCTGGAGGCTTGGTTCATTTAGGAAGTCATAAGATAGTTAAATTTAAAAGTGAAGAACATATTTTAAGACAAAATAAATACCAAGTGTTATGTGTGGGAAGACTGAACCAAAAACTAAGTTATCACACATTGAGGTCCAACCAGAAAGGGAGGCAGTTCTCTGGAAGTCCAAGGTTCCTTTTCTTTAGTTTCTGAAGTTACTCTCAAAAACTTGCCTGCTCCTTTGCCTCCTTCTTGTTGACTTTTCATGGGACCACATTCATAAAAAAAAGATGGAAGAGAGGCAACTCTCAGGTCTAGTGTCCTAGTAAGATTCTAGTGTCCCATAAAAGCTGGATAGAAGCATACGAATCACAGTCAGTGTCTTTTGGAAACCTTAGAGCAAGGGACAGTACCCTTCATTTTAACAGGACTTTTTGCTGCATTTGTATTGCAGTATTTAAATTAAACTTTGCCTTTCAAAGTACACAAAAACTCCACTTGAGATGATGCAGTCCTACATCTCTTGAGGTAATATTTCAGGTAAGTGTACTGCATCATCATCAGAGACAGAAATAAAACTTTGGGTTTTTTTTGGGGGGGTTGTTTGATTTTGGTTGGTTGGGTTTTTTTGTTTGTTTGTTTCGCTTTTTTTTTTTTTTTTTTTTTTTTTTTTTTTTATCTTTTGCCTGTTATATCTCAGTTAGAGGTCCAGGGCCAAAACAGAGTTTCTCTGAACTTCATTAAATGTTCCCCACTAATATGACCCATTATCACAAATAAGATGAGAACATATTCTCATTTTCTCATTCAGGATATTCTGATTTATTCTGGGGAACTATCAACCGTAGAACATCCTAAGAGTACTGAGAAGACAGTTAGACTTTCAATAACAAAGCTAGAGGATTCTCAGCTGGTAACAGTGATTGGTAAAATATCCTTGAGCAAGAGAGCACCATTATTCATGTTATTTGACAAAATTAGTGTTTGTTTACTTGTCTCAAGAACAAACCATGGTTGTAAGAGAAAGTACGTTGTGTTTTGAATATTGTTAGTCTGAAATCTTATCAAAGTTTAAGATTAAGGCTAGAATTCTAGGCCAGTATTTCTGTTTTGTATAACATACTGGTATTTTTTTCATAAGTGAATTGCGTGGTTTCTCTGATGGCCTAAGCAACAGATGTCTCATTAGCACCTGAGCTATGCCAGCTCCTGTGGAAGGCTGCAAACTGATTAAACACATGCTCCATTTTTTATCTCTTTATGAGTCATTACTTAAAGGTTTTATCACCAGATTGCCATACTTAATTACATGTAACCGTAATTAAATATGAATATCTGCAGACCTGGATTTTTATTTTTGCTATAACTTCAATAAAATATTTTCCTGTTTGCTAATGAAGTGCTATAGGAAAGGAGAGAAATAAAAATGGAAAGAGGAATCCAACAAGAATTATCAAATGTATATAAAATATCTATCAAATATCCTTCTGAACTATTTAGAAAAGGGTGTTTTTTTTTTTTTTCTAGAAGAGGATGACATTGTGTGACAAATATATAAGGCAGAAAGCAATGTTTTGATATTAAAAGATGTCACTTGTTATCCACCACACAGATATAAGCATGTAGAAGTCATGCCAGTCCTTGAGAAACTCAGGGAGTGAGTCCTCTTGGAACGATTTTGGGCACATGAAGAAGGCTTTGGGAATTGTCAGTGTGCATTTACGAAGGCTAAACAATGTCTAACAAACATCCTCATCTTCTATCATAAAATGACTAGGTTTGGATGGGTGGAGAGCAATAGATGTAATTTACCTTGACTTCTGCAAGTCTTTTGATGCTCTCTCCCTCGATATTCTTGTATCCAAGTTGGGGTGCTATGGCTTGGCTGAATAGACAACTAGCTGAGTAAAAAAATGTTTCCATGATTGACCTTAAAGAGTTAATTGATTTTACTCTACTTGGATGCACATGACAAGTAGAGTACCAGTAGCAGGTAACCCCCTTGAGACCTGTCCCCTTCAACATCTTTATCAGTGATGTGGGAGAAGTAATTGAATGTTTGTTCATAAAGTTTTCAAATGGCACGAAATTGGGATGAGTCAATACATTGAAGGATGGGGCTGCCATCCAGAGAGACTTAGTTGGGTTGGATGAATGGGGTCAACAGGAACCTTATGAGATTCACAAAGACATGCAGATGAGTCATGCACAAAGTCATGTAAATGAGAAGAGGAAATCCTTGCAGACATAAAGGCTGGGAAATAGCTTTCCTGAGAAGGCCCTTGGGGTCGTGGATTGCAATGAACTGAATGTGAGCCACCAGTGTGTCCTGGCAACAAAGAAAGATCCTGGGCTCTATTAACAGGATCACATCAGTAGATCAAAAGAAGTGATTATTTCCCTCTGTTCAGCTCTCATCAGACTGTTGTAGATACTGTGTGCGGTTTATGCCCTCCCAAAGAAAGACATAATGATAAAATAGATCATGTTGACCAGAGGCTGACAAACATCTCCATGGGCTGAAACATTTTTCCTGTGGGGAGGAGGAACTAGATATCATTCATCCAGGAGAAGAGACAAATTCAAGAGGATCTAGCAGCGCGCCACCCCAGTACCTGGGAGGAGGTAACTGCAAAGAGGAAGCCACACTGTTCATCATGGTGGGTGGAGGGGACAAGAGAAAACAGGTATAAAGTGAAATGAAAGACCTTCACACTACGTATGAGGAAACAATTTTTCACCATCAATACAGCCAAGCAGTAATGCAGGTTGCCCAGGGAGTTTGTGCACTCTACATCCTTGAAGATTTTCAAGACCAGACCACATAAAGCCCTGAACAAGATGGTGTGATCTTATAGGTTGCTCTGACTGAGTTTCTTCCAACTGAAATTTTACTATGATTCTAATCTTTGCCCATTTAGGAACCTGTCAGTATCTATAGCCATGCAGGATTTTGCCCACATAGTATTAGACTTTTTGTTGCCTTGAAAATGCTACTCACAGAGGACTGTGTATTTTTAAAAATATTCAGGTTAGTTGGAGATTTAAATGACCTTACTTTGGTACATTATGGACACATAATGATTGTTAAGTATATCAATAAAATTGTTTCTTTAAAAGGTTATGGAAAAAGCACATATAGACAGTTTCTAGTTTTCAGAAAAAAAAAAAAAAAAAAAACAACAAAAAAAAACCAACCCTGTTAAGAGCACATTATTTCACTGAATTTACTTCACCGAATTTACTTCACCGAGAATGTTGGTATAGCAAGAGCTACGCTAATGTTTTTTGAATGCTTATAGGCTCAGAAGGCACAACCTGAGCTGCGTGTTGCACAGTTCATTAAATGTGCCCTGCTGTCTTTTCTAGCTGACCTGGCTCCTGAGTAGTTTCCAAACATACTTATAACATTGGGTTTTTTTTCCTCAGGCTCTTTGTCTAGCTGATAATACCTCTTTTGGTAATAAAATACGCTTATTGCATTCCATTTGTTGAGTGTGCTGTTATTCCTTACTCTTTATGTAGGTCAAGCTCTGGGAAACTTTTTCTCTGAATCTCAGCCCAACTTCTGTTCTGTAAAGCTGAATTAAGTTTGTAGATAAAACAGCTTCTGCTGCTTCAAATTCTACTCCTAGTCCATGAAAGCTGTCATTCTAATCTCCTTTTCCATCTCCTCTTGTTATGTGGGTTAAAATAAACCATCAGTCTCAGAATTGTGTATTAAGTTTGAATTGCCTCATTATAGCAACACCAAAATGGGATATTTAAAAAGAAAAAGAGAAAAGTAAAAAAAACCTGAAAAACTTTCCATCGCTGTTCAGTAACGATTTAGACAGCCCTTTAATCTAAAGTCTCTAGACAGGCTCTAAACTACAGGAGACTTCTGCAATGTGTGGAACAATATTAAAATACATGATGGGATGTCATAATGTAAAAAGCTGGAGTTTGGGGGAAACTAGAAAGAAAGTTAAAATTGTATTAAATCTGACTCTGTTGAAAGCGGTATGAATTTTGTTCCCCGAGATTTCATTCACTGTGGGATAATTTTTCTTAACTGCTGAATTAGTTAGTGGGTTTGAGTTGATGTTTTGAGTGAAGAAGTGTATCCGTGTCCCCATAATCTGGAATGCTTCAGCAGAAGTGAGGTTGCAGTTTGATGGTACAGTCCTGGATTAGGAGTGCTGTGTAAACTGGACGATGTCAGGGAGGAGTACAGACTGCTGGGCATACTGACTCGTTGAGTTCATGTCCACTCTAAAGCAAGGAACTGTTTGTTGCTTCTGGTCTGTATTAGCAACAAAGATGCTCACTCGTATGTTTTCAGATGTAGGAAACTTGTCCTGGTACACATATATTGCTGAAACCACCGCTAATAATCTCCACTAATTTGTTTAAGAAAAAGAGCAAAATATCCTTTTTATTACTTCAAAAGAGATCTGAAATTGATTATTACATGTTAATTGCCTGCAAGATAACAAGGATTGTATGTATGTTAAAAACTGAAATTATTTGTAAAAATAATTTCAATATTATATAATTAAAAATATATTGTTGTGCAGTAGGTAGATAAAGATACTGTTAAATGAAAAATGCTTTCATTTTGTTTCATTTTTAAATTCTAGCAAGAATAAAGAATAGGATGGGTTTTTAGTGCAATGTTGCGTTATACACTTTTTTCCACACAAGAGCTTTTAAATTCACAAACACAGAAGTGCATCTTTGAATTGCTAGTGGTAATTAGCGTGAATGACTTCATATGTAAACTGGTGTTTGCTAGGGAACTCTTAAATACATACCTCTGACATCTTTACAAGCTCTTTAAACTTTCCCTGGAAAACATCAATGTTTCAGATGACAGGCTGTTAAAGACAATCTGAGTATAATTAAAGACACCTGCCACCATTTCCTCATTTAAGTGTTTGAAGTTGGGAAGGAAAGAGCTGATTTGAAATATCTGGGAAAATGAAAGGGAATAAAGAAAACAGAAAGTGAAAAGCAAGCCACATCATACTATCTCTCTTTGTGGAGACCGTCTGCTTGAATGGTAACGTGTCCTCCCATTGTGCCTGGCAGTTACAGGCTTTCTGTGCTCACCTGGGGGACTCAGGTTTCAGAAAGTGAGGGCAGTTGTCTTTCCTGGATCTTTGCCTCTCTGAGTATGTGAAGCCTTTTTGTTCTCTAAACCACAGAATCAGCAGTGATGTCTTCAGAAGGAGGTCTAAGAGCTTTTTTTTTTCTTTCTTTTTTTTTTTTTTTTTTTTTTTTTTTTTTTTTTTTTTTTTTTTTTTTCTGGTTTTATTACACTGGGACTTCATAGCACAGTGCATTGATTTTATTTAACACTTTTATAGGCACAGATAGCGGCTTTATGCTGAAGCTCTTAGGGTTTCATAGCTCTGCCTCAGTGCGTAAGTAACTTCGATTGGCACTAACACCACAGCAGTTATGCAAGTGAGGTGAGGAGAGAATAAACCATATAATGAAACTAATGAATAAATGGTTGATAATAATTTAAAACACCTATAAACTGCAATACTTGGCAGCATAGATGTCTAAGTGCTGGAAGATGTATTCCAGATATAATTTTTGAGAGTACTTTCTCGTCTCTGTGTGCTAGAAGAGATTCTGAATGCTGTTGTTCAAACGTTAGAGAAAAAAGTCCCACAATTTTGAAAATATGTGGTCATCTTCATGGATTAAATAACAGCATCCATTAGATATCAGGGAAAAATGTGTATCCAGGATTATACAGGACATTAAAAAAAAAGAAGAGTTTTAGGAGGCTGGAGTCAGTAAAAGCTCTACTGACATTCCTAGGACCAATCCAAGACCTTCCAGAGAAATTCTTTTGATGAGGAGGAGGTCGTATAAATAGACATTTCAGACACTTGCAATCACATCCTTGGTGACTGTAGTCATAAACTTTATATGATCATTGAGAAGTACTCTGTCATCATGCACATTTAAACTCATATATGTAGACTCAACAAGACAAATTAATTTGGCAGAATCTCCAGTCTTCCTTAGCCAGACTACTTCTAGTATGTGAGGTAGATGGAGCAGAGCTACAGCAACTTTGTATGATGGATTTCAGGCTCTCTGCTATTAAAACTGGGTAAGACTATTCCACATTTCTGAGATTATTATGATGATTAATTTATTGTGTGACCACTGAATACAGGGATAGGCCTCCTACGAATCTTCACATATTGTCAAATACAGTATCCATCTATGGAAAAGAATAAAGAAAAACATACAACAGGCAACAACAAGGAAAACATGGGTAAATGAAAGACAGAAAGTAAGAAAGTATATGTGTCCAAGAGATACTTCAAAGGTCTTTTCCCTTTAACACTATGAAAGCTAAGACAATAAATTGTCTCTTTTCTATCAAAGTAAAGCATTTCTACTTTTTGAAATCCATTTCTGTGAATGTATCTTACAGATATTTTCTAAATTGGTGTTTGTGTTGCAGCCAAATCACCTTCTAAGGGCTGAGAAAATCTAATGATCTCCTGTAGTTGATACAATCCCTCTTCTAGTGACATCATCAGTATTAGCAGTTTCAGAAAAATACCTAATACTTAAAAAACTGTTTTCTGTGATGGGATCATTGATTCACAAATATGCAGTATAGACAGATTACAATAATACAATAAATACAGATTTAAATAGCCTTTTGATAAAGGTTACAAAGTTTTTAATGCTATGCCATCTATACGAGGGTGATTATTTTTCTATGTTTTATAAAATACTGGTGTTCAAGGTGATCCAGTTTTGGGGAAATGGTTTTATTCTCTTCTCATATTTGCTTTTGTCCCATTGTTTGCCCTTTGGATCATTTTGAAACAGTTTCACAGAAGAGTCGTGTGCTGAAATGAAAGGAAAAAAGATAACCATGCTCATCCATTCTTCCTGTTATAAATATTAAAAGTCTTTAGCTTGCCCCACTGGAGCACAAAGAACAGCTGTAATGGTGACATTTACAAAGCATATAGTTCAAGTGTCAGTTAAAGTGAACTGTTATGGAGCTGTACAAAGAGGAAATGGAAGAGCAAACTGTCAGTATTAACCAGGAGCAGAGTCACGTGGAGATTACATTCACAGATTTAGGTATCATGACTCATTTTTTGGTCCTTCCTCCAGTGTTTTGAGGTTAATTTTCCTTTTCATGAAAATTCAGTGCTTTACAGAGGAAATAAAGATGCTATCACTCTCTCATCAGTCAGAGTGGTCTGGGGATTTTATTTCTGTGACTCGATAACACAGAATAATCAAAGTGAATGGATCAAGTTCTGCTCTGTGGTGGCACAGCACTTTGTGCTCTCAATCACACCCTCTTTTTCCCAGATGATACTGGAAGCAATGTGCTGGGGAAAAGTTTCCTTTCCTCAGTCAGTATCAGTTCTGTCATTACGAGACTGTTTCTTCATAGAGAGCCATCACAATGCAGCTACTTAATGTTGTTATTCTAGGTTATGAATTATGATGAATGAACAAATAGATGACCAACGAGCTCTCCACTGAAGACAGGGTGAACTGCTGAAATTTACTGGTTTGGGTCCGGGGGAGGTGGGACAGAAACCATGTAATGAAGTACTAGTTTATCAAGCAAATCTGGTTAAGATATGTAGTAAGAAGTGAATGAGAGATGACTTTAACCCCTAGATTAAAAGTCTGTAAATCCTCAGCTGAAATGTGCAAACAAATGAGTCAGCCACACAGTGAAATAAAGAGCAAGTGCTGGTATGAAAAGGAAAACTCAGACTGATCTATTAACCTGTTGGTGTTAAATCAAGCTAAAAGTGCTCTTAGCAGAACCAATTCTGAGCTCGACTGTGGGTAACCTCTTCTCTATCGGTGTGCATACCTGGTGTAGTTCTGTTCTGTACCTAAGGAAGCGCTAAACTCAAGGGAATAAATGCATCTGAACTGGCCTTTATGCTAGGATGAGAATACATGAAGCAATCCCAAGAGAAGATGGCAACTGAGAAAATACTATCAGAACACAGTGCAGTTGCAGTATTAAACTTATTTGTCATGATTTACTCACATACTGTTAAACCTCACATTCAATTTATATGGGATAGTTATCATGAGCCCTAATATCAGAAGTTAAATATGGGCCCTTTATCTGGCCAGCAATATGGACCCAAGTACATATTTCCTCACCTTTGCAACCTATGCACTGGATTTGACTCTTCCTACTCTTTAGCTGACTATATAATTAATGACTTACTCTTACTGGATTTAAAAAGCAACTTAATGGAAGATAAAAAGGGAGGGAAGTTATAATTAGCAAAATAAAGGACCAAGTTATATATTAAATGTCTCTGAGTCAGAAAAGAAAAGTGTAAGACAAAAGTATAACATCCAATTACTGCTCATTGTGCAATTGAAAGGAAAAATTTACAGGAATATTTCCCACTCTTTGCCTCTTCCAGTGGCTGATTTCTTTTGAATGAAGGACAGATCTGCAGTCACACGTGCTGTATTGCATTTCTGCACAAAAATATTTCATGGCTGTAGGGAAGCTTAAAGAATGTCGCTCTGGCATACATTGCTTGATTTGATAGGAAACATCCACAGATATTGCTGCAAAAGGAAGAAACTGAATCATCAAGACAAGAATGGGAGAAGGAGCTCTAATTCTTTGAACAAGTTGTGTCAATATCAAGCGTGAGAGTTTCCAAACAAATGGAAATTATAATGTTTTCCCCCTTTGTAAATACTGTGAGATCTACTGATGAAAAGAACACATTAGGCTAGTATGAGTATCAGTAGTACGATTTCTGAACATGTGGTAGTGGCAGTAACGGATTCATACAGTTAAATATATGCATTTTCAGATACTATGGTAATGAATGGGTCATATAACATTATAGATTCTCAAATGCACTAGTAATTGTTCTAGAAGTGGTTTCATTTCATCAATTGTTCAAAAACTATTCAGGATGGTTAACTGACTATTCTCAATCAAACACTTGCATTCACTCTGTACATTAAAAAAAAAAAAAAATCATAAACATGTTTGTCATACTGATTCAAGTAACAAGGATGCTCAAGAATGTTTTGATGTGCCTCTGGCTATTTGGCCACAGAGTACAGGATTAAGCAGATTAAATGTATTCTTCGATGAGAATTTTTGTTCAACTCTAAAGGAAATTTATTGGAAATGTTACAACTGTATAAACTTGAAGCAGAAATGATATTAAAATGTGTCGGGAAAATGTTGAGAATGCATTATTTGTTTATGAGGCAGAAAGGAAAATACACTTTTACTATTTTGCAAAACAGGCCCAAGATTGAGACACCCACCTATGTACCCAAGTGTAGACCACAGGGGCAAAACCTGTGTGAGGGAACACTTCCTATTGTATCACAATTAACATTAAAAAGGGAACAAGTCTCTTACCATATAATAGCAGTGTTGCCAATTTACTGCTGCACTTTGGTCAGTCAAGCTTTTTTGATTAGAAGAAAAGGAAAGGGAATGATCTTGTAATACAGATTCCTGCTTTTCATTAACTTTTTTCCTTGTCCTTATTTAACATCAGTGAAGCACAAAAATGAAAGAAAAAAAGAAACAAAATAATAAAAAATATTGCAAGAACTAAAATGAATGTTTTGAGATAGAAGTAGATTGGAATTGATATGATCAGAAGAAAGACATAACTGGGTGTTAAGTTTTATAAAAGTTGTTAAATATTATTATATCAAGTCTCAAAAAAAAATTATGCCTTTTCTTAAAATCACAGTGATCTGTGTAATATGATTTTGTGAGGATCCTATCTTTTCTTCTTTTGACATTTTATTTACAAGATACAAATCTTAATACCTGAACATATTCTACAGCAGATTAAGCATTCCAACCAAAAAAAAGAAACAAGCATGTCTGGATTTTTAAAGCAATATTGTTATCCTTTCTACAACCTGATCATTTCTATAAAAATCTGTGAATTAGCAGTATTAATTTCAGTCCTTTCTGAAAAGTAACTATTTATTTTGTAGAAACATTAAGACTTTATGATACACAGAGTTTCTCAGTTATTCAGCATTAGCTGAATCCAAACAATGCATGGTAAAATGTAATAGAATAAACAAACATGTCTTTTAAAATTGAGTATGTCTTAAGTAGACTCGTTATTCTCCTGTTATGAAGTGTCATTTGCACATGAAAAATCATCCATCTTTACATAATACCACTGGAGTTACTTTTACTCGAAATGGGAGTTCTTTGGTACAATGAAGAAGACTCGAAGGAAGCAGAGGCAGTCAAACAAAGTCCTACTCAGAGGAGTCTTTTACAAACTCCAAATTTGCATGACTACAGAAGGAGAATTTCATACCTTCTGGGGACTTAAATTTTGATACAGATGGTCCTATCGTGTGCAGAAATTCACATCAGTGACTTGAATTTTGCCTCTTTCTACATTGGGCATATCCAAAAATAGATTGTGAATCCTCAAATGTAGTTTTTATCTCAAAGAGTTAGATTTTTTTATGTAAGACATTAAAGTTCATGAACATTGCTCTGTGGGATTCCTGTCTGAACTGTGCTTTTCTGTTATTAACTAAGCCATGCCATACAGCACCTATTCTTTGATTTGAATGGGCATTCATGCTTTTGTTGATGAACATACATAGAGTAATAAGTAACTTAAATATACATACTCTGAATTTTAGTGCACTGAAAATCCATCTCTTGAATATGCACAAGGACAGATTCATAAATTTGTGATTTTCATATAACAAACCCTGAAACTGAACCCCCTTAAATCCTTTTGTTTTGTTTTGTTTTGCTTCTGTTTAGTACACATGTATCTGGGGATGGTATATTTTTAGTATTCTTCACAGAGAAGCAAACATAAAGCACATACAGAATGTGATAGTAGTTGACACATGATACATCAAGAATAAACAGTGGCAGATGGAAGCTTGCAGATAAACTCCCATTGCCTAAAATAAGCTGCCTGGACTCTTACATATCCACAGGGAGTCACACAGGAAGGTTACAGGGAGGTCAGAGTCCAAAAGATGAACATATCCATGAGAGGTGATTGAGATTCTGCTTTGACAATGTCTAACAACTGGTGTTTTCTGTAGGATTGTACTGTGAATTTCACATACCTTTGACATATTTATAATATTCTAACTCTTGAAATCCTGTGATTTTTAAATTCTTACTTATTTGAAATACTACTTAAGTCAGCTAAAAATACCTAAGAGAAAAAGAAAATAATATTTTTTTTTAACTTCAATAAATTTCAGGCTAATCTCATAATTTTTTAAGCCTGACATGGCTTTTGGATACTTGGGGTCAGCAGTGCTGGGAAGGGGAAGATAGGGCTAACATTGCTATTGTAACAGGGTTCCTCACTTTCTGAGGTTATTATCCTGATCCTGAGGTTGTGTGTGTTAAAAGAAAACACTTCTTAGCATTGTGGTATTGCCTCAAGCATGCCATGCTGGAGGTTCTTGCTATGTTGACTATGGTCCCTCTCTTCATCCCTTTGCATGGCTCTGAAGCTATGGTACTTAGCAGGTGAACTTAGAAGCAGCCTCCAGTGGAGCTACTTGGCTCTAAGAGCAGTTGTGCCTGACAAACCATTTCCTTTCTCTAAAAGCTTAGTTTTAAAGTTCTTTCTAACCAACAGGAATCCCTGTCTGGATCAGGTCCAATATCTAAATTTTGCAGCTCCCATTCAGCCTAATGCCATAAATGTAATGATGCACCTGAGTCACTGTGGAGTAAAAGTATCAGGGTCAGGACCCCAGACAGTGAAGTTTAAACCATGCAAAAACCTCCCCTCGTGAAACAGTGAATAGAAACCTCCAAATAACCAAACCAGATGTTACAATTTGTCTTTGGATTCATTTGTTATCCTGCATTTTGTAGGAGGGTTTGGATTCTCCCTTGTTTAATGTCATCTAACAGTGATTATGTTTAGTCAGTAAATTTAAGCATAATCTACACATGTTTATGACAAGTTGAGAACAATCTTATAAGGTATTAAAAATTCATTACATTTAAATATTCATTGTTAGAAGAAGCTGGATTTCTATTTGTGATAACAGAAATCAGTATGAGCAGGCAGACAAAATATATTAGGAAAGTAATTCGGGAGAAAAAGAAAAACAATGCAAAGTCTTTATATGTGTCTGATTTACTAAAAAATGCATAAGGACAAGGATATGGAGTTGACTTTGAGAAAAAATATTAGTTCACTACAGAAATCAAATATACCCAATTAGAAACACCTCCCTTATAAGCACAAAGGTCACACGTTTGTAAAAGAATCCTTGGTGGTGTTTCCTCAAGCAGCAAACATCTGTCAGTTGTTATCTCTGCCGTGTCCGCTCAAAGACAGCAGATATGCTGTGGGGCAGCTGCACTCCCTGAAGCATCCCATATTTCTGGTTTCTCACTTCAGGAGCACAGTGTAGCTCCCTCCTTTCCAGACACTTGAGTTTCTTTTCATGGGAAATCTGGGCAAATGGGGGTATTGGGACCATTCCTGTTTCTTCCCATTTTGCAGTTGGGACACAGCTAAGAGACACATCTGGGTACCAGAACCACAGAGGAAACACAGCTCATGGTATTGACACAGCTGTAAATTTTGTTGATGTAGGAAGTAACATAAACATATTCTAATATCTCAAGAAGCCTAATTTAAATGCCTGGAGACAAAGTTATAAAGATATATTTTATCTCATAAAGGAAGACTGGAACTCCACAGGCAGAGCCTGTGTGTGGGAGAGCTGAGCACGCACATGACCAATGTGATCAAGCAATGCCCGTTTATTACAACTAAGAAAGCCCTTTTATAATGTTCTCCCACACACAAGAGTAACATGCAGTACAAGTCCTCAAGACTGGACAGTTAACTTAGCCCGTGCTTTAAACCTTCTTACGATTGGATAAAAAGTGCCACATCAGCCTTGCCAGGCTTCCTGCCTTGTGGAACTGCCTCTTCCATCCCAACCCCTTCCAGGGTTTGTTTGTCTCTTCGAGTTTCTCCCCCCTCATTCTGGGTCACATCCTTATCACATTCTTGCTCAGGCTGAGGCTCTTATCAGTCTTGTTCTCATGGCCATTCTCTCGCAGAAAGCCCTCTAGAATCCCAACACATATGTGAAAGAAACATAAAGACTTTGACCATTCTGTGATCAAATCTATGCTTATTCACAAGGTGAAACATCTTACTAACTGATGGTTGCGAGATCACCTCGGCCCACACCCTAGCAGAAGCGAAAGAACATCCTCTAGTCTTCTCATGGTTCAGAATCCAGAGTAGTCTCAAGATTTCAAGGACAGAGAGAGGCATGAAGAATAAAATGTGTTTCTAGTGATGTCCCTCCAAAGCAACACTAGGCTGTATTTGGAAGGTAATATGAGGAAAATTCTACAGCTACAACTTCTATATTTTGTAGATAAAAACACAGGACTAGTTGTCTGGCATTCTTCAGCAGTGCTAGAATTACCCTGCTTATTACAAGTAACATTAAAATCCCCATATAGTTCCCTAATTTATTTACCAAATAAATGAAAAATTATCTCTTCAATTTATTAATAACATTTTTACATGATACCTCAATTAAAAAAGTAATTCCAATTTAAATTGGTGTCATCAACAGTGATTGGTGTACTTTATTGATTGATCACTTACTAAAAATAATCCATCCATAATGAATTTAAACCATTTTTTTAGATAGACTGAGAAAATCAATAACAAGACAGAAAGTGTCATGAGAGAGGAAGCTTCTGTCTTCTTAAAATATAGATGCTGGTTCCTGCCTGTAGACTTTTGTTTACTGTTGAACTAATATTACATTTACCAAAAAGTAGATGGATAAAAAGGAGATTATAAGAACATGAAAGGTTTTGTAAAATAGGAATAAGTGGAAGAAACTTTATTGTATTATAATAATGCATAGCACATTCTACAGAAATGATTGTAAGGAGAGATGGCTTGACCCAGACAAGCACCTTTAGCAACTTTATTTGTCAGAGAAAGAGTCAATTCAGTTCATGATTAATGAGTGATTATGATTTCAATCTCTTCAGAATCATATATTAAACAAAGATATCTCTGACAACACATCAGGCATCTCCCACTGATACTCCCAGAGTAGTATGGAAAAAGCCCTGAATTTCATGACTCTGCTGTAGTTTAATCTGTTATTCCCTGCACAGTCTAACCAGAACACCTGTGTTCTAAACTCCTCCCTTAATAAACATTTTTATTTCCTTCATAGCTTCATCTCAAAATTTTATTTCATCTGTGAACTATCGTAGGCTTTACCACTGCTCTCTCCCTTGGACCATCACAAGGACATGGGCTTACATAGGGTTATGGAAGACGTGGGACAAGTCACTGCACATCTTCTGAGCCTTAGTCCATTACCGCACCATTAGTATGGAATAATTAACCTTAGTGGAGTCCACTTTCACTGTGAGTTAAGCTTGTCTTAGTCACAGCTGCCTTTTGGATTTAAAATCACCATGATTTTTCAGATGACATTGCCTACCAATTGAAACAGGGTGATCACTTTTCCAAGAGGTGTACTTGTGCTTTTCAGTATGCACATTTTTAGTGTAATACCTGCATTTTAATTTTGGATTTATAAGGAGACTTTGCCATTTATATTTCAACCTCTGTGCATATCATATTTTAATGAACAGTACTGATACACAATGAATGCTATTTCAAAATACAGTCTAAACTGAAACAAAATATGACAGAACCAGTGAATATCTTTCAAATATTTATTGAAATGCAAATGAAACAAGGAAATATTTGCCTCTCCTTCTTAAAGGAATTCACATCCAAGTGGTGAGGCATCATTATCTTTTACCCTAGAATTTTAACTGACAAAACCAGAAGAAAAAATGTAGTCTATGATGATAGCATGGACACAAAGCTAACTACTGAAATGTTACTATATTGCAGTTGTAATACAAAATGGCAGTAATCAGTGGTAACATACGAAAGAATTATCTTTGCCAAGAAAATCCAACTGTATTTTCTATCTTTTATATTCATGCTTTTATCCTTTAACAAAATGAATTCCTACAGTATAAATTAGGTTGATGTAACATCTTTTTCCCAATAGCATCTTGGTGTTTAAAAAGCAGTAGAAAGACCTGTCAAGGCAAGAAGTAATATGTAATATTAAACAGTACATCAGTTAAAGATATTTGAGGGAGAAAGGGTGAGGTTTAGGCAAGTAACTGAGGCAGAAGTCCACAGGTCAATTAACTGGAATTGTATCTGCGAGTAAATCTCCACAGCTGGAGTTTAGAGTAGTTATTTGTTTGATTGTTTTGCGGGTTGGTTGTGTTTGGTTTGTTTGTGGGTTTTTTTTTTTGGTTTTTTTTTTTGTTTGTTTGTTTGATTGGGTTTTTTTCCCTCTATTTTGCTTTTAATTCAATCTTTAAATGGATCTGAGTTTTATGAAAGTGTTTGGGTTTGGTTTTTTTTCAGGCAACTGGAGCATCATTTTTTTTCCTTATTGAAAGAAAGCAGACTGAACATCATCCATATGCACAGAAACTCATGCTAAACAGTAAAATTACTGATGCAACATGGCAAACCAACTCCTGCTTCTGCATATGGAACCAAAGGCTCTGCCACAGAGCCCAGCTGCTCTCAAGGTCACATATGGCAAAAGGAAAGATGATAACACTTAAGTTTTTGATGCATGCAGGTTATCATGACTAATATGACCAATACCTGCTTTCTAAGGCAGCTGCTTCATGAATAATCAATGAGAGAGCTGTGAATAAGCAGATGGATTGTGGCTGATGAGTTCCCTCTGGGCAGGCATAACACACTTAGCAGTTATGTATAACAAGTATCATATAATACAAGAATCCCACACTGCAGGCACATCGCTAGAAGTGGATAACACCAAATGCAGCTCTGCATGGGCTAGTGTATGAAAAAGAAGGGTGACTCAGAAATGTCAAACCCAGAGGTGAGTTTGCTTAAGTGTGTGTTTGTGTACTTTAAAGAAATAATGCACCATGTATAGAAAAGGGGACAAATCCCTCCCTCAGTAAAGGAACCTGAGAACACATTGTATTAAGTGCTATAAATGTATAAGGAAACTGGCAATTACCAGTTTTCTGCAAGAATTGCAGGGATTAAAATAGCTGATAGATATTTGTTTGATGTGTTTTTCAAATGAAAAGACCAAGTGAAAATACAGTTCATTTTATCTTCCTCAGTGAATATATATGTTCTTTGTCATTCATTTAAATAAATACAAATAACTTTTTTTTTTTTTCACATACTTTTAAGGGGCATGTGAAGAAACTGGCCTTGTAACTAAAGCACTCAGATAGGACTCGTGCATTTGTCATCATTTTTGTAGTCTTCTGTGACCTTTGACAGGTCACTTAATGTGGGATCTCATTGTAAACATCAAAAGCTAGGTTGAATGGTTGTTCCAACCTTTTCTGTTAGATACTAGATACTGACAGTCACTTGCAGAGGGTGCTTAGCATTCTGGATTTTAAGATATTTAGATTATTATTTTAGGTAATGTCTTTTTCAGATCCCACCCTTGATCCAGATTTTCTCTGGATATTTAGGCAGGAGTGGCAGTGAATGTTTATTTGAAGACCTGTAAAAAGAGAATAATAGCAAGAACACAATAACAAAAATATTTGTTGTTACACTGTGTATCTAGATTGTTAACTTTTGATATATGAAGGTTATCTCTTAAATTGTATAGTATAATAAGATCCAGTGTAGATTGAAATATCTAATTATTATGTCATGTAAATAATTATTTAATTGCTTTTGTCCCACAGTAGCCAGGATGGCCCTAGCCATTTTAATAAACGAAATAATTAGCTTTTTATAAATGTTTTATGGTCAGCAAGAGAAATATATAAGTAGAGAGGCCCTCTGACTCCAGGATCTAAAAGATCATTAGTATTGATTTACTCTTCACATTTTCTGATGAAATAGATGGAGCAAATCAAACCGGTTGCTGAAGAACAGTCATGTCTTGAGAGAAAGACAGAAATGGCTTAAGAACATATCTGTAATTACTTCAGGAATAAAAATTTAAGACAAATCTCCCCAAATTGAAAAAATAAAGAAGTTCTATATAGACAATAATTATATAAAGTGGACTTTAGCCAGGATACTGTGTTAACACCAAGTTTTGAAGGAAAGCACCATAGAATGTTTAATGATTACAACTGATTAAAAGGTGAAGTTTAGAAATGGGTAGAAGTTTAGATGGGTATGTGGAGTACCTCTTGAGAGAATGGCATTACTGGATGCAGTGCTGATGAAGAGCTAGCTTTTCTAGTTATAGGCAATTTAATTTTTCAAAAATGCTGTAAGAAAAAATTATGTACTACATCACTAACATACAGTATTTTCTGTGACATGATTTTATTCATCATAGCTTTCTCGATACAGTGGTGATCTGATCCAATTTTATAAAATGCAAAATGCCTCCCAAAATATAGGATGTTCTGTAGTCATCATGCACTTCACAAATAGTATGGTATATTTTTTGTCTTGTAATATCCACTCATCATGACACTACTATATCACAATGGTGACAGTACTATGACACAAATATCTCTCTACACATCTTGGGTGGGGTGGGGAGAGAAATTTTTCTAAAATGGGTCAAGCAGAATAAGAATAAAAGAATAATGATGGAATTCCAGAGTTATGTAAAAGTCTATCTGCTTAAAAAAGTATTTCTTATACAATCAAAATATTCTGTGAATCCACAGTTAATATTATTATTTATGTCTAACTTTGGTTATGGTTTATATTTTCAATTTCTTCATTATCATTGAAAATACGAAATGCTAAATGACTCAGCCTGACTCCCCACTGCACCTAAAGTGCTATCCTTGTAGGGGGCTCAAAAATGTTCACAGTAATAAGTGCTATATGGCTTATATGTCCTTTAATGCATCCAGATAACCTATTCTTGTTTTCTAGCACTACTGCTGGCTTAAGTGCTCTAGCCCTCTTATGCCATAAGCACAAGGACAAGAAAGAGTGCCTGTCCTCATTGAATTGAGGCCAAAGATGAAAACTGCTCTCATCTTCCTCTTTAATTCCCCTCATCTGTTTTTAGAGAGTTAAAAACATACTTATTTTAGGAAAACTCTGTAGATTGAAAGCAGTGAGATACTGTACGTCATCTTCATTACTGAAAAAAATAAGGAGAAATGTAAATCCATTTGTGGTTGCCCAGATGAATGGGAAATTATCTGTGTCAGAACCTGTTGTGAGTGTAAGAGACCATAATCATCCTAAAACAAACAAAGAACTTCAGCAAAGAAATTACAGCTTAATGTAACAAAAGGGAAGAATAAATAAGCAAAGAACCATGAAAGTGTCCATAAATAGATCCTTTGATAAAGTTAATAATTAATCTGTCTTTTATCTTTAAACACAGAGTTCTTTTATTTATTGGAGGAAATGCTACCTGGGAGATAATATGTTGATAAGAATAATCCAAATGTTTTCAGCAGATGGTTTAAATACTATCTGACATGTCCCTGCCTGCTAGAAATCAATACAAAGTGCTGCAGTCATTCTTTTAATTTTCAAGTTATCGCCTTGCCGTCCCTCCTCCCCCTCACCCCATTTTCTCATACATTTTGAATAGTTTATGAATACAAGAGTAACACTGAATTCTCTGTGGAAAATGTAAATGGTAAATGGCCTCACTGTTTCTATCAATGAGGCACATACACAGAAACATAGAAACATGCATGCATATTTTTACACATACACAGCTTGGGATTCAACAGACATCATCTTGGCACTTTTTGCTGCATGCTTTTTTACATTTTTGTCAAAATGATGATCTCTGCCCACAAAGCTAATTTATTATTACTAAATTGCTTTAACGCAGAGACTCTTTGGGGCTGACTTCAGAGACCTTCCCCAAACTTTGAATATTTTAACATCTTTTAATTAGAGGTCATATGCTTAAATTGGAATACAGTTATGAGCCTGAGTGACAGTAATCAGACACTTTTTTTTTACCCACCTTATGTGCAGAATAAACCATTGTTCTCTGTATTGTATCAAAAGGGTTTTTTTTTTTCACAGACTGAGTTCATTCTCTATGTAAAAGGGAAAATTAAACTGTTAGTCAGTGCTTTATTTTTAGCTTCTCCTTTCTGATACTTGGAGTTGTGCTAGCTTATGACTCATTCCATTAAGGGTTTACATACCATTTTTATGGGTTCTACATAGGAATTTCAGTCTTTAAAATGTGAAATTCACTCCTTGAGGTATGACATGACAGTCACAGCTTTGTTACAGTAAGACACTCTATTGGATCCTTGTAACATATGGTGAGAATCCAACTTTTTCAGTGTGCTAGACATGCAAGCCACATGGCTAGCGACTTTCAGTTTTGAACATGAGTTTAAAATATACCTTGATTTAAAATTTGTTATTAGTTGTCATACATATTAAATATTCCAAACTATGAGTCTTCGTTGTGATGCACCTAAGACATGTGGCCGAGTCTTGCAAACCATTAGAAAGAGTGTCTTCTTGAGCCAGCACTTCCATTTTCATTGATAAAGTTGCTTTTGCCATTCAAGGCTTGCAATAGTGCAATAAACATCTGAATGAATAAACACCTGGATTTAGAATCATATTTACCCCTAAATATAGCTGATAAGATACAGAATATTATATGACACAGTCCTTTCTCACTGTTGAACCCATGGCTTGGGTGCCCTGACATGGGTACACTGTCACTATCGCACACAGTGGGGACATCTAGGTCTATGTCTCTTCTTTGACTGGCTTGGCACACTCCCAGGTGCTGGAGAAGCCACCACCACTTGTGAAAACCCTTGCAGTGTCATGCTCCCCTCAGCTCAGCACCACTGTAAAGGAGCATTACTGTC
This sequence comes from Athene cunicularia, assembly GCF_003259725.1. Lineage (NCBI taxonomy): Eukaryota > Metazoa > Chordata > Aves > Strigiformes > Strigidae > Athene > Athene cunicularia. The sequence continues at coordinate 20,207,937 of NW_020799101.1, forward strand.
TCTGTGCCTTCACACTTGCAACAGTTAAGGTAAATTTAACCCTAAATTCTAATGGGGGAGGGTGGCAATCAGCCTTTTACACACATGGGTTTTAAAATCTGAATATTTGGTTAAGGTATAAAAGCTTACCTTCTACAGGATTTATAGAGCAATGGCAAAGTAAACAGACTATCTATTACAGGCCAGCCATTCCTGTGTCTGCAGCAGATGTGTTAATCTCACAGCTTTCAGGGAGTAATGTGTGACCATTAAGACATCCCTGCACAAGTTCTGATGACCACCTGTCATTTCTTGGTGAAACTATTAATGGGAGTGACATTACAGTTTATGAGAAATCAAATTACAAGGTAGTCAGGAAATTAATGCTTCAGCACTTCATTGTAGGAGCAAAGGGTAACAACCTATGCACTCTTTTAATTAGTTATTCACCTGGATCTATTTCATCTCTCAAACGAGTGTGTGATGTTAATGATAACTTTACTCACAGCACAGGAATTTCCTGATGTCCCTGAAAAAAAAATTGCTGAACATCTCTAGAAATGGCTGACTTTAAAAGAAGTAGAAACCCTCTAAATGTTCAGATAGTAGATACTGTGTTTGATTTACTAGATGTTTAACAGAGTAGCATATTCACAGCCTGAGCATTAAAACTTTATCAATACCTTCATTGGAAGTTAGGCAGGAACAGATCAATGTAGCAAGGTTCATATGGAGGAGACAAAGCAGCAGTCAAACATAGATGAGAGAGATTGCTTTTGTTGTGCTAAGGTGTTTGGTGCCTGTTGGAAGATGAGGCTTTCTGGCACCCAGGGCAGAAGGACAGAGTGCAAGTCATAGCCTTAATTTAAGCTACCCCCAACTGGCTAGCCTGACTGAGGAAGGGAGGTTTGGGGAAGGCATGATGGGATGGTTTGGTGAATTTAAAATTGTATCTGAACAATAATGAGGCTTGAAGGTAATGGGTACATTGACAACTTGAATACTGAACACCTAATTTTGTCATGCTACCTGCATTATAACAGAATGAAAATTACAGTGTCAGAAGAGATACAAACAGTGAGCATGCAGAAGGAGTTTGGTTGAGTTCCTTTTCCCAAGAAGAAAATACATTGGTGTCTAAGAATAGCCTTTGCATAAAGAACTGGAAATTTACTTTTAAATGCAACTTAAAACAGGTCACTGAGCTGCTTCATTTGAAAGAGAACAGTGTCTCACTGCCTGCTCTGTTTAAATATGTGAGGAAAGAGAGATGAATTGGACATGGCATTATAATATTATTTAGGGAAGATTACAGAATGTACAAGGAAGTTAGATTACATTAGGTTTCTGCAACTTCACTTTGCAGCTAATGACTTTTCTCATTACAACCATCAGGATGATTATACTGATATCACATCATTTATTCATGGTCAGCTTCTCTTAGTATGGACATGACCAGACCGTTATGCAAGTGTCCATTTGTGGCATTTTTCTTCCACCCTGAAAGTTCACATAGGTTTTTAACAGCTATTAGGTTGTTTTTAGCACATTTTTGAATTATCACAAGCAGAATTTTAGTTAGAATTTGCTGTTTATATAATGAAAGATGTTTATACCAGCCCTATCTTCATCACCAGTGTGGTCGGTTGACCCTGGCTGGATGCCAGGTGTCCACCAAAGCTGGTCTATTACTCCTCCTTCTCAGCTATACAGAGTAGAGAGAATACATCTAAAAGCTCGTGGGTTAAGATAAGGACAAGGAGAGATTGTTCACCAATTAGTGTCACAGGCAAAACAGAAGCAACTTGGGGAAATTAATTTAATTTATTGCCAAATCAGAGTAATATCCAGAAAATCATTGTAAGTTGCTATAAGTAAATAAGTTGCAAAGCAGGGGATCATTTCCCTGTATCACCCCAGAGGTGCAGGGGGATGGGGAATGGGAGCTGTGGTCGGTTCATCATATGTTGTTTCTCCTCGGGGGTAGAGGACTCTTCACATTCTTCCCTTACTCAAGTGTGGGTCCCTCCCGCAGGCTGCAGTCCTTCAGGAACAGACGGCTCCAGCGTGGGAGGGACCTTGGTAATGTAGAGTTGTTTCTCTCACATATTCTCACTCTTCTTTTTTTTTTTTTTTTTTTTTTTTCCTCCCCTGTCTTAAATATCTTATTCCAGAGGTGCTACTATTGTCCCTGATGGGTTCAGCTTTGGTCAGTGGCAGGTCATCTTGGAGCCAGCTACCATCGTCTTTATCAGACATAGAAGCCACCCTTGTAGCTCCCCCACTACCAAAACCTTGTCATGCAAACCCAATACAACCAGCACCATGATGATAATTTCTTGCCATCAAATCAGCTGTCTAAGGAAGACCCATGATCAGGTGTGGAAAATTAGTTCCTTCCTGTGTGCCACAAGTGTTTGAAAAGAAAGTCACTTATTCAAATATAACTCTCTCTCTCCAGGAGATGACATGTGATGTGCTGAAGAGAATATAAAAGCAAAACAGCAACAAATTCTAAGGGAATTCATGGAGGGATTTATGTTATAGTTGCTGCTGTCAGGTAAATATTTCATTTATTCTTACACAATATCAGTTAGAAAATTGTCAAAAATATATATATCATCTGAATCTTTCACATTTACAAGAAGGTAGCTGAAGACTTCATAGATTCTTTTCATGTTGCTTTAGGTTTTATTTCATTTGAAAACCTTTTGAATCTTGATGCTCTAAAATCCATCTTTGTATTCCTTGGTTTTGTTTGGGGTTTTTTGCTTATGTGTGCTGCTGTTGCACTCTGTGGTGTTAGACATGTTTGAGGCTCCACTGTTAGAAGTAGTGTACAAATAAAAGCTTTTCAGTAGCCTACAGTTTAAGGCCCGGGTACTATAAGCAATTGGAAAAGAAAGTTACCTAGCGTGACAAGCTTAATATTTAAGGAGATGTCTCACATTGCATGTTTTTTACTTGAATAGCCTGTAACCACAGCAATATGAGCAGAAATTAGGAATACTTGTGCATTTGGCCATATGTTCATTTTTAGCCTTTACATACAATCATGTGTAAAAAAGCACACATCCGTCTCTGCAAGGCTTTCTATATTTTCTGCTTATGGTATGAGATTGATCCTTTCCACTGGTAGGAGTAGTTCTTAAGAGACTCTGTGAGGCTCCACCTGAGAAATGTGTTCCCCTCAACAGACATAACATTTGTTTCTGTTCAGGGAAAAAGTAATGTTATCTCTCTTCTGCAGATGGGGACATGAAACATACAACCTGAACTGCCTGATGTAACTATTTAAAGTAAATGGAATGAACTCTTGTCGTTTCTTCAGAACCTCTTGTCCAAAGTCCTACTGAAAGAAGGTCTAAAGAAAGACCTCGGATTTCCTTCTTTCTTCACAAACTGCTTTATTTTGAGTCCATTTTTCATTTTTAGTAGTCAGCAGTCCATACTGTATTCCCACGTGGATGTGAATTCCAGTGAATAGGATAAAGAGTCCAATATACGTCATCCAGTTGTGTCATCATGTGTAATTTTTTTTTTTAACTTAGGATGAACTGATTAATTTATTCATTCCTCTAGATACTTTTTTATGAGTGTCATGTATGCAGAAGGTAGCCATCTGACTTGTTTTAGGAAAAGCTCAAAGAAAATTCTGAAACTGTACGTTGGAGCTATTATATGCAACTGTATTTGCTGTAAGTAGACAAGGATTATATAGTTCTTTTGTTCTTTCCAAGCACTTTTTTGTCCTTTTCTGCTCCATGTTCTTTAAATATTTTTCTCACTTAGAGAGCTTTGGGAACGCAGCCCCTTCCTTGCAGTGCTAATTAAGTTCACTCATTCATTGTAACAATAGCAGCAAGCAAAGATGAAAAAGCTGAAATAAATTGTCCCCTGGCATAGAAACTAAAATGTTGCTATTCTTAAAAATAACTGTTCTCCTCTTCTCCCCCTGTTTGTTCTTATTTTAAGAACTTAAATCTACTTTCTGAAAGAAATACAATTCTATCAATACTACAATCTAGACAGCATGTAGACCATTAACAGCATTGTGCAGTATATCCTAATGTTAAATTCAGATTCACAAAACCTTTTCCTTGAGCTAATAATTAGATTAAAATTATAGCAGCAAAGCCCCTCTTTTTACCTATTAATACATGAAATTTAATTTTGCTGCTTGAAATCCATCAGTTCCAGGACATAGCATTTATATACCTTTTGATAGTAAAATTAAAGACATGGAAAATTGCTGTGACTTTACTTCTTACTACTTGAAAGACTGCTATAACTCCTGAAACAGGCAGTTTGCAATCTATTTATGATGAGCTACATGGCTAATGGGTTATTGTTTCAGGGACCAGGGATAGTTAGAAAAAATACTACTCCCTGATCTCCATTTTATGTGCCAATGGAGAAAGGAGAAGGAATTTATTCTGAAATAACCAAACTTCCTTTTCGTCCTATTTCTATATAAACTGCTTGGTTTAATATTGGAAAATAAGCACGTTGGACGAAAATCTTATCCCTTGCAAACTGTTACACCCTTAAGACCATATCTTCTATCAGAGACAATATTTTAGGTAAGTTCGGGTTTGGTTTTTTTCTTCTGCTTATAAAACAGTATGACGCTAATAGTGTTGAGATTGCCAGCAGAGGACAGGTACCGTATTGCTCTCCAGATTATTCTGTAACATCTCTGAAGGTACTGATCTAGTACTTTAAAGTAAGATTTGCCTTTCACCAGTTCTATTAATACAGAACAACCATTATTTAATTTTCTTTCTTTCAGGCACTTTTACAGATCTTGTAGCACATATTCATATATTCAATACTGCAGATATTGAGTAGAATTCTTTCTATTCCTTTTCTCACACAGTGTTCTTCTAGGTGATGTGTTCTTCTGTATGGTGGATAATCCATGCCAATGCTGAATTTGATTTTCCATGGAGATTCCTTGCTGGTTTCATTGAACAACTTTGTGTCACAAAGAACTCTCTGTGCTTAAATACTTCTCTCTAAGTGGAAACACATTGAAGAAAATTAAGCACATTGATACAGATGTCGGAAGTTTTCAAATTTGATTTTCCAAACTGTAAAAAGAATGTTCTACTCTAGTGCTACCTGCACTTTTCTGTGATCATTGCAGCAGTGAATGAAAAAATCTAGCTTGACTGGAATCTGAGTGGGTAACACTGATGAAGCCTGCAGGTACATAAAACACTCCAAGCAATATTCCAATATTGGTTTTCTTGTAATGACAGTCTCTCCAAATGACTGAATACAGTCTAGTTCTATAGTCAGAATATTACCTGAGTCCAGAATAAATAACCAGAGTCTTTCCATTTACTGGAGAGTCAAACAGTAAAAAATATTTTCTAAACCAGATTAGTTTGCCTTAAAAAAAAAAAAATAAAAAATTTATTTCTAAAGGGCAAAAAATACAATTATATTGTTTTCCTTAAGACTTTGACTTGCACCCCGATGACTTGAAAATAGCAATGGCCTATGGTGTATCTCCAGATGAAAACATCCTAGAGAAGGGTTAAGAGAAATTATATATAAAGGCATCTAAATGGAGGGAAGAAAAAAAAAAAATTACAGAAATGTTGAATTTGACCGGACAATATGGAATGCAAATGTGAATACAATCTAGAAATCTAGATGCAGCCTTTGTGTATCTTCCAAAAGACAGTGTCACTTATCCTATAGGCCACCTGTGTCTGACAGATAATATGTAAGGACCACAAAAGATTGTGGCCTTATGAGTTATCAACACCACTGTCTGCTTTCCCTTTCCCCTCACCTTTTTCATATCCTGACCAGCTGCTGTACAGGCTGAAGCCTGTCCTGTTTAAGTTACAAGACATAATTCATAGGCCTGGTATACATCTGGTGTGGCAAAACTTTCTCCTGCAGACTTTTTAACTTCCTTTGCATAGATTTATCTCTGAAGTCGTTCCAAGTATTTTTATTATTTTCTACAGCATATATTATATATAATTTTTCTTTTTTTTTTTTCCTATTTCCTACATTTATAAAGGCAAAGTCCAAACTTGAATTTAAATGTCTAAAAGGAGTAACAAATAACAAAGACACAAAAATTCAGACAGTCTAAAGGTCTGAAAATCAGACCTGCCTCTATGTAGCTGTGTATGTGCACCGACAGTAACACTGTGTCTGACTCAGTGAACCTGAGTAAATGAAAACTATGCAATTTGAGACCTGTAAAACATTCTCTTCAGAATAAGAAATGGACATCTGTTTTGGTTTCCAAAAGTCCTTCTTTGAAAGAGTTATGGTACAACTGCCACTCATATGTGGACTATCATTCACTTACTTAATTTAGTAATTTACATTATAAAGCTGGCTCAAGGCAGTTTGTGTCGGAATTATTCCTGTAGAGTTATGTTTGAGATAAGCCTTAGCTAGAAATTTAGACCTAACAGTGCAAGGCCAGTTTTCAATCACTGATGATGAATATCTAGGACGAGCAATGTTAGACTTGCTATTGATGTCTGAACAAAAGCAGGTCAGGGTCATAAAACATGTCCAGCTAGACAGTGTCTATTAGCTGTACGTTCTGTTACTTGGAGGGAACCTTCAGAGGGCTCACCCAGAAATAAAGAAGAAGAAAGATGAAGCATGCATGCTAATATCAGATTTTGTAGGGGGGGGAAAAAAAAAAAAAAAAAAAAAAGGCACCAGTGCCATAAGAATCTCAGCATACACAGATTTCTGCATTTATGCAAACATCTACTTAAGTGAGTGAGTTAGACTTGGGGAGTCTTCCTCCCAGGATCAGGGCCAGAATGAACTGCTGGTGAGAACAGGTGGTATAAATACAAGGGTGCAGAAGGCAGAAAATAGGAGAATCAATTATACTAGTTTATCATACAGAAAAACCGACAAATCTTTTGACTGCGATTAATACTATCAGTGTGTCAGCAACAGCATCTTTGCATTTGCATCCAGGCTCATTATATAAAAAGGAGACAAAAAAAATCTTTGAGTTATGTCTGGTGACAGCATTGGAGAATTTATGAGCATGAGTCAGATGTGGGAGCACGGAAGAATGTTACTTATGTGATGCAGGGAAGGATGATCTTCAGGCTAGATGTATGCAGACTGGTTTGTGTTTTTTACTAAATTCTTCCAGATGCACAGTGCCTTTCCAGAACTGTTTTGGTATAGTTGGGAATATTCTGTGTTAATTGCTGCCTGGTTTTTGTCATAGTAGAAAGTTGCTTTGGCAAGGCCATGACACCCTATCAAAGGAGGATGGCTATGCTGTGTGCTTCTCATCTATCCAGCTCTGAAAACAAGTGTTGCATCTGCTTTTCTTTCAGAAGAATGAACTACTGCAGCCATACTTCTATAATGTTGAATTTACAGGTATCCTGTGGCACAGACGTGTTTCAGGTAACAAGGTGGCCACTGTTAGATACAGCTTCCAACAGTGCCACCAACAGTTAAGTCACACCTCTTTTCCTGCCTCTTCGGGCCAAAATCACGTACATTCCCTCTTTTCCAATGATCCTCTTGTTTGTACTGCTTGAGGGCACCATCCGTGCAATGAAGCCCAACAAAGTGGGAACCTGAAGAGGTGTTGCTGCACTCACACCTACACCCTGTTCTCTGAGAGGTCACACATTTCTTCTCACCATAGTATTTTATCAAGAGTGCCTAGAAATACCTTGTTAAGGTCAAGTCCCCATGACAGGGCAATAAGACAAACACTGCGACAAAGGCAGGAGTCCCAGCCTGCTGCAGCAGCATGGGCAAGCTCCTTGTCTGTTGCTAAGAGCAAGACCAGAGGAGGCAGAGACATACCAAACTTGAAGAGACTGTAATGTTATGTTGAGTGGATTTGAACCACCTCTGAGAAATGCCTGAGGGACTCTGTCTTGTTAGATGTTTTGGCAATGTTCTCAAATACTGACTACACTGCATCAGGGTCTGGTTTGAATGTTCCCTCTCAAGCATAGTTCAGCTCCCTGAGCAATGAATTTCCAGCTATGGCTACAAGGAAATGGGAGGTAGAGAAGGAAAGGAGTGGGAGAAGTTAATGGATTCTATTTCATTCCCTCTTCTAGTAGCAGTTTGAAGGGCCAGTGGCAGATGAGTACCGTCAAGCTGCTCTCAGCATGGAGTGCAGTGTTTTCAGATGGGGGAAAATGAAGTATATGAGTTAGCACTTTGTTTTCCAACACCAACACTGCTATGTGTGTGCATGTGAGACAATGCGTGAGGAGAATGAGGGTAGGATGGAGTGTTTCTGTCTTCCAGTGAAGGAAAAGAAAAAACAAAACAAAACAGGCCAGTAGAGTAAAATGCATCCTTATCCACTTTGATTCCTTCACATATTGTTATTACAGGAGACTTTCCCCGTCCTCTTACCATGATTTTTTGTTATTATTTCTGTTTGGGTGGCATAAATACTCCACATGGAAGTTGGGAAAATTTCCTTCTAAAAACTGAAACAGTTACACACCCTGAAAGCACAAACAGTTATGGATCTGCCCCTGAACTGATGTTCTTGTACAATAAAAGTTTGTTCCTGCAAACAAAAAGGATTGGGGGCTGAATGTGTGTTATCCCTGCCTAGAGAAAGAGGAGATGAAGGGGAGACAGAAAAGGTAAGGGCATGCTATGGGTCCAGGTCTGAGGTCCTCCAAAGTATATGTTCAGAATTTCTCCTGGCATTCTCAAAGATGGTGTAATTTGCACATCTGGTGGCCAGTGCTGACCTCAAAGTAGGTGGATGAAAAAGTGTGTGACTGGAGAATGTCAAGAGAGTTAACTTAGCAACCTTAAAAAGGATTTGGTGAAGAAATGGGCAAACCCTTACACACCACCTGTTCGGTAATCCTCAGGAATTATTTTATGGGAAATATCACGAGTCTTTCATTGTGGGTCTAGCTGGTACAGCAGTTTGTAATGGGATGGTTTTTTTTTTTCTGCAGGACCTTAGTGGCAATAAATGTACTTCTATCTAATAACAGTACCTCCATAGATTGATAATTTTAATTTTAAAAGAAAACAGGTGCATAGTCTTACATTCTTGCAAGTATTCCTTGCCATTCAGACCTATCTATTGAGTTTATTTACACAGAAACCCCTTTGTTTAAACTTAAAACATTTCTATTCAAAGAATTAGTTTATAAAGTGGGCATGCATCAGGACAGGAGTAACATTTGTGGTTAGAGGGTGCACAACTGGAAGGTGGTGGTATTTGCTGAAATTCCCAGGATACTGAGCTTATTTATTTTAAATGAAAGAGAACAAACAAATGTACAAGCAGAACACCATGGTAAAAGGCACAGTTTCACATAAAAGACTGTCAGGTACTTTTTGAAGAAACAATAACCATTACATTTGAATCACAAATTCTGGAACTGTTTATGTAGCTCAGTGGAATAAAATTTCAAGATGCCTATGACTCGTGGGATGACAATTTATACTAATTATGACAGTACAGAAATTACATTAATTGTCAAAGACCATAGGGAGGTCACTGGCAGTCAAGAACAGTCTAAAGTTAAATCAGCAGCCTAATATCATGCCTCCTGGGCTTTCGGTCCAAGTATGAGATGCTGCTTTTTCTCAGATACACTGAGAAAGTAAGCAGAAAGTATATCTCTGCAGCCAAAATAACCAGGATACTGACTTCTGCCTAGTCCATACTTTCTGAATCCAAAGCATGATATCAAAGTGAGCTTCCCAAACAGCTTCTAGGTAGCATTTGTTTAGCAGTTCTTTAAATTAATTTTCAGGTGATAGAAATCATTGATTATGTATAAAGTCAATGATGTCACATCTGAAAGGCTTGGTTGCAAGAATTGTATGTAAGGTATTTTAAGGTTCTCTCATCTCGAATACATTCATTTGGAATAGAGGGGGAAAATAAGTTAAAATTATTAATAAGTGAGTTTGGTTGTCATGGGAAACAATTGTCTCAGGTGTTCTGTTCCAGTATAGCTATTAAACCCTACTCTATATTTATTATTCAAGGGAAATAATTGACTCAAAAAGGAAAATTGGTTGTCACAAAAAAGACAAGCCACTGTGCTAAGTTTGAGTAATTTGCATGCAATGAAAATGAATTAAGCAGCCCTAAAATTATTTACATTTGGGTTAGTGCTCTATTTTTCTCAGCTCTCAATATTATAGGACATCAAAAAGAACTGGGATAGCAGTTCTGGAATAAAATACAGTACACTACAACTACCAGGCTCTGACAGAGGTTTATCATGCTTTTTAAGAATTTCACCTAACTTAAAGCTTATTCCAGTATATACCAGGTGGAAAAATCCACAGGAAGATCTCATTATTAAAAATCTGATTTTACTTTCTTTGGAATTAACTACTATTTATTCAAGTTTGTAACTGTGAGGTTACCCCACTTAACCTGACTGAACAGAATGAAGGGGATTGTTCAGTGGACATTTTAAGAGAATTTGCACAAAGATGTTTCCTTGATGCAATATTATCTATTTTCAAGGAATCTATATATAAAGTTATATCCTTAAAATATCAGCAGTTCATGACTGAAAAGCAACTCTTTTATTTTTATCATTCCAGTTAACATTTATTAAAAATATTGTAATCTATTATCTCACAGATGTACTATAGGTTTTCTTCTCTATAAAGTGTTGGCCTTCATTTACTTTGTCTTTTTTTCCCAGTACCCAATATTTTTTCACACTGAATCCCATGAGTGCAGTCACCATTTTTGTTCTTGGTTCCCTCCCTGAATCCACATCTATTCAACTTGGCATAAGATTTATGTTTTGGACGATGAAAAGTAGGACGTGGTTATGTCATGTTTAGAAATATTGAAAACTGCATATTGAGTCTATTTGTAAAATGTTGTCAAATTTGTCCTGCATATATCTACACAGAAAGTAGGTACAACATGTAACAAGCAGAAATCTTTATATATAGAATATCCTGTGATGCACCTGAAATCTTGGGATAAATGGTGATATAAGTAAAAGTACTGGCTAGGGGAAGGTGGGGAAGAACCCGGAACCTATCCTTTGTTACCATATTTCCTATTCTGCCTTGTTTCTTTTGCTCTTCCCAGTTAATAATGTATATATATTGGATAACCCTTAATGTGAACTTGCTGTTTCTGAAAAAAGCAAACAAAAATCACATTCCTAAAACATAATCGCCTCTTTTTTTCAGTCTGTTTTTTTTGTTGTTGGTGGTGGTGGTGGTGGTTTTTGTTTGGGTTTTTTTTTTTTTCTTTTTACTCTTTGCCTATTGCATGTCATCACTGCTATTATTTGGTGGCACCTACCATTGACATGGTAGCCAGATTCATTGATTCATTCTGAGAACTGATAACACTTTATATAGTATTCTCAGTAGTGCAGACACCCACTAATCTTTTCTGCCACAGAAGGTCCCTATAGTGGTAGTACTGTTCTCAAATCAGATTGCATCTTGCAAATATTGCAATTTATCTATAGGTGGCAGCAGACTTACACTGTAAGGCCAAACCTAGACTCTCGATTATTTTCAATTACTTGTGCATAATCATTTAATCTCTGTAAAGACAGTATACGGGATAAAATGGATGTGGAGACAAATACATGGGTGGATTAGGCCATAATTTTAATAGCTGAGTAAAAAATATGAAAAGAACAAGAGAGAAAAAGACTTGAAAGGAGGGAGAATGTTCACACAATAATAAAGTTTACTTTTCAGATTATAATAATTTACTGTCTGCTTTTTACAAAGCTATCCTTTGGGAATTAACCTACATATTTGAATAACATCTTTTTGCAGCTGGACTCCACAAAGTTTGAACAGATCTCTGATGCTGATATTCTGTATTGTTCTTTTCATCATAACATATTTAAGGCAAAGCTTTTCTTAATCCTGCCACTTGGAAACCACTATGAGAATATTTATGATGAGATACCTTGTGCATACATCATAGAGCAAGTGGACATGCTTCAAGGGACCAGTTAGCCTTTGTGTTAGGTTTCAGTGCTGAAAATGGCCATTGAATGTTCTATTGCCATGGTATTATTAACTTCTGGTCCTTCTTAAGAATCATAAAAGAGATTAAATTCAATTTATTGAAAGGCAGGCTATTAAACCCTTGATATGTGCTGCATTGAGTGCATCAGATTTCACAGTGGAAAATGGATTTCTTATGGGACATAATAGAAGATAATGAAGGTAAAAACAATTATAGAAACTAGGGTCCAGTGATTATCAGCACCATCAATATTTGCATATTAGGCCCTAAGGATTTATCCATAGGACATCTGGTTTATTAGTGAACTTACATGAGCCAACGAGAGTTTTGCTATGCATTTTTCATTGTTTTTTTTAAAAAAATATATGAAAGAAGAAAAGTGCACCATGAAATTTTTAGGCTTTCTGAACTTCAACCAAATCTGGTATCAGGTGTCTTGCAGGTGAAAGTAGTCACTGTAGTATAAAAATATCTGAGACAAGAACAGCATATGGATAAAATGTTTGCTTTTTCCTTCTCAGGTGATTTATTGACAGTGAATTGACACCAAAGAACTGAAAATGCCTCAGTTTTGATTGGAGGTGTGTACACACATAAAGGAAAGGTCAAGGGCAGAATCAGTCTAATTTCTATTTTCAAAATAGTCTAAGCTCATTTTTCTCTGGCAAAGTGAGACTCACCATTCAAAATCCCAGTCTTATCAGTACTCGTCACTCCAGGCAATTCTCATCTTTTTTCCTCATGGTTCATGATGAGAAAGCTCAACTTGCTGGTGGTATGAGCATGCTTCCTGGCATCGGGGTCAGTCAATGCTCTTGACTTGTTCTTGATCTGTGATCCTGATTGCACAAACAGGCCAGGTCTGTTCAGCATGTAGCTGACTGAGGCCAGAGGACGGGAGTGCATAGGTGAGAACTACCCACTGGGTGCATAACCGAGACACCTCATGGGCATGCAGAAGTCAAATCTGGAGGCACTGGGAACCTTGAAGATCAAAACCAAAACCACTCCTACAGACTAGGTGACAGCTGAGGCTCAGGACTCTGGGTTTAGGAAACTAAATTCTCACTTTGGAACCTTAAATCTTTCTGTGTTTGCAATCCTGGATTACCTATTTGACGTTATATTTGCTAGGATTGAGTCCTTCAGTTTGCTCTAAATGAAGAATTCTTTTATCAGATTGAATTTTTTTTTTGTTTAGAAATCTTAGGTATCTATGTGGCCCCAGTATAGAATTTCATATACCGTATTATATATATTGTACTTTAACAATAACAATAGGAGACTCTGTAGAGACTATGAATCTGTCATCAAAGACAGACACAGGTATTTTTGTTTCTTTTTAAGAGGTTTTCCTCTTCAGTGTCAGACCCAGAGCAGACATTAGGTGGCTTAGAGTTAACGCAAATAACTGAAGATCAGCTCAGCTAACAACATGCACAAGTCTTCATGGCCTGGCATCTAAACTCAGGTGTCTTTCTGTGTCTTTCTGTGTTGTTAGTTCTTAACTTGCCAAAAATTTAGGATGATCTTTTCCCAATACCACTTTTTTCATGATCTGTTGTGACATTCTCCCCATCTGAACTACAGTGATAGGACAGATACAGTTTTCACATACTCCACTGAAAAGAAATTTTCCTGTTGAGAAATCTAAGAAATGTCATGGTCTGCAGAGATGAAGCTTCTTAGAGTAATGCACTTGATTTCATTTTGTGTTATGTAAGAAAAAATTAATTAAGCTTTATCCAAGAGAACAAGTCCATAGAAAACTTCTACTCTACCCTGAGAATTATCTTGGTTCAGTGGCCAGAGTCCTTTGAAAAAGCCTGTGAATAAATCTTCATTGTGGAGATGGTAATGGAATTTTAGTAGTTTAATATTTAGAAAATCTTCACCTTTATGGCATAGGCATAAATGCCTGCAGTGGTTAGAGGTGTTTCTGAGTAATCAATAACACTGGGAAACACTGTCTGTAGCCAGTAGGACATAGCTTCCATAGATGAAGTTACGTGTTTACCACATAACATACGTCTTGCAGACAACATATTTCTGCAAGATTGTGCCCTTTCCCTCCTGAGAGCTTTCTGTCCCCATTTCATCACTCTTTGGAAATATACGGAAATTTTAGAGGAATAAAAAATTAGGAACTGGAAGGTAGAGACAACAAAGATACTAAGCTCTTCGAATTCAGCTGCTGGGGTACCTCATCTTTAGGTGTTTTGACCCCAAGGTGCTGTGTAGAAGAACCATGAGTCTGGTGTATGCATTTTCTTTACTGTATTCACATGCCTCAATGCAGAGTGCTGCTTCCCTGCTGTCTGAGATCCAAGACTATTAGAAATAGGGAAAAATTAAGTTCTGTTTTCTGCTCAGGCTGAAAAGGCTCAGCTTAGTATTCTCACTTCTAAAGGAGTGCCTTAACTAATAGGTTTCCAGTTGTCTTCTCCAAAAGCAATTTACAAAGCTCTGGTAATGGTAGGAGTGATTTCTGGTTAAACAGGATCCATAGCCCTGTGCCAGCAAATAGAGATGACCTCTTCTGCATCCATATTGGAGATGAGGAAGATGTCTCCAGAAGTTCCTTGCTTCTTACCAGTTGGATGTCAGCTCAGGCAGTTTATTCAAAGCATCAATCCAATAGTGTAATCTATGACAACTGATTTTTAATTAAGTGGATCAGACCTTGCTCACACAAATTTTCTTACAACAAGCTCTGTGTGGGGATAACCTCTGGAGATGGGAGATATAACAGATTAGTGGATGACTTAATGACTGTGCAGCTGTTTACTAAGTGAACACCTGGCTTAAACCTTAGTCTTCTGCTCCTAATACAGAGAGGACTTAAGCAGTCCATAAGCAGATTCAGCTTTCTTTCACTGCTGTGCTCCAATTAGACTGAAAAATGTCACCTGTCATCCTCATGGCAATCAGCTGCTTCTCACAAAATCTCATAGTTCTAGTTGATTATTCTGCTAAACTCTCTTTCTAGAACTAGATCATGGTGTCTAAAATGAAACAGCTGAAAAAAATTCACTCAGCAGGGGGGAAAAAACCCAACATGAGAATATAGAGGATAAAATAGAAGACAGTGCACATTAATGTAACTACTTGTAGGCAGAGTTTTGTCAAGTGAGTGCTTTGGTAGATAAATATTTGCAATTTGTGCTATTCATGCATTATAAAAAACCCCATATTTCTTTTAGTGCTTTTATCAGTTTTTATAATAATAAAATGAAGGGTACGTTACAAACAATAATGCTTTAGCACATTAAATGATATATTTCTTAGTCACCTCTTCTTGTGAACTCCACAGAATATGTTTCTTACATGTCTGACTTTGCTAGTGCAGAATAACTAAGAGCATGTAAGGCAAAAATCTTAAAAAAAAAAATAAAATTAAACACATAAAATATTTTTGTTGATATGTTTGACCTTCATAAAAGTCCTTTGGTAAAATTTTTATATTTCATGAGTAAAGTTGGCTGCTTTTTGTTAACTCTTCAGTTCCAAAGAAAAACAGAAGTAAACACATTTCCAGGGCCAGAAATAAGGACATTTTTATGTTTACAGGGAAACTGAAAAAGGTTAATTCCTCATTTCTTCTTCTGTCAGGTTTTTGCTTCAATTTCAATGTCATTTGGGAGAGAAGAAAATTTGGAGCGGGAAAATCTGGAGTCTTGGGAGAAGAATTAGAAGAAGAGTTCATTTGGTTATGCAAAAAGGTAGTTCTTTCTTTATATATCCTTGGAGTGCTGCTAGCAGGGGTGAAGGGTAAAGGATGTGAAACATCATGAATAAATAGGGTGAAAAAAAAGTTAAGCATATGAAAACAGACAGTAATTTTTAATGTTACCTGGGATAATTGGTTCCTTCTTTCTTCAAGTACATGGTAAAAAGAAATTCCAGTGAAACATAGAAGTTATATTTCAAATGCAGATCAGCTTGCATAGGGGATTCAGAGATTACAGGCCCAGCTCTAATCATCATTGCCTCTCTTGTCTAGTGAGGCTGTCCCATCAGCTGTCAGCATATTGGTTTATCTCCACAATTTAACAGAGTGCTCTTTTTGTCTTTCGCAGCACACTGATGAATATAACTTGTAAAAGCAGGGAGCAGTGGAATCATAAATGCTCATTTTTCTTAAAGAGCATGTGTTGGAGTAATTGCAATGGCTCTGATGTTAAGAAGCAGAGTGAAAAAAAGAAACTCTCTGATTACTAAATGCTATCCTATGGCCAACTATGTACATCTGTAACATGCACAGAATTTCAGAAGCATGTTATTTTTCTTAGGAGCAATAGAGAAATTTGAAGCCCAGACTGCAAAGAAGTGAATGCACATGAACAATCCCAAAGAAATCAGTGCTGTAAGCCTTCCCTCAGACCTTCAGGATTAGACTGATAATAGCAAAGAAATGTATGTTTTATAATCCGTGGAGCCTATTAAAACCAGAAATATTTCTGAAACCTAAATGAAGTCTAAACCTCATCTGTTAGATTTCATCTAGATTTCATATAACAAGGAAATACTGAGTTATTTATTACACCACGTTTCTTGGTGCTAAACAGTCGCTATTATAATTCATGAGCTTCGATAATGTGCCCACTAAAAAGCTTTTCTGAGTTTTTAGAAAGCCTGTTAAAGTAAAAAATACTCTAGATAAACAATTCATAGAATTAAAACCACAATATGTTCTGAACCAACCAAAATTATTAGGTAGAAACAGAGATCTTTCTGAGCATTTATTCCAGTTATTATTGGAAGCATAAACATTTTTTTAAATGCTTTAAATATTTTTGCATACTCTGAGACACACAGACTACTGGAATTTGGTCCATTGTCTTCCCCTTCTGACTTAATTCTATCATATCAAAACCACTAATAATTGCTGGAGTAACAGTGAAAGATGGATAACCTACATATGACCTTCATCTCTTATATCAGCAAACTACAATGTTCTCTCTACTCTGATGTATCTCATTGTAAAACCTTTCTTAGCTTTCAAGCTTATTCTTTCTAAAAAGCCATTTCCAGTCCATCTATTTGACATGGGAGCCCTGATCCTGCTATGTCCTGAGCTACAGTCTTGAGTTGTAGAACAAAACCTCTTAAGTTTGTGAAGGAGGCAATTTACAAGTTTATTTCATTAAGAAAATGCTGTTCTGTTTGATATATCTGGACTTATCTATTTTTGTGAATTAATTTTGAAACAGTATGAAACTTCTACCTCATTACTACTCAAAATCATGAATCATACCCCTAAAACAAAAAGCTAGAAGGTTGTTTAAACCAATTGTATTCCCCTTTAATAAAGACTGAGAAAGTCTAGGTCCTGTGCAATGTGCAGAATCATTCTTTGAGAGACATGTTTGAAGATGCAGTATTTTATTTTTCCTTTGGACATATTTTTAGAATTCTCTAAAATGAGCCACAGGTAACTGGAAATCAGAATAGCTCTAAATTAAACTCCTGTTAGAGAAAGATAGAAAGGTCCAAACAGCAATGGCTTGCACCCTCCTCCTTTATTATTGAAAACTGTAAGAATGGCCTCATAGCTTGGATCAGACAAACCCAAAAACCCCAAACCACCACAAAAAACAGCCCAGTCTCCTCCACCTGAGAATGGATAAAAGCATATGCTTAAAGAAGAGTATAAAAGCACAGCATTCACAGATGATACATCCATTTAATGTTTTTTAGACTCTAACCATTTTCACTTCTGGGGCTCTCCCAGCTCTAGCATGACTACTATGCTCAGAACCCCTTAATGAAGCAGATGTGCTTGCCATGTGTTACCAAAATAGACCTTTAGCTCCCACCATACTTTTTGGAAAGGAGATAGACAGCTCAATGACCTGTTATATGGAGAATCATTTCCTTTGGAAATTGCCTCACATTAACTTCACCCAATGCTCCATTGCTCCTGCTTTGCAGGAGAGTACAAACAGTTGATCACCATCTATCATTTCATGTAATTCATGATTTTGAAGACCTATACCATATCACCTTCAGTTTTTTCATTTTAAAAAGGGAATACAAGCTTACTTAGAAAGAATCTGCCCCATTTTTATGGACTGTCAATATTGTTTGCTTTAAACTTTCTTCAATTCTACTATGCTGTTTATGAGATGGAGAGGAGCAACAGAAAGTATTGAGGATACTGTGAATTGATACAGTAGTAAATTAAAAGCATAACAAACAAACAATGTTGAAGAAGAAGAGATGTCAAAAGTTGTCAGAAAGAGTTTTACTGGCTTAGCACTGCATCTTTATCACTTTCTCATATGTTGGAATACCCCTTTGGTGTCCTGAGGACCAGAACATTTGGATTAGTTTCTCTATTAGCTAAATAGCTAAAGTAAACATTTTTTTTTTTTTAATTCATTAACAGGATAAAAAATGTTTTCTGTACCTCAGAAGTCATAAAGAAATTACTTTCTCTGCATCCCATCTGCGAAGGTGTGATTTCAGGTGTGGAGTAGTCACACCTGTAAAGAGCTGTACCTCCCTCCTACTGGCCATTTTTTCATGCTGCTTCCACCTGCATACACTCTGCAGGCTACCTGCTGAGAATTTACTTGGGTGTGCTCAGTTACATG
This sequence comes from Athene cunicularia, assembly GCF_003259725.1. Lineage (NCBI taxonomy): Eukaryota > Metazoa > Chordata > Aves > Strigiformes > Strigidae > Athene > Athene cunicularia. The sequence continues at coordinate 20,226,513 of NW_020799101.1, forward strand.
AAGAACATGTTAACAGAGCCAAAGTACTTCATACTACAGTGATTCCAGTCAAGAAAATGTGTACAGTTTTAAACTGTCAAAAAGAAACAGAATGCCTTTTCAGTCATCTGTATTGATGATGTGATGCCTTATATCTGAAGATTCACTGGATACTTTCTGTTTCACTGAAAATATTCCTGAAAGGTGGAATGAGTAAGCTAAGCATACCTGTTCTTTCTTCTTTTGTTTCTCTGTATGTGAAAACATTTATCAATTGTTTTACCATTGGCAGCTTTGCTGCTGTTGGTTTTGGCATATGTCCTCTTCTAGGCTTGATGAATAGAAATGTGTGAGAATAGTTTCATATGGCCTAAAAGTGGTACATCAGGCTGTAAACAGTAGCATAAAATGCTACTAAGTCTGCAGTGTAAACACATACAAGATGATAAAATGAGCCAACTGGTGATATTTCATGGATTTATACTAGTTGAAGTTAACTGATCCTCCTCCAAACTCAATCAGCCACAGTTATTTTTGGAGCTGTTTATAACATTAGTAAGTTCTAGAGAAATAGCGATAAAAGTCTGATTGATTTTTTCAAATCGATATTATCACTTTAAAAATAAAACTGAAATTTAGTGACTAATATGTATTTTCATAAACAAACTTATAATGAGCTTTGAGAGCAAACTTCCCACTACCATAGACAATTTTATAGTGATTGTAGGACTATTCATAACACTTCAAAACGAACAGCAAAACATATTGTAGGAGTTTGTAATTAACAAAAATTAAAACTCGTAAGCAAGGTGGAGACATTTACATATAGATTGTAGTTGAAAATGGTGATAGCTATATGAATACTTTATAATGTTCTCACAATATTGCCTGTTTAGCTCTTGTTTTATTTAATTATTTTAAGATGGGAGATATATTTTTAGTAATTGTTATCGTATCACTCGATTACAAGAAGCATGTGTTTTATATGAAAGATAAACACAGTATTCCTTAGAGAAAACCTACATGAAGGAAGATGAAGTGATTGTGATTTTCTCTTCTGAAGGAAATTAGGTTATTATGATCATTTGATGGAGAAACTAGACCATAACTGGCTAAACCAAGGAACTGTGCCTTACTTATTATTCTGATCTGATTTTCTAAAAAACTCCTGAAGCATAAATGTTCATGAATTTGCAGAAGTATAAATCCAACAGTTTTTGCTGCAGTGAGTATAAATATGAACTGGCTATTAAGCTAACTGGAACAGAGAATTAAATCTAAAAATCCTTTATTAATACATCTTGATCTCAGAGTGAAGTATTTGTTTAAATTCATCATTTCAGTGGAAGTTTTTTGTCATTGCATAGGATGACAATCACATTGGACTTTTAAGTGTAAATATGTAGGACCTCCCAATATTTTGACAATGCTTCAATAAAATGAGAAAGAAAAACATTGGGCTGTTAATTATGTTTTGGTTTAGATACCATTCTTAACCAGACTGGGGAAATATAAAAAAAAGAAGGATATAGGAACAGCAGATGTTTAAAAAAAAAAAAATTCTATAGTGGTAAAATGGTGCATATATTAATATATTTTTTTACATACTTGAAATAATTTCATTTTAAAAAAGATCATCCTGCCAACTAGAAATGATAGTGTGGTCATTAAAGTTCAGCTTGTCCTGAAAACAGAACAGTGTTGGACTGCATGAAAACTTTACACTGGCTGTGTTGAATGCTGTAGTACTTTCAGTATATTTTAAAGCATTATCACCTTAAGTAAGTTTGAAATGATCCTTACTTCGTAAAGAATATTGACTGGTAGAAGCCTGAGCCCAACTTTTTCCCTGTAGAAGGCTGTCAGACTTCAAATTTTGTCACAGTAAAAAATGACATTTACTGTTCTCTTTCTATGTTCTTGGCACTTTTTTTTTTTTTAATGATGTGAACTCTGACTATGCCATTAATGATGATTTTGTTAAGTCTGCTTAGAAATGAAAGTCTGGTGGGTGAAGGTAGTAGGATCTGATTTTCTTTTGAGGAAGTAAGTTTTTCATTAAAACATTAGCATGTAGGATGATTATTTTTTTTTTCATATTTCTGTATTAAAATGACAAAAAAACCAGTATAATTTTACAGTTTCTCCAGAGAGGACAAAAAGTAGTTTAAAAAATATTTTTCATGATTAGATGTCACTATTCTTCTGCTGATCTACCTTCTTCCATGGGACAAGATTTGAATTGCCTCACCTTCTCATCCACAAAAAAACCTTGCACTGCTTCTATCAGCTGCTGCTAAGTGCTATGTTAATCTAATACTTTTTCCTAATGCACATATTAGTTTTTTGGGGCTTAAGGAGAGCAGGTTTTAATGTACTTCCTAAAGTGGTAATTTGTCAGCTACTTTTTTTTGTTTGTTTGTTTGTTTTGGTGTTTTATAAATAAGTCCCAGCTCAGAATAGCAGTCAGTAGACATAAACTCCCTTATGTATGCATATGGATTTCCAGGTCAAGACATGTCGTATGTAACATTTACCTGACATTCCCTATCCATCTAGGTATTGTCTGTAGTCACCAAAGAGGAATACATGCTTCTACAGTGTGATTCAGGTCCTAGGGGGACTAAATTGCCCTTGCTAGGTACCTCTCTGGTTCCATTAGTAAAGATGAAAGTGGGGGCATGTTCCAGATTTACACATTCCATGCTTTACAGAAGATTGAGGTTGGTTGTTTAGAAACTAACTTTAGACTCTGGATGTCATCATGGGGATGAAGAAATTTGATCCTGATGCGAGTTAACTTTTAAGCACTTAAATATATTATTGGATTTGGTCTCAGGTCAGCTATATGACAATGACTTCTAAGGTATTTTGCCCAGCTGGTTTAGTTTGTTTCTTTAGCAAACATCTATAATAAAGTCCAAGTCAAATACTTCATTGTGGCAGTCAGTTCAATATCAGATGAATGGCAATCCACTCTGTTTCTTTCCTTGTCTCTGATATCTCAAAAAAAGCATGCTTGACTTTCATATCTCATGCCTCCAATGCCTGGCACAATTAATGCAAACACATTTAACATACCAAGAAATGGATGCCAACCATATTAACTATTACATTTTGTCCCTTTTTCTGTTTCTTTCCTTGAAAAGCAGTGCAGTTCATGCTGATTCTCTGAGGCGTTTATCAAGATCCTTAAAAGATGAGAGATGGGAAGCATCAGGATAAGTACTGTAGACTTCATGGCCAGAAATGCAATGAGGCTTTTGAGAATATTTCAGGGCATTACTTTATTCATGAGCTAAAGACAGTGACTGCTGAGTGAACAGTGATCATAATAGTATACCCCATGGGTTTGAAGCCTCTTGCAAGGATATACTAAAAGCTTTTAATATTCTCTCAGCTTGTAGAAAATCCCTTCATTATTTGGTGTGTTAAATGAATGCAAAGTGCACTCATCTAAAAATCTATCTGTCTAAAAATAATATTTTTTGGAAGAGCTACTTGGAGAATAGAAAAGAAGAAAAAAATCTTTCTTTCTTTTTTTTTTTTTTTTTTAACATAAGGGGAAAGTGTTGCATGATAGAGATGCTGTCAGAGAATATGGTGAAAGAAATAGAAAACCAATTACCAGCTCTGAAAGAAAACTACTGAAAATTGTATCTCATTTCACAGTAACCCTTGTCTAGTGTGAGGTACCAATGCAAAGTAGGCCACCATCTGAAAATGTATAGATTTTAAAATACTTCTATGCAGTGAGCTGATCTCACAGGGCTTTACTACATATCACTTTAATACAGATAAAATTAAAAGTAAATTCAAGATAAGAATACTTATTTAACTTTCAGAAGATCATTCAATAACAATCAGGTTTGTGGAGTCATGGTTTTTGGCCACCTTCCTAGTTAGGTGTACCATGAAGGACTGCTATTACCAGAAGGCATTTTTTCCTAATGAATTGCTGCAAGACATGTTTAGATTTGGGTCACTGCAAACAAGGAGTTGCCAAACCTAATTGCCTCTGGATTTAGTGATATCAGTGCTTGTAAATATGTCTCGCAGCCTAGCTGCTTTTAACCTGGAAAGAGACTATTTGTCTGGTAACACAAAGAGAATACACTTAGACTATCCTTTGCCTCAACAGGTAAGATCCATTTTGTCAAAAAAGACTGAAAAAGGCCTGTCCTGTATTACTAGTTAGTTTTATTTTAGCTTTGAAAAAAATGTATATGTACTTCTGTTCTAAAAAGAAAGAAACTGTGATGTCATTTTAATGTTTTTCACGTCATCACTTATCTACTTAAATTTGACAACATGATGAGATCTTTTTGCCTTCTGAATTGTGGCATTCTTCAACTTTACCTGCAGACACACTGAGTTCAGAACCACACAGAATTGCCATCCCTTTAGAGCACTGGTTGACTCTGTAGTCATCTCTGTGCTCCCTGCTACACAAAGGTATACATGACATCTCTGTAAAGTTTGGACAAGTGGTTTTGTTTTCAGTTCCTTCAAAATCTGCCAGGAGAACTTATCTTTAATTAACTTCCTCTGCATGCAAAGGACATTTGTGATTATTTATCTCTGCAGTGGTTTTGCAGTGTTAAGATGGATGCAGTCACAGGTCATTTTGTGTTGCTGGGTCTGTAAAGTGGTAATGGTGTGCTGTCCCCCCATAGGTCTGAGGTGCGTTTGTACTGTCTCTCTGCAGCTGGCAGAGCAGGCTGCAAGTAGGCTTGTGCATTGAACAAGGTCCCAATTTTTAGTAATGTGTATTGCCTGCTCTGATGATAAACTCATCTCAGACTTGGGAGTTGGGCTGTATACTAAGATGCAAGACCAATCAATAACTTTATACTATTCTAAGAAATTAGGTGGTGGGGAGAACGATGCAGAAAAGTTGATTTCAGTGCAAAAAAAAAAAAGGAGGTGCTATTAAGTCCTGTATATATACATGTAAGGGGTTGTGTTTTTGTTCTAGAGTGCCATGTGGTCATACAGAGCCTAGTTATTGTGCTATATATTCTAGTATAGGTAGAATAATTTTCATGTACCTATATTGCTGGAGAGTGGGATATACTTCAAAAAACAGCACTTACGTATTAATGTAGACCCAGATCCTCAAAAACATTTGAGTGACTAATTCTAACCAAAATATAGTTGGGTACCTCAGTGCCATCATGGTGCATTCATACCATTGATGAACATCTTGATGGGTTTCAGTAAAGACAGTGTTTGACTATGCTATTGATGTTCAATTTACATTATTTATGAAATGGGTCTTAATACATCAGGTGATTAATAGTGGCAACTATAGACATGTAACATAAGGATTATTTATCCACAATCTTTGTCTGTTAGTAGTTACAAAAAATTAAAGTAGTGGATACTGTGAATTTCAGACTGACTACATAATATATTAGTGATGATTCAGCAGCCCAAAACACTAGAACACTGGAGACAGTTTTATATCCTTGCTCGAGGTCACTGAGAAATACAATTCCTCTATCTCGGGAAATTTCATTGTTTACAAAAACTTGGTATGAACCCAAAACATGATCAAACCTTAAAATTCCATATCAGCAAAAAGTAATTACTTCTGTTTTGAGTCTACTGGTATTTTTAGACCTTTCAAATTTGTTATTGATAAATACTTTTAAAATTTAACCATTTTCATCAAAAGGAAATATTTTTTAATATCAATAAAATAAAGGATTTTCAGACTGTATTATTGAAACCCAGAAAGAATTTTACTTTCATGCAGGAGAAAACATGGACTGTCATTAGGATAGAAACATTAGTCTTCACCCTTAATTTCATAATTTGGAAGTCTACAGATGAAAATATCTTTGAAAAAAAAACATCTTCAATTTGTTATTGCCAAAAAAACCATTTTCAGTTACTTATGCCTGTATCCTTAAAGAATTTAAGTCAGTTTTTAATGGCACTGTTTTGTTTGGTTGGTTTTCGGGGTTTGTTTGTTTGTTTTGTTTTAAAAAGCATATTATATTTAATTTAAAGGAAGTTTTTTTAAGTGAAGACAAAAAAGACCAAACTTTTCAGTGACTTATGCACTCATTCACTTTTTTTTCACTGGAGTTTTCTGAAATGAGAATTGGCACTAGAAATGTCAACTCATTTGCATTTATGTTGGACTATTACACCATTAAAATATGAATGTACCAATGTTAGATAAGAGTCTTGAATATCTGTTTGTTATTGGCCAGAACATGAATAAGAAGTTGTCTAATAAAATGCTGATTCAGCAGCGATGAACAGAAAGCATGATGTTATTCATTTCATGATAGCAGGTCAGGAAACATATGGAAATGAGAGTTTTAAATATGTGAAGAAGTCAAAGGTGCAGATTTTGGAAAAACACTTGACTTTGCATTTTCACTCATACTTTCCTAGAATACATTTAGGAAAAAACATCTCCCGCTTCTAAAATTTCCAGAGGACATCCATATTTTATTTTAGCAGATTTGTCACAAGTTAAACAAACTTGCCTAAAGCAAGTTTCTGTGTTCTTAGCCTCTAATAATATTTTATATGTGCCTCATATTAAATGCACCCCACTATTCATCTGCAAGTGAATATTTCCAACGGCAGATGTTCAAATCTGATGTCTTTAAAAACATTTATTAAACAAATAGTTATTAGTATTGCACTTTGAACGCATTCTTTCCTCAATTAAATAATTCTTGTCGGACACTGTTTTTAAAATGTTTCTTAAATAAGTAGTAACAATAACTAACCTGATGAACTTCAAGGATAATTTTCAAGAACAGTGCTCCCATTAGTCTCCAATATTTACCTTAATCTTTAGAGTAAACTATGTTGCTTGGGATATTATATAAAGGGGAACAAGAATGATTTTATATACTTACTGAAAAGTAAAGAAGGCTCTATTGGCAATATAAGCAAAAATATAGGTAAAATAAATATGAAAGTAAATATTAAACCCCAAGTACATGACAACTAGTTTTATTTAAATCAGTTTGGATGCAAACGTGGTATTTGCAAAAATAAATATAGAATTTTAGAAGACTGATGGGATCGAAGAAATTGTAAAAATTTTATGTGGCAGAACTCTTGGAGAAATGTAAGGGCTTCTGTGCCTTAACTTTTTTTTTTTTTTTTTTTTTTTCTGAGTAGATTCAGTTAGACTGACGTTAGACTTCATTGATTTGTTTCAGCACTTGATATACGTATGCATAGAAGGATATTTTATATTGACTTAAGCAGAAAGTACAGCTTATTGTATAGCTCGATAAACTAATGTTTTGTTTTTCAGAATGCCACAGTTGGCTGGAATTCCCTTGTGTGGCTCTTCAGGTGCTCTCCTGCTGACCTGTGACCCCTCTCCAGGTCAGTCTGGTGTGAGTGGGATGGACCAATCCCGGCAACTTTAGTTTAAAGCCCTCTTCACCAGCTTGGCAAGCCTATGGCTGAAGATGCTCTTCCCCCTCTCTGACAGATGGACCCATCAGCCCTTAGTAGACAAGGTTTCTCAAAGTGAGTCCCATGGTCTGAATACCTGAAGCCCTGGCTGTGGCACCAGTCCTGTAACCATGTGTTGATTTTCCAGATTCGACTGCTCCTTTCAAACCCCTTCCCTTGGACTGGGAGGATTGATGAGAAAACTACCTGCACTCCGGAGTCCCTTACCACTGCTCCCAGGGCTCTGTAATCCTTCTTGATACTCCTCAGACTGCTCCTGGCTGTATCACTGGTGCCCACATGAAACAGCACCAGTGGATAATAGTCACTGGACTAGTAAGTGGCTCAGCAGTCTCTCGGTGACATCCCTGATATGAGCCCTTGATAAGCAGCACAACTCTCCAGAGCGTGCGTCTGGTCAGCAGATGGGTGCCTCTGTACCTCCCAGAAGAGAGTTTCCTCCTGCTGTCACCCATCGCCTTTTCCTCCTTGCTCTGGTGGTTCTATGGGGAGCAGCTGGAGCTGCCTTACTCAGCTCCAGCGTCTCTCCCGAGGTGACGGGTCTTTTCTCCTGAGTCTGCAGGGCAGTGAAGTGGTTCTGCCAGGGCACCTCAGGCTTCGGGGGAAGTCTCTTCCTCCTCCTGGTCCTTGCCGTTGCAAGCTTCCATTCTTCTGCGTTACTGCCCCCCTCCCTCTCGTGTGTGCCGCTGGGGGTTTGTGGCTGTGGGTCCAGTGCAGACTGTGCATGGAACGAGCTGTCGAACTCCTCCTCCGGCTCCGTGATGCTACGCAGCCTTCTCACGGCTCCTGCGGCTCAGCACCTGCCGCAGCACACCCTCCCCTGGGCACAGGTTTTGCCGGCAGGTCTGCTGCCTGTCCCTGCCCCGGGAGAAAGGTCCGGGCCCTTCCTGCAGCCTCTCCCCTCACAGCTCCGTCTGGGGGCGCCATCGGCCGCCGCTGGGGGGGACGGTGCAGCCCCCCCGGCCAGAGCTGCCGCCCTTGCTCTCAGAGGAGCGCCCGCCGTCCTGCCCTGAGGGTCTGGCGGGATGGGTGCCCTTGCCCTGCGCAGACGGTCACAGAACGGTCAGTCTTTCCATCTATCTATTGATTTATCTACCTAGTGTTTCTATCTAATCTAGTAAAAGTATGTTTTACAGGTGACAGAGTGGAGGATAACCCACAGTTTGAGATGAGACAATAATTTTAATTTGAGATCTTGTGAAATATCTGTTTGTCTGGTAAAAGTGAGGAAAATTATTCTAGCTGAAGATTTGTAGAAACCTGCTAAGCAGTGGGGACAGTTTAGGACCTAGCTGGAGATATTGGGAGATAACTCAGTGATGGCAGTGGTGTTTCTTGGAGGTCTGACAAAAGCTATTATTCTTTTACATTGCTGTTGGTTGTATTCCAAGATATCCCATCAAGCACACATATTCACAGACTGAATAAGAACAAAAAAAAACAAAAAAAAACCAAAACAAAAAAAAAAATGAGATGTCATTTTATCGTGCAGTAAAGGAGCAATGCTATTACATATAGTGTGAGATGATGAAGATGGGCATGTGATGGCATTCTTTGATGTGTATAACAAATTCAGCGTTACAGAAATTCGGATTACACACTGCAAACATGCGTATATCTCTGCTAATCTACCCCAGATCCACTGAACAAAACTGTGACAATGAGGATCAGTTCATGTTCATAGACAATGTCAATCAGATATTGTTGAGAGATTTTCTTCCTGAGAAGAAACAGACATGTTTAAATTCAGGTATTCCAGTAAAACTATGGGTGGAAACGAAATTAATTTTGAATTGTTATTTTAATCTTGTCTTCCGTACAGCACCGTACTACCAAGCCCTTAAAACCAATGAAAGTCCTTCGTACCAAACCGTATCTGCTCCTTATTATCTCAAAATGCATGTATTACAGGTGCAATGAGGTTTTCACAGATATAGTTTATTCATATATGGCTCAGAATTGACTCCCAAGCATTTCTTTGGAAATATTCAATTAGCTCACAGTTAATTGTTTTAAATTGCAAGCTAAATTCTTTTTCCTTGTCTTTCTTCCCTTTTCTACAGCAATTGGTTTAAAAATACACTATCTGCTAATAAAAATGAAAATACAGCAAGGGAAAATAGACACTTTATTTAATTTTGAAGAATCACTGATTTTTTGCTAAGACTTTTGCTGCTAGGTTTTTTTTTTTTTTTCCATTTGCAAAACATTATTTTGTAACACATGCAGATTTGTGTCATCTGCAATGAGAGTTTTATTAGTTCTTTCACAGATAAATATAGTCAGTGTCTTCTGATTTCCATGCTGAGCTTCAGGTTAATGTCAAAATATTGTGGAAAATACAGAGCTGCTTCTGATTCTTAAGAAAGCTCCCACAGATTTCTGTGTTGCCATATCAAAATCTGCATCTTTATACTGACAGACCGTCAGCTTTTGATACCTGATATCAGGTAGAAAATTTCAGATAGGAAACCATTGTTTCTAGAATTCTGGATTTATTGTATTATTGGCCTCGTATCTCTCTCATTATAATAAATTGATATTTTTACCTTTCTCTGTCCTGAAAATTATCCCTACAGGCTTGTTGACTAAGAGCTCATGGAAGATTTTCATTACAATACACTGATGTACCTACCCCAAAACAAACGTCAATTTAAAATAGCACTTGTAGAGGTATCAGCTGAATTGTGTATTCCAAATTACTAGAAAATGTGAATTTCTGAATAATGTTGGAGAAATGCATCTCCAAAACTTTTACTGACATCCTTTTGTTGGATGGTGTTGAGTATGGTTTCTTTTTTTTCCTTTTTTTTTTTTTTTTTTGACATAAAACTCTCTTATGCTGCCTGCCTGTACATCAGAAATGTTTCCTAGTACACTGTTGTTCAATGTTCAGGTGATCAGGCATCTAGGAAAAAAATAAAGAGAAAAAGTGTGAGTGTGAAACACTATAGGTAGACATCAATCAAAAGTATTTAGAATTCAGCCTAATTTAATTTAGGTCTGCAAAGGGAAGCAATTATGCTGGGAAGGTACTTTTGGTAGAAGCACATGATAGACAAAAATGGTGGGGTTTATCTGCTGAAATGAGGGAATGTACATTTGAGAAAGATGCTTGAGGTTTCCTCTAAGATCAGTGAGAAGGTGTTTGGTGAAGTTAATCACATTTAAGGTTTGATTCATCCTTCAGTATATGCCTGCTCTGGACACGTGATTAATTTGTTAAAATAGCTGATTCTTTTAACTGTATCTCTATTGGCTGTAATGGGACATAGTGCAGCTAGTTGAACTATGGACAAATATGGAATTACACATGTCTGAAGTTAAATGTGATGAATCCCATTATTGGAACAACTTCCACTGTCTAGGGTGGAAATTAAGTACAGAAAGAAGAATATACTAAACATCTAACTGAAGACTCTGGTCCACATTGGTAGCCCATAAACAGAAGAGATTAAAAACCTAATCAGCTTTAAAACTAAAGCTGGTATAAATATAAAATAGAAAATATATAGAATATATTTATATATTTAAGGTATTGCAGAACATATTGTAGTGAGAGCAGATAATAGGACTTGACTGAAGATATCCTTTCCTGTTCTATGTTATATTCAAGTAAGTCTAAAGAAATTGGTTCTGAGTTGAGGTATGAATATTCATATAACCATAAATTAAAGCTTCCCCAATACTTTAAAATTGCTATTTCCAGTAAAAAAAAAAAATCCTGCAAGTAAATTTAGAGCAAGAATACACTAATAATGTGAATATAAGTGCTACAATGCAACCAATGAATGTTATATTTTATCCTAGCTAATACTCATGGAATTTTTTTTTTAGATATATTGTCTGATTTATGTATGCATTAGCTGACTATCCTTATACTTTTCATCATAATTGTTGCTTTCAATTCCTTATCAGAGCTGGTCAGATAACAAAAAATCCCTCATGAATATTTTAATTAATAAATAGAATGAGTTGCTATGGTGTTATTCTGTGTACCTTATTGTATATTATTTGACAATAATCTGACAATTGACACTTTGTTCATGAAAATGAGTGCAAATCCCACAAGTGCAAGCCAGTGTGATTGCTCATCCAAAAGTCCACACCAGTTATATATTCTGCACTTTCTCTAGTTGTCACTTGTCACACGCCTGTTTAAAAAGATTCACATATCCATTGGGCTCCAAAAAACAGTACAATGAGACCTAAGTATCATATTAAATATGATGAAGGAATACCAGAACTAACTGATTGTTCTGAAATGTGAGACTACAGTTAATTTAAATAATATGATCTATGATTAAGTATTTACAGTGTTAATAATTAAGGCTGGAATCAAAGCACAAAGAATCATTGAAGCAGAGGAGAGAGCCTACATGGTTAAAGAGAAACCATTTTAAACTCTTTGCTGGTTTGTAATAAAACTTGTTTACAGATTGTAGTCCTGCTTGTCAATGATGCTAGAATTAATGAGCAAGGGAGACAGGGAAGATGCAAGAAGCTGACAATTATTCTGTGTTCATTCTGTTTTATACAGATGCCACTGGGGCAGGCTGGGAGTAAACTCTCAATTAAACTTAATATCCACAACAAAAGAATCAGTAAATCCAGGTATTTGAACAAAAGCATAAATACAAACCAGCCTGTGTTCTTATCTTAGAAGCCTAGATAAAAGTACATGCAAGTAGAAATAGCCTTCTTTTTACTCCCTGCCACTGCTCCTGGTTATTTTCCCTCACCACCCTGAAACAGAATCTCTTTTTTTTTGACTCCTGTATGTCTAATAATTTTTGTTCCATCCACCATCTCATCGTTGCAAGAGCTCATAGTTGCAATAGCTCATCTTTTTAGAGAAATATTTCAGGTTTATTACCCTTTGTGAAACAGGATTTTGAAGATCTACAAACTAATATTCTGTTCTCTAATTCCTTAATTTTTGAGAGAACAATCTCTTTAATGTCTGTTTCTTCATCTTTAAATGTTAAGGTTGGTCTGGATTTGATTTAATCTCCATTATAACTTTATAAACCTTGCACTGATTGCTTTGATGTTCCCTTGCATCTAGGGAGCATACATTGAGATTTTAAGGCCTTTTCAGATGACAGATCCTTGAAGCTTGGTGTCATTTTTGTTGCAGTAGGATGTACTCGATCAGCAGCAATTATGCTGTTTCCAAGATGTGGTGCCTAAGCAGGGTGAATACACACCAAACCAACCCCAATCCCCAAGACACGTGTTTAAAAATTATTAAAACAAAAACGTTGATTTGCTTGTAATTTTAATTGCATAATCATGGAATAGTTTGGGTTGGAAGGGACATTAAAGATCATCTAGTTCCAACCCCCCTGCCATGGGCAGGGACACCTTCCACTAGACCAGGTTGCTCAAAGCCCCGTCCAACCTGGCCTGGAACACTGCCAGGGAGGGGGCAGCCACAGCTGCTCTGGGCAACCTGTTCTGCTGACTCACCACCATCACAGCGAGTAATTTCTTCCTTACGTCTAATCTAAATCTACCCTCTTTCAATTTAACTGTTTTACCCCTTGTCCTTTTTTCCCATTTTAGAAATGGGGGTATGTTTCCCCTTTTCCAGACAGTGGGAACTTCACTGGACTGCCACAATTCTCAGATATGATGGATAGTGACTTAACCATTTCATCCACCACTGACAAGCAGGATCACACTCTGTAAGCAAATTATTGTTGTTTTTAACAGAGGTGAGCTAGGCTTTTTTATTTTATATTTATTTGACATATGTATGTTTAAAGGTATGTATCTCATGAGCCTTTTGAACAACTTATCCTAAGAGGTAAATTCTGTTGTACTTGCAATATGTCTTTACATCTGTGCTTTATAAGTTTAGGCTTACTTCTAAGAATTCTGTTATAAAGAGAGAGTCTCACACAGGCAAACTCAAAAGTTTCTGCAGTACCCTATTTTCTCTCCTATGTTAGACTGCTTAGTGATCTGCCTTTCTCCCCCTCATGTTTAATATTAGGTGCTAGAAAATGAACCTAGCCTGTGAAAGCTTCTTTATATAATGAATAAGTGAAAGTATACCACTTTATATCAAGGATTTTTGTTGTACTCTATTTCAAATATTTCTTCTCCATGTTAGTCGTAGTGGTACAAAGACATGAACATATAAGAGAATGTTTTGCACCTCATGCTGAACTATTGTGAATATTAACAGAATTTCACCCTGTTGTCAGTATTAAATTCTTCATGATCATGCATATGCATTTTAGCATCAAGGAAGCCAAATCTGGCCACATCAATTTCTACTCTAGAGGTCATTGGAGCATCATGAAATACATGATTAATTTAAATCTGATCATGGTCTTAATCTGTCTCTCTTCTAAACTTGATGGTGTCTCTTCCTAAGAGTTTACAGAGATGAAACAAAAAAATTCTTTATATATTAGAACAAAACCCACAACAGTTATCTCTTAACTTTGACCTTTATAAAAGTTAGAGAATAACAGAATGAAAAATGGATCTTTGTTATTTTTAAAGACTTCCCCCAACTTCAGAATTGCACAGTCTCATTACTCCTGTGGTGATTCCACGTTCACAAATACATCTTCACTAGCCAAAAGAAACAATGGAAAATAAAGAAAACATAGGTTCTGCTTGATTATGAGGAAAATTAATATAAAGAAACCACTCAGAATTATTTTTAATTAAAAAAAGAAGAAATGAAAGAAACAAAATGAACATGATTAAATCACAAAAAAATAAACAGTAAAAAAGACAGCATTTTCTCTAGCAGTATTGATGGCAGAAGCAGAAGTGAAGAATATTCAGGAGAAAAACAGCTGGAGCAATCATTACCTGGAGATTTTCTAATTGGTACAGGCTTTCCCTTAGTGTTTACAAATTTGGTGAGTAGCTACCAGACAAAGATACAATTTCAAACCTTGCAGGTTCCCTGTTTGGTAGAAAACACAAAGAAGGTAACTGCAGATTAAGCCCCAGTTCTGCAACTGAAAGGAAAAATTGATGCAAGCATTGGTGAGATTCTGCACCTGCCTATATGTCCCCCTGGCCTTAGATGTTTAGTAAAACACACTGATGAACAAGCTTTGCTGCGTATGAATTGTGCTCGTTCTAGGAAGCACTAGAAACCAAATCTTCTTTTTTCTCTGAGGCCAATCACATTTTTTGTCTGTATATCTGTTGTCAGTGACTACAAGCAGTTTATTTAAGGAGGTTTGGTTAACTTTCAAATAATAGTGTTCCCAGCAGTAGATGAATTGTCTGTTAGCTGCCTGATTGTCTTGCCCCTTGAACTGGCTTCATAAAGTGTTGATTTCATGCAAAAGTGGTGGGATAGGAGAATAACAGCAGGACACAGATTTTATTTAGCAAAACCTTTTCAATCTGTATTTGAAAGTCATTTTATTAGCACAGTCTGATACAGTAACAACACATTTGCAAATAAAAGAAATATCTAAGGCTAGGCATTTTGAACATACAAGTGTCAAAAAAGCACTATAAGGAAAAGTACCTTTTCCTTCTCACTTTATGCCCTTATCCTCTAACTGGCAGGTTAAATGATTACATCTTTTACTTAATAGAAGGTGATGTCATTGTTAAGGGCCTGATCCATGTAAAAGGGGACTTAGGCAGCACTGAAGTGACCAGATCTGAAATACATCTGGTCTCAAGTTCATGTATCACTTGATCCTAGAAGCCCTAAGTGCCTAAGATTTCTAGAGTTTTTTATGCTTTAAGTGTTCTACATATCTAAAAATGTCCTTCCTGACAGGCCTGACAAAGCCAAAACTTTTTCACACACAAAGTAGAAGCAGGCTAAGAAGGATAAGGCTAATATTTGTTTGCCTTAAACTCAGATCTAAGGACATTAAAATATGTGACAGTATGTAGACTTTTTAAAATATGGTAACATTACCAATAGCAGAACCATCAATAAATATTTTATAACACAGCTAAACATAAAAAATATGTATAGCTGCAAACAGGCAAATGGAGATTTGTAGTATATTTGCTCCAGCATGGTATTTTGTGCAAGTAGCAAAATCTAAGTTAAGAACAAGGGAAGTATGATAAGAGATGTCTGATGAAATCAGGATGACTCTGCTGAACAAGCAGGAAAGATACTTGGTGAAACCAGGTCAAGTCCTGCTCCATCCCCAAAACTATGAACTACGTCAAGAGCAAATGAGATTACCGCTTTTCTTTTGTGGAAAATGTTGGGCAGAACAAAACACGAGTAAGGAAAATGAAGTAAAACCAGTCATACTTGGGCCACAGTTTCCTTAATGAAAGACCTCTCAGTCCTGGCCACCTCCATCTCAGTGGTTAGGTACCTTAGCCATCACCCCTGACTTTCCCTAACTGAAGGTCTGTGGTATTATTCAGCTTCAGCTGATTTAGGATAAAACTGTTGAGGATTAACTATTTGAATATGTAGTGATTATTATATTGACCGTGTGTGTTGTCAGTGAATGTCAGTCCAGTAAAGTGTTGAAGTTTGAAACTAGTCTGATTTATCAGTCTTTTAAGCACTTCTATCAGAATGTTCTCTAATATATGCAGTATACAAATATATTCAGTCTGTGGCACAGGCAGTCTGTCTGCCTTGCTGATTTACTCTGTAGTGGAAGAATTGTTTCTTAATGTGTGTTCATCCTGTGCAAAAAGCTTTTCTCAGCTGATACTTTTCGTTACTACTGTAGCACAATTAAATAAGAACTATTTTTTATTGTATTAAGAGAATACTGCAATCTCACCCAAAGCAATTATTTTGTAGATTTGAATTCTATTGTAAGGACAAATAAATAGCTCCTGTTTAAATGCATCTACAAAGACCTAAATGTTTCATTATAAGAGATCTTTAAGATGGAGCTTTATTCCTTTTCTGGCTTTTTTTTTTTTTTTCCTTTAATTATATATTATGCTCTGACAACAGCAATACAGTACATGGATGTGTTTTAGTTGTGCTGCAGATATCAGCATATGGGTATATTTAGCAAATCCAACAGCACTTCACCACTCATTCTCAGAACATTTAAAAATGTACAAAAGTGTGAAGATAAACCCCCTCAGAGAGCCTCTTGTCTCCAGTGGCGCATGGTAGCAGCTCTCTGGCAGTCTCAAGCAGCATGGTCCTTGTACATTTCAGATCAATTTGTCTAATGAAATCCAGCAAATTACAGATTAGAACTGGTGAAGTATAAAAGAATAAAAAGCTCAAGATAATTTTCAATGAGTTTTTTTTTAAATTTTATGTGTTTTGGAATACATATATAAGGTGAAGTGTTGAAGCCTTTGAAACCCATTGTGCATAAGTGGGGGAGAATTTCATCTACATATTTCCCCTGGGAAAGGACAGTCAGCATGTAAGGTGTGGATGAAGGTTGGGTGGGGAAGAGCCTCACTTCAGAGTGGCTGAAGAAAGGTATATAAATGGGATTGTTTGTTCTCCAGCGCAATCCCACCTTTTTCTTATCCCTTTCTTGCTAGTTCTGGCAGCACAGTTCTGAAAGAGCTTTGGCTGAATACAGATGGTCTCTGAAAAGGCAATCTTACATCTCTCTCTGATTTGAGTGGAAGCTAGATGCTGTAGGCTGTAACTTACAGAATTAGTCTAAGTACGGCTGTGACAGATTCTTGAACCGGTCTCTGATTTTATAATGTGATAGATTCTGGATTCATAGATGCAGGGACTAAGTTATAGCTAGTCAACTACACACCTAAAGGTCCTATTCAAGGAAAATGCATAAGTACAGCTTTAAATCAACCACATAGTTGAGATCCATTAACATATGGAATTCCTTAAGTCCATGCCTAATATTAAACAAGTACTTAAACATTTTGCCAAATATAGATAGATTACTTGCATTGGAATGATGAAGAGCTTTGCTGCAAGAGCACTTTGTAGAAAGAAAAGACAAAGCCATTACTTCCCCCATTGCTAATGTGCCACAATTTGCTTCTGAGAATATTTCAGTCTGCAACCTGAAGGTAAGAAAAGGCTTTTTAGGTCTGCTGATAAATGAAACAAATATCTCTGTTCTAGTAAGAATTAAAGCAGATCATTATGAAAGACCACAGGAATTTGGGAAATGCCTGGAGAACATACGCTTGACTAGGGATTTCTGTATGCTGAGTTCAGTTAGGCCCTGAATTTAATCTCCTGTTTCCTCTGTCAGTTCTTGTCTTATTCTATGTCCTTTTCCTTCTACTTCCTCATTCTTATCCACCTGAGCCCCCTTATTTTTTCCTTTCCTGTCTTGGATTTGAGAGTTACCTTTTTCTTAATTTCTTTCCCTCATCTTTCATAGCAGTTTTTCTCTGGATCTTCACTAAACTACTCATGCTCTTTACATCATATTTTATTTCTTTTCTTACTAACCTCATGTCTGTCCTACTTTTGCTCCAGCAATTCTCTCTGCCCATAATAATAAAAGAAAAAAAAAACAACATGGCATGAGCCTAAACAACGATCCATGATCCTCAGCATGGGTTAATAACCACCAAGCTCCCGGGAACAATTTGGTTCATCCCTGCTCATACTTTTGTGGGCAGTATGGAGGCACGGTTCAGGCCACAGCAAATGTCAAGGATATTCTCCATAAGTAGCAAAACAAGGCCAGACCCATTTGATCCCCTGTCCTACAGCTATTCAACACAATATAACCCGACTTGGATCCCTTAAACATCTCCAGGCTCCCTCATGACACAGATCAGGGTATGCATCTGCTTTTTTTGCTGATAGGTTCCCACTCAGCCCATACATTATTTCAGATGTTCTGAACTGACCAAATATTTATTTATATTTTACAGTGCCTTAGGGCTTCAGCAGTACTACATGGGGCTCAGAGAGGGCCCAGGGCCAAGCTCTATGTCATGTATATTTGAATACTCCACCTTAGAAAGTGCATCGTGGTTGTGAGCCAATCTGTGCCACTTGGTCTCAAATGAGAAACCATTCTGGCTTGTACTACATACTAGTGTAGATTTATCCTAAGGACAGCCAGGGACTTGCAAATTTATCCTAAGGATAGACAGGGTTTTGCAAATACATCTTGTTTCCCCCGCTGCATCCTCTCTTCAGGCACACCTATGAGGAATGATGGGCCAGAGGGTCACCACAGGGGAAAATGGCCTGGAGCAGGCTGCTTCATTCTTCCCTTCTGTTAGAAGTCACTCACAGTGGTCATAGCAATGTATCTCTGATTAGTCACCCTAATGTTAAACTTCACAAATCTAAGTAGCTGTGTCACTGAACAGGCCCTGACACCTGTATGTGGGGTTGCAATTAAGCCTACCAGAGAACAACTTTACAAGAGACATAGAAATGCAACAGTCAAATTGCAATGATGCTTATCTAGGGACAAGAAGAAGTTTTTTGGTGGGAACATAATTTATGTGCAGGAATATTAACTGTTGCCTTGCTTTTGCTTTACCCTAAAAGGAGAGTTTATCTCCCACTGAAGAACCTCAAACTCAGTTTTATTATTTTTGCTCCAGTAAGGACTACCTGACAATGCAGAATTGGTTGCCATGGAGTCTATCTTTACTCCATTTTAAGAGAGCAGCTATTTACTCTAATAAAAATATTTGTAATAGTAGTGAAACACACACACACGAGTGAATTTTGAAGTCTGCCATTTCAGCCTGCGCTTAAGCTTCAGCATTTCATTGTTATGACTCTCTTAACACATCCTTATTTTATCAGCTTGCTCATTATTTTTATGAATTTTCACAGATTAAATGTGGTTACCCACTTCTTATCATTTTTCTCCCTAAATCTGCAATCAAAAAGGCAAAATTCACCACCTTAATTTGGATTAACATCCTTCTTATAAATTCAGGGCACATTTATATTGTTCCCAAACACCATATTATTGTACCTATAAGTACAAGAAGCACCAGTAGATGGCTCTGTAATTCCTGAATTATAAGCAAAGAAACAAGGGAGGCTTTGATAGCTTTGACTTTTTCAAGCAGATTTGATTTGGTGACACCAGTGACAGGAATAAACTTCATGCCGACTTGCTGAAATGGGACACTTTCATTTGTTATGCCACGCCGTTTCAAAATGGCCAGTCTGTCCTTGACCCACATCAACCTTGAGGACTTCTGATGGAGCAACGGAAATGCTGTCGTCCTGTACAGGCAACAGCTCCAAATAAATCAGCAGCAGGATGACACCCAGTTTATGGGAGAGGGCAGAATTACTAAGCATTACCATGCCTGCTCACTGCAGAGTGATAAACATGAAGACGTGGATACTGCTGCAGATGCCCAAGCCCAGCAGTACTGTACCCTTGGAAATGGGAATAAATCTGAGCATAGGAGAACTGTGCTGAACATATGCATGCACTGAAATTAACTGCCAAGCACTCAGAAAAGGTTGATTCTGTTTTGCTTAAAAAAATAAATCTGCATGAGAATGGAAAGATAAAATCAGGAAGGGAATGCGCTGAGAAAAACCTGCTTTTATTAATCAAGAAGTTTAATAATTTGTTACAGGCAATTTGGATGTAGTAGGATTTCCTCTCTGCACAGCTCCCATTCCTGAGCACTGAGTGTGTTTGCAAAGGAGATTTTAAGTATGTTTGTGTGCTCTGGCTGAGGTCTGCTGGGCCCCCTTGGTGCATTCTTCCACAGGCTAAACTCCTTTGAATATGTGTAAAAATTACCATAGAAAAGGGGATTTTCAAAATTTTTTATGTGGGACTCCGCACCCAATAGGAATGTTGGCTGTATCTAAATGTAAACAGAGGTATCTAAGTTAAAAACATGGTGAGAAGCCTTCTGGAGTTTGAAAAAGAGCAGAGAGAAATGCCATATCCTGCAAAGCAGTTTCATCTGTACCAGCTGAGGTGGTTATTTGTATGTTTAAGTAAATCCAAAACCATAGGAAATCTGGTATAACTGTATTCTGCAACATTACATATTATACAACATTGCTAAGTGACATGTCATGATTAAAAATACCAAAATAAGTTAAACTTAAATTTACAACTGTTATTTTTTCCCTGAAGTAGATCTTCTACATGACAATTATTTTATTTCATATTTCATAATGAAATATGTTATTGGTAAACTACCAGAAAATCGTTCTGTTTCTCCAAAGGAAATTTTTTATAGACATTTTCCAGCTAGTCTTAGTGTGTGTTTCAATGGCACATAAATACTGTCTCTGCTATTGTTTATCTGCTTTAAAAACATATACAAGCTGTTTTAAAAATAAAAAAAATCATCCATTTAATACAAATGGCACAAATATGCGAGGCTGTTGATATTTAAACATCAACATTAAACATTATGTGTTTATGTCGATAACTCACACATAAGCAAAATAATGATCTGCTACGCTTTTTTATAGAACCAAGATATTTTCTAAGGCCCTTACTAGCTTCCCTTGCCATTGGCAATGATTTTCAGAGTAAAGAAAGTAAGATTACAATGGAGAAAATTCATAGAAAACAATTCTTTATTTTGCTGCAGAGAAGCTGCATATGGAGAGATCATTCCATTTATATAATGCAGTAAATTTTTGTGACCTTTTATTTACTTAGGAAAAGCTAAAGTATCTCACAGAATTCAGTATTCAGCACTGGTATTATCTTGGGAAATAATGCTCTTTAAATAATCTGAGGCACAAGTATTAATATGCTTTATAAAGTACAAATACAGTCATATTTAGCTGGGTAAAAGACAAACCTGAGTTTAAGGCAATGCGTACCTTCTCAAAATTTTTATATCCCAAAATATATTTTAATTTTTCCTTAATAATGACAATTAAATAAGG
The DNA here is from genome assembly GCF_003259725.1 of Athene cunicularia. Classification (NCBI taxonomy): domain Eukaryota; kingdom Metazoa; phylum Chordata; class Aves; order Strigiformes; family Strigidae; genus Athene; species Athene cunicularia. The sequence goes on from NW_020799101.1 coordinate 20,247,745, forward strand.
TTGTTTTTTTTCTATTGAGAACAATATTATCAGGGTAAAATAGCTTGAATTACATTACATTCGCTTAGTGCAGGCAGTACTAACAGAATACCTGATGTGTGACAAAATACTTCCCTGATAGCTATATTCAACTTCTGCCCTATGGCAAGTCTGAGATAATTAGATGGGACTATGTGAATCCAACATGACTCTTGGATTCAAATATATAGGAACTGGGCAGAAAAATATACCCTTAGGTTCACGTAAATACAGCCTATGTACCTGCTTAGCTGCATGTGGTGGTGATTGATAGCCACTTATGACAAATCTATTATTTGGTAATAGTTTATTATCAACATTTGACTTCTTCATCCTTAATTTGTCATGTGACAGATCAGTATCAGTCTAAAACAAGCCTACTTCTGAATCTTCCAGCTTTAACCAGCATCATGGAACTGACAGAGGTTGAAGAAGACATGCTTCTTCATTCATTTCTGAATTACAGAATTATCCTTAGCTCCATTCCTGTCCTGGATCAGGACCATGTTTGAACATTGCAGTCATATTACATTTCAAGACACAGCTGAAACCTCTCAATGGAGACCTTCCAAATGTTTTGGAAGTGTTTATGGATACAAAGAAGAACACTGGCAACTATTGTTATCTTATAAAAAAATGAAACAAAATCATGTGCATAGACACACTGATACATATGTACATACGCTTACAAACTAGCTACTATACATAACGTGATTGTTTGCCCTGATTGTTCTGGGATTTTGGTGTGAGTTTTTTTTAAACAGAAAAGGTTTGAGGTTTAACGTTTTCCTGCTTCTGAACCAGCTGTATTCTTATCTTCTATCAAGTAAGATTGGAGAAACTCAAAGCAGATGGTATAAAGTAACCAAAGTGAGAGATGAAGCAAATACTTCAATACTAAGAACTGCAAGAAAGCCGTTCTATCTGCATCATGCCAGGACACTTCTCAGCCTACATCCACACTATAATTAGGTATCACATGGGATCCATGGCTAGTAATGCCTTCACACAACAAGCTCAGAATGATTTAGTACAAAATTTAGAAAATGTACAGATGGACAACTTTACTTTTTGGCACATTAGGGAGTCTTTATTTGAAAAATGTTTTGATATATATTTTTAAAAGCTCTTAAATGTATACACATATAACAGCATAAAATCATAAATATCTAGTCATTTGCCTTAAAGCGTATCTATTTTTTACTGCTGTGTACATGTGCTCTGCTTTATATAAAAGCAAGTTCATGCACTATACATCTCTTAATATCATTCTTGATGGCAATATTGGGTGAGAAAACAGCTTTTCCCCATAAAAGTTCTCTGTAAATGCTTTTTAAAGAACACTCATATTTGTGTAAATGAAAAGTATGTTTCTCTAGGGAACTGACTGTACCATTGACCGAATGAAGAAAACCACAGACTCCACAAACCCTGCTAGGAATGCATGGCTAATGACAGTGTATTCCTTCATGAGCCAGAAGGAATTATATACCCTATCCAGACCTCTCCAACAAGGTTTATTTTATTGATTTCAAGAAGCTGAGTGAATTCAATGACACAAATAAATACATTATTAACATGCAACAACCACAAAAAATATAGGTTTAGATTGGGTCTCCAATATTTGCTCAGTTGAAGGATGAATTGTCACCTTACCAACAGTCCAGAGGTCACATATAATTTACATAAAGTAGATCAGATTTCCTTCCCTCTTCTTTTTTAAGGTAGGATAAGATGCACAGATTCATCTGGTCAAGCAGATGTTGGTTCATAGACAAATATATGTAAGAAAGTCCTTGGGCAATTGATAAAGGGTCTATCATTAAAGGTCAAAATAACGTGACCTTGAAATACAGGAATTTTTCCTTTCCTTAGTTACAAACAGGTATCTAAACACTGACAAAGTATATTACATTCATTTTGCTTCCTATTCATTATTGAAATACTGCTGTATTTCTTTCTCTATTAAAAAATAAAAATAAATTAATGAATCTAGAACTTCTGGATTAGGAACAAAAAGCCCCTCATACTTTAATCAAACACTCAGGTTCTCTACTGAGCACCTTTACTAGAGACTCTCTTCCTCTTGTCTACCTGGGCTTTGATTGTGAGACATGATTACAAAGAGTATCAGTGCATTTGACAGTAACAAGCATATTGAGACACCCTGTATAGTGTCACCAGTATGAATTAAAGATACACATAAGAACATCAAACCCAAACTGCAGCATTCAGAAATAAATCATTAGCAGTATAAGCATAGTTCTTTAAAGGAATAAGTGGAATTTTTATATGAGGTTTTAATGAATAGTAACTGTTTTGGAAGTTTAAATGATAACAAACTGACCGTTCATTATTAAAAGGTATCTGAAGTGAAGTGATATGTAGAAAGATGTTATTTTAAAAGCTATGAGTGTGATCATTCCTATCTCCTAAATTAAATAACACAGTTGGTTGAAAATACATTATTTTATATTTATTCACAGATTAAACACTCAAAATGTAAGAAAAAATTATTACATCCTTGTACAAAGCTAAATGGTTGAATTCTTGCTTTAAGTAAACTGCTGAACACTATCTTATTTATTAATTAGAAATCAGCTGAACCTAAGATTAGTTATAGAACAGCTGCTGCTGCAAAGCCACAATCAAGTGTCTGCTCTTGAGTGGACAAGGGTACTTGCTGTGGGAATTTAGGGTAATAAATTCTTCTATGTTACTGAGCTGAACTGTTTGTAGATCTGTCCAGAAAATACTCCAGAAAGTGTCAAATGACAGTCCTGATAAGAACCTATTGCTGTTAACCAAGATTTAATAAAGAGACTGAGCAGCAGGTGAGGACTTGGTATAACAGTAAGAACATGTATCTTCACAATGACTGAAATAGCCCTTGAGTACTGTAGTGCAATATATCCAGCCATGCTGAAAGAGATAAGGAATGCTTCTCAGTAGCAGACAACAGTTATTTCAAGTAATTGCATGCCCAGAACAACTTCTATCCAAAGCCATGGGAGCACTATGGGGTTTTTTTTTGCATCTTAAGGTTTACCAAAGCGGTGTCCAATAACAGACCACAAGTCACTGCAGGAGAATGCCAGCTTGCAGAGCTCAAGAGGAGGAAATACTCATAGACTTTGCTATGTTATCTTAAAAGCAGCAGACACAGCACTTAAAAATACATGCTGAGTCTGGAGAAACAAAATAATCCTACTCTACTAGCTGGTAAACACTGTACAATATATATGTGCTCAAAATTCCTGTAGCTGGAGATCTTATTAAGATTTTCTTTTCTCAAATCTAATTTGTCTTCCTTCCTGACTATGTTTTTAATGAGGACGTGAAAAGCCCAAAGTGGTAAAGCTCATGGTAAATTTTAAAAATGTAAATAATTAGGAAAAGAATATCATGGCAGCCTTTGCTTGAGCAATTTGATATAAGTGTTTGTGAAGGGGTTATATTTAAAACTCACTAAATACATATCTGCTTGTATTTTACCCTCAGGAGAACATGGAAAACCCAGCTGGAGAAACCCAGCACAGTTTAAAACTGAATGTAATTGAGAATTGTTTTCTTACTGTAGAATTGAAACTTTATCAATTTTTGCTATCACAGAACCAATTGGGATCAAACCAGCAGCAAGAAGATCGATGTAGCCAGTACATAGTACTAAGCTGCAAGCTACTACACAACTGGCAATTGAAATAAAGATGAGTGTTCAAAAGTGTCTGCAAATGCAATGCAGCTGGGATAGCATGTGGTTAGACAAGTGAGTGAAGGTCAGGAAAATACCATCTAAGATGGGACAAAATTAACTCTGGGCTCCTCCTTATATGTTTACATCAGTGTTCTTTCCTCTCTATCTTTGCAGAAATCTATAAAATTTAATATCTTAGTGCTCTGCATATTAAATAACAAACCTTAAAATTCAAGGCACTGATGATTTATGCATAAAACAATGTCAACTTTGGATTAAATTATATTGGTCCCTACTCTCTGTGTAGTTGCTCCCTGTTAAAATCAGATTTTGTTTTAACAGCAGACCAAAGCACTTCAACTACATTTAGTGTTTCTTTTGAGAAGGAAGAACAATTTTTATGGTTGGACTAGAAAAGGAATCAGATATGTAAATTTTACTCTAAACTCTGCACAGCAACACACAGACTGCTAATCAAAAATTTGTAAACCTTCCTGAAAAAATATTATTCTCTACATCATAGAATCCCTTCATGGGCTTATTGTTTGTTTGTGATGGTAGCTTTTACTTTACACTACTTAACATCATGACTGTTGTATGATTTCACATCATGTACAATAGCTTATTTTCATCAGTACTGGGATTACTGCTGTATATCTAAATGATAATTTCTTTTCTCAGCCCTGTTGGCTTAGAGATTTCTTCCTCAAAGGCTCCTTCAGTTCCTATCTGAACAACCACATGAACAGAACTGAGGTGATGAATAGATGAACTAAAGGGCTTTCACAGCTCTGGGAACCAGATCACCTGCTGCTATGCAGTGTCATAGCTCTGTGGGGAACTTTTCCCTTGAATTCAGAGGAGTCAAGATTTCACTGATGGAGACTGCTGAAATACAGTCCCAATGGAAAATTATGTTGCTTGACAAGTTACAGTGCATTTTAACATTTTGCTATGACTGCAATCCAGACTGATAGCACAATTTATATGTTTAGATTCTACAGTATAACAAATGTTTTGGTGTTATGCAATACATTTGACACTGCATTTATTTCTGTGTCTTTTATTTCCTTCTCATATGCTCTGCGTATTGTGTCAATTATTTGAAGAATAATACATATATCTTTGAAGAGTGAAAGAGTACATATGAAAATATGCACTAAAAAGTGTGAATTCATACAATATATCTGTGATCATTTTGGACTGTAAAAATCAAATATAAGATTGGATGAAAAAGATTTGATCATTTCTATTTTGAAACTGTCACTGCCTCCAAACATTCTGCTGGCTTATCTTTAAGTAATTTCCATATCTCTGTCTAACTTTGCCAAAAACTCCACTTCTTTAAGAAAGATCTGTTTGAGATTTACCAACAGAACAGCTCTAAGCAGTTGCAAAATAAAGTCTAATTTGCTGTGATTTCAAAGCAAGAAAGAAGGTGTTAGAAATAATAATAATAATTATTCATAATAGCAATAGTTACAGTAACAATAATGATTATGCTAATAGTAATAAGCATAATAATTAAAAGTATTTGCATTTCAGTGGAACACATACATTCCAGTGAGAACTCATGATGCACTGAATTAGTACTTGAATACATCATGACAATATCTGAACACAATAGGACAAGATTTAATTTTCATGAGTATCTAAAGTCACGATCAACCAAAAACTGCGCTGTTGAATATATTAGGGCTCAGAGGGCATTTAAGGATCAGAGCTTTCTCCTTTCTATTGCTGGTGGATCCTAAGTTTCCTATGGCCACTGTTTTTAACCAGGAAGTATGAGACCTATTTTAATTTCCTTTACTTCCATGTTCAGAAGCACATCAACTGTGGCAGCACTGAGTCAGGTTTTATAGCTCATACTTTAAATCAGGAAGTAAATAAGCATCTGCCTTCCTAGCAACTTGATTTCATAGGTAGTTTCGGAACACATTTCTGATGTACATGGAAAAAAACCTGGCAGGATTAACCTAAAAGTAAAGTTGGCAGTTTTTCCTCTAAAATGGTACTGGTACAGCTCATCACATCTTTGTGAGAAGCTATTCCAGAAATTGCATAGGCTCTGGGATAGCAGAGTTCAATTGTCCCAACAAGATTTAGAAGACTGAAAGTCAAATTTCCCCAGCTTCCACAGTAGTGTTGTAAAACAGCAACAGCAACAATCAACTGATAGTTACCTTTGGCATGAAGACATTCACAACTGTTCTTTTGAAACCACTCCATAACACTCCTCCTCCCCCTGCAAAGAAATCCTGGTACACACCAAGGTGAGGGATAATCATAGAATCATAGAAACAGAATGGGTTGGGTTGGAAGGGACGATGAAAATCACTTAGTTCCAACCTCCCTGCCATGGGCAGGGACATCTTCCACTGGACCAGGTTGCTCAAAGCCCCGTCCAACCTGGCCTGGAACACTGCTGGGGAGGGGGCAGCCACAGCTTCTCTGGGCAACCTGTGCCAGTGTCTCACCACCCTCGTACTGAAGAATTTCTTCCTGATATCTAATTTAAATCTACTTTAAATCTGTTACCCCTTGTCCTATCACTACATTCCCTGATAACAAGTCCCTCCCCATCTTCCCTGTAGGCCCCACTAAGTACTGGAAGGGCACTATAACGTCTCCCTGAAGCCTTCTCTTCTCCAGGCTGAACAACAACAACTCTCTCAGCCTGTCCTCATAGGGCAGGTGCTCCACTCCCCGATCATCCTCATGGCCCTCCCTTGAGCAGGTCCATGCCTTTCTTATGCTGGGGGCCTCAGAGCTGGACACAGTACTCCAGGTAGGATATCACGAGAGCAGAGTAGAGGGGGAGAATCACCTCCTTTGACCTGCTGGCAACACTTCTCCTGATGCAACCCTGGATTCTGTTTTCTATGCTGAGGATTGTTTATGTACTTTCAAAGAGAACATGTGTCTGGCAAAATGCATAAGTGGCCTGAGCCGGGAGAGGAGCACAGGTCTCTGCTTCAAAGTATCCCCAGGAGCGTAGAAAAATAAGGTCTCGAGTGATCATACTGCTTTGTATTTTCAGACCTAAAAAGTTGATTTAATTTCTCCACTGTGACACACCTTTGACTGAGATGGGGAATATGCTCACTGAGCCAGTGGTGAAAGTACACACATACTGTTGCTCTTTATATCCACAGCCTTCCTCAGTGGATAGAAGCATCTGAACCTCTGGCTTCCAGACCTCTTGAAAAGGCCTTAAACCCCAGATGTCTGTGGTAGGAATCGGGTCCTTCTGAGAACTAAGTAATATTCCTAATTTGGATATTTATACTTAAAAATCTCATTTCCATGCAAAGTCTTGAAACTGTGCTAAACATTATGTTTGGTTTTTATTTTTTTCCCTTTAGTGCAATAACTTAGTAAAAGGAAACAGAGATTTATGTTCTGAATTAAGATGGGCAGATAAAAAATTAGTAAGCGTGAGATTGGGATTAAAGTGGAACATTAAATATTAATTTATTTATTAGCAACATTTTGGTTTATGTTTACTTTTGGTTTCAGATTTATCTGGCTGGAAAACTGAACATTCTGGATTCCCTCTCTAAGTGAATAGACCACTGCTGAGCTCTCAAGGAGCTGTGGCTTATGGGAGTGTAAATTTAGTAGGCCAGCTGCCAGAAATCTGTCTCAACAAAGGTGAGTTGACAAATAATCAAACAAATTTTGAAAAGTTTATCAAAAATGACTTTATTCTGTGAAAATCCCTTAATCTGATGAATGAGCAAAGGCCAGTGACCCCCCAAACCCAGTCACTTGCTTTGTCAACAGCACTTCCCATGGACAAGTGATTCTGTGATGAGTAGTTGTTGAGAGCACTACATAAAAGAGAAAAATCAACTCATTGCATGTACTTGCCAGGTATATGAAAAAAAATGTTGTTCTGCTGCACATGGGATATGGAAACAGAAAACCTCACAACCTTCTGGCCAGAACCAGACTCTAACCACAGCTTTCACAACTAGGACCACACACTTTCATTGCTTGGTGTGAATGTGTCAAGAAAAAAAAGACTTTTAAGTCGCTCAGACAGCCAGTACATCTGGCTTTTATCCTTCTCACTGCCTAACTCAGGAAGGAATATGGTTATTTTTAAATCTAAGTCCATGTGTGGAGCCAAATAAACATAATTCTCCAGCTGGTTCAAAGATGATAGGAAAAGATTTTAAATGCTCTAAATTGTATAGGTTTATTTATCATGTGCTAAATCCTCTCCCCAAAGGAATCAAAGGCCTCATTTGTTCTTCAGGCACTCATTACAGTTTTGTTCACCCTCTGAGAGCCTCAAAAAAACCCAACCCGGAAACAAGTCATTTCACGTAGCAGAATACAAATAGTAAATTACAAATGCTCTTCATGACCAGCTCATGGACACTTTATGATACCTAATATATTAATGAATTGGGACTTTTTAAGCAGCTTTAAGATTTAGTTGAATAGAATTCCCACCATGATGTTGTAACTAAATTATGCCCAGAAAGAGGGGACTGAAACTCCCCAAAATTGCTGTTGATTGGTTGTTCAGCTTTTCCAGTGACCACAGTTTCTTTTGCTTTTCAACTCCTCTACTTGAATATTTTGGGTGTGGTTTTTTTTTTTTTTTTTTTTTTTTTTTTTTTTTTTTTTTTTTTTTTTTTTTTTTTTTTGGTTTTTTTGTTTGGTTGTTTGTTTTGTTTCTTTAAACTACAGTTACTATTGAAAATAATCTTTTAAACAGTGTTTGGGAATGGATATATGATTTTGGTGGACACTGCAGGACTTTTTTGAAGGTGTTAACAATCAAGTGACTCATAGCCCCTGGTCCTACAACTTCTACAGATGCTACAGCTCCCTGAATAGATTGTGCATGACTGATTTGCAGCTAATTACAAATGCATGATTCACTTGGATATATGTTTGTATACTTTTGCCAGTTCATTTAGTAAAAGACACTAAACCAAAAAATGGCATGTATAGTCTTGTTTAGACAGGTAAAAAGAGTTTCTTTTTTCTAGGAATATTTTGTACAATTGCAAAACGAGGTTTGGTCAGTACACTGAATGACTGAAACATCTGAAATTTTGCCTGATTAGTTTAAATATGTACATTTTAGAGGATATTAGTACTTAAGTATAGAAAGCTGTAGTGGTTCAATTATCCCTTCTTATTTCTTGACCATTTTGGTTAGTGTTCTGTTTTTCATCTGGTCTCAATCATGTTATTAACTTTAGCAGGTATAATAGAGAGACCTTGTAGTATACTAAGTAAATATCTTCTTTAAACATCATTTTAGCAAAGTAAACCCAGACAATTATATTCATATTATTTAAATGGTTGTAACATTTAACATGCTTAACAATTCTTTCTGGATCTGCCCAAATGGGATTTTCAAATAGAAACCAGATGAAAGCAAAATGCAATATAATAATCGAGGGCTCATGGTAAAAACAAGAGTCCAAAGCTCAGAGCTTTACTTGTATCTTTTCTTGTAGGGAAAGTATGTTTCTACTAACTTTGCCACTGTTTGAAAATTTCAAATCAGACATAATTTCCTTTTTTTTTCTTTTATTTTTTTTTCTCTGAAATTGCAGAAAGGGTCAGAGACATGTAAATGCTTTATCCTGTGTTAATCTGCTATGGGATCTGTGGCAGTTTGCCTGTTCAATGATATACAAATTTATAGTATATACTGTAAATGCCATCAATTTGTCATTAAATAATAACTACATCTGCATCAGACATATCTGATGCTTGTTATCAAAATTTGTTCCTTATATTCAGCCTTTCCAAAATATTTCTATTCCCCTCTTCACTTTCTGCACCTCGTTGACTTATTGATCATGCCTTCATTAAATTAGTCTTTTCATGTAAATCAGAAGACTAGGACTTTTATTTTCATGCTGCATATTATTCTTTCTGGTTTTCATCAGTGGTCCCAGTCATTTAAGTGAAAACAGGTGAGATTTTTTTGGGAAAGGAGACGACAAACAGCAAGGCTTTCTGACTACATGCAAACAGCTAAAGATTTTTTATTTTCTTTGTTTGGATATGCTATTATCTTTTCAGATGCTAACAATCAGATCCTCAGCCCAAGTTAAATCCCTTTCTGCTACTCTAGTTGTGTACAGGGTACACAAAGTCAAACTGAAGGAGCAAGTGGAGGGTTTTTTTCTTCTCATCCAAATCCTCTTCCCATCTGGTATTAATCTTGAACTCACACCCTCCGTCATACTGTGGGATGGGTTTGGCCCCAGTCCAGGATGAAACTTTGTGTTCCCTTCCCTACTGTTCCCTCTTACTCCCTCTCCTGTTGTGAGTACAAGCCCTGCAGTACTGGGTAAGCTCAGTAAGGGAAGTGAAATACTTGTCCTACTGTGAACAAGCTGTTTGGTCCGTGAATAAGTTTCTCATGTAAAACTATACATGTGATTTCTTCACATAAATAGTTCAATTCACCTACCGTGTTCTCACAGATACAAGAAAAAGGCTTTCACTGAGACCATCTAGGTGAGCACCAAAAATAAGCAATTAAAGGGAAAAAAAAAAAAAAAAAAAAACAATGTGCAAAAGGATGAATTCCTTGGGTTTCTTCTGAGCCTGTGAATGTTACATGGCAAGCCCAGAAGAGGCTCCTATACAGGGATTTTTTGAGATTGTTGGGCCTGATTTTAAGCATGTAATAAGACCATAGTCTCCATAGACGAGATACCTGCTTTAGTTAATGATTCTTATGCTTTAACAAAACAGTAACCAGTACATTAAAAAGCTTTGTAAAAGTCCTCAGATAGTCTAAGTGAAAGAGATTACTTTTTAAAGGAATAATGATTCATTATTATCAAACCCTGTGAATCCCATGGATAGCTGAATGCTCTCATCGAAAGGAAGTTCCACACTCTAGCCCAGAGGTAACCAGATTCTTCTACAGATTTCTGGCAGGAAAGAGGGAAGTATTTCTATGGCAAGTAGATTTTTGAGTGAAAATCAGCCTGATGCTGCTCAGAGATTGGGAATGTGAAAGGAAGTGATGGAGGGAGAGATTAGTTATCAGAATCTGCATGAAATGCTCAAAAAGTCATAATGCATTTCATCACATGGATTGCTCTGACACATATATGGTCCTTATTTATATGTGAGCATGTATCATACCAGATCTTTTCCAAATCTCTGTACTCTGTTTTGAATACAGCTATTATATACATGCTTCTTGTGATCATTGTCCTCTCATGGAGCACAAATACCTTGCTCTTTTAAATACATATAACGCTTTTATAATTGTAGTCAGTACTACAGTCTAAATGATGGCTATGTCAAATGAGAAGCTATATTCTTTAAATGAATTAGCAGCACTTTCTCCTACTGCCTTCTTCAAACACACACTATTCCACGGTCACTGGTAACTTGTAAAATATTTTCGGTCTTCTTCTATAGCATGTTTTAGATAACATAACAACAAAGAATACTTATAGGAATACTTTCCTGTTACTCATGAGGGGTAGAATTCCAGGCCTAAAACCCTGGCAAGGTTCCCATTTGCTTTATGATAGGTCCAGATTTAACTAAAAAGGGCTGCAATCGGGAGACTTTGAAAGTGAAGTCTGAGCCTCATTCCTCTGCTGTCTGGGCAGGCTTTTCCACGCAGCAACTTAGTCAGTGATGAAGAGTCTTTGTCAAACCAGCTGGCTGTGCTGCAAGGCTGCTTGTGCTCCTAAGGAGAGGCTTGTCTCTGTGTCTCAAAGGAACACCAGTCTTTTCACATCTAAACATTTTTTGTTCTTCATGGATTTAAGTGTTTACATTTCCTTGTCCAACAACTAATTCTGCATCTTTGCTGGTTTTCTCATCTCTGGCTCATAGATGCTGTTCATATTTATAGCTTGTGGACAACAACATCATCAAGCCTCGTACTCTGGACATTCCTTGACAGAACTTTTTCTGACAGGTGACTTTTCTGTTAGGGGATTTTTCTTCATTTTGGCTCCACTCCTAAACTCTCCACACAGTCTGTCTGGACACTGGAAGCACTCTTCAGACAGACTCCAATAAAATCTCCAGATTTGTGCTTACTTCCTCTCAGTGAGATATTTGTAAACATAGTAATGTTTTCTAATATAAACTCACAGTAAAGTTCATTTCTTTAGTGAGATTGAAGGGAAGTGTTAAGTGAAATTTAATGTGAAAGTATATTTGAGAGATTAGAGGGGGTCTAAACCTTGCTGTGAAATTGTGCTTTTATATTACAGGGAGACTCAAAAATTGGATTATTTTCAGTTCCAGAATTAGCACTTGGTTTCTTTTAAAACAAGGCCAACATGTGGCAAAAGGAAAGATTTTGAGTTCTGGTACCTGTCTGAATCTGTGACTGATCTGAAAGTCTTCTTTGATTTTTCTACTGCTTCAGATCATAAGGTTTTGGAGTTTATTTTACCTAGACAAATACACTGTTGAAATCAGTTTTGTCTTAGGATAAGAAACTAATCCTCAGACAGACAACCTCATGAAATGCAATGTTGTAAAGTTTTTTTTACTATTCCACAGAAATAAACTGAGCTGTAAACAGAATATTTATGCTACTTGGGTTAAAAACTGACATTTTTTGGTTTATTTTATTCTGGAGAAAGACCAGACAACTGCTTTAGAGGAGTGTTTAGGGCACTCAGCTGGGATGACATAAGCAATTTCCTCTCCCAGGGCCTAGGCATGTAGTTCTTACGTTAAATGTCCATATTCTAATCCCTGGGATAGGTGCCTACTTGGATGCCAGCCCAATGGTAAGAAGTGATTGTTTTTCTACTTTCCTTCTGAAATTTTTTTCTAGACCAATGTTTTTCAGAAACTGATACATTTGAGATGAGACTGAATCTTTGATGCATCACTACTTTCTGAGAGGAAAATAGTGTTTTGTTGCAAAATTCCTTACTACACAACCCTCCAAAAGTCAATAGTAACTCAACAGTGAAAGAATGTGGTGTTCATAGAATAAGTTGAAAGATAGACAAAAATGGTGGAATTTACTATGAGAACCGCTGCATGTTCATTGTATGATTTTATATGAAAACAATTCACTTGCATTTATCTTTCTCATGGTGAATAAATCTATTCCATAGTAATTTATGAACACAATACATAACCCAGTTATTGAGATATTTATCATATGAATATATTGGTTACATTTAATAAGGAGTAAGCAGAATATGAAGACAAGCCATTACTTTGTGAATGCTTTGGACTGGAGTGAGATGATGGCTGAGTTATTACCATCAAGGCTTTGCTGCTTGCCTTCAGCCACCTAAAAATCTTTCCCCATTCAGAATCAGGCAGCAGGGAACTAACAAAGCTAAAGAACTATAGCACTTACAAAAGAGGATACTTCACAAATATCCAATTAAATGGATAAAAACAATTTTTCTGATATCAGAAACTGCCAGAACTGCCTGGTCTAAGTCTAAGGGATGGTAGATTATAGCTATTATGGATATGTGTGGAGTTGGATTTTTTTTTTAATAAAATTAACTAAATTCTATGTTCTTTCATTTAAAGTGAAACAATATTTTTACTTATATAAGTTGTCTTGGCAATTAATTCATCTCTGGTGACAGACTACTCAAGGGAAGAATTGCCAAATAAAATTGCTTTTGTTGGTAAGCAATAACCATACAGAGTACTGTGGCCAAAAGCCTATTCTGAAAGTGAGAAAATCATGTCATTGTTCCCCAGGACAGGTTAAAGCATTTTGGATAAGACCAGAAGAAGGAGAATTCTAAATTATCCTTGTAATCCTGAGAGAAGTGTTACCTCATTTTTGGGAAAAAAAAAAATACTGCCAGACAGCAATTTAAATCAAATAACACTTGGTCCACTGAAAATCTGAAGCAAACCTCAATTAAAGTGTCAGAATACCCCAGATAACCTGTTCTCAGTATCTCCAGTCTGACTCAGCTAGAAGTGGGGAAAAAGTTTAATGGCTTTTTCCAATCCACCTCTATAGAGGCAAAAACTCTTCATTTCCCTCCTTATTTTTAATCAAATGGAAGACATATTACAAACTTTGAAAAGCTCATTCAAACAGCTGAAAGCATTTTCAGCTTCTTCTACTTGTTAGTTCAAGTGAAACATGCTCTGTGTCCTACTTCGGAACAGAAAATTGCACCTTAGAGCTCCTCATAGCTACTGCTAATTGTCACAGGGTTTTTGATTGTTATATACTGTTATAGATAAATTTTTCTACATATACTGTACTGCTGCTTCATAAAGAACACAGCTCTCATTTTCAAAATCACTGTCTGGATGTTGCTTCTAATTCATTCAAGTGCAACTGAAGTCACAATTTAGTTATACTTACACTTAAAGTGGGATATGACATGGCAGTTTTAAGTCCCTATTTAAATATTTATTTTTAGTAAACTGTTACTGAGCTTATAAGGTAATTGTTACTGTAATGATAGGAGTACCACAGGAATTCTCTGCCAAAGTTAATTTAATTTGCATTTTAATATACTAAATCTTCTTTCCATTAATAGTGTTGATACAGGAGTTTGACAGACAAAATAAAAATGTGGGTGTGTTTGCGGATACACTCTGAAATCCACTGTGGCATATAAAAGCAAATGAGAATCCTCTTTGGCACCATTATCCAAATGCCTCTCCAATTCTTTTCTGTGTAAGGTGAAGGCTGTGCAGATGGTTGGGTATAATTCACTCAACAAAATGACTCAGAGATGGGAAGATACAGCCCTTGTTACTTGAAACTTCATCCTTCCCTTTTTGCAGTGCGCTGCAGGAATTTACTGCCTGGAATACTTTATTTCTTAGAATTTTAACAACGTAGTCTAACAAGATGCCGTATTTTTCCAGCAAGCATATAGTTTTGCTTCTTCAAAAGGCATCCCAGAGAACACTCTGTAACACAGTTACCATATCTGCATTTTGAAAGAGAGCGCTGCAATACAGGTGTTAAAATGTCATTGACAGCATCAGATTTGTAAACTTTTGTATGTGCCAGCTTCATATCAAACACATCTAATGAAAGCACAAACAAAAGTAAAGAGCTACCAGGAGAAGGCAATAGCTACCTGTATTAGGAGATGTGTTTGAATCCTCTGTGAGAGATGCAATTTCTAAAGAGCCGTAATTGGAGACTAAAATCAATTTGTCACAAAGTCTCTTTTTTTTCAATCTTTCTTTAAGTGTTATCCTTTTATCTGTCTTGACAGAATTTACCCAGCTGTTTTCTTGTGTATCTTAGATAAAATGACCGTATTTTCAAACTGCAGCCAAACAGAACAATTTTCTGATGGTGTTTTTATAGGGTTACAAAAGAGCCTCACAAAATGTATAATGGTGTGCTTTTAAAGTTTACCTCAACCCCAGTATTTTCAGCTTATGATTCAGCAGTGACACATATATCTCTCATGGGATCTGAGGAACTGAGCAGTAGGGGACTTTTTTTTAGGAATTTGGTATTATAGATAGGATTCTCACATTTTACAGAAAGCTTTGAGATCCACCCCGAGCAAAAAAACAACTTTAAAAGTTAGTCTCTTTTCTTACCAGCCAGGGTTGTGCCACATTTACTGCTTTGAAGTATTTTACTCTGCAAGTAATGCCATTTGAAACAATGAAAGTCACAATCTGAACCTTGAAAAGAGAAGGGGAAACTTACTGTATTTTTTAGTAAATGAAGCTGAGAGTCCAGACAAACAAAACAGCTGGTTTAGAATCTGCCATCCATCTTATATGTAATGCATTATTCAGCTCAGCACTTATGATTTTGTATACATTGTACACTTTCTCTAGATATCTTTTATGTTCCCTGAACTCACCACAGTATCTGTCTGCCTGATGATTATTAGTGTTTCTATTTCTTCATAAGGTACTGCTTTAAACCCAGTTTACAGACAGAAGTGAGGCATGGAGAAAGTGTTAATGACCTAGGAGAACTATAACTAGTACAAGTCATGGGTTGTAAGTAATCTTGCCTAACATTAGGTTGGTTGATTTGATTTTTTTTTTTTCATCACATGGGTATCCACTGACATTTGTGACAACCTTGGTTATCCCACTTAACCTCCATTTGCCACTTTAAAGGGGCCTAGCTCTCCCATAGGTCTTGTAATCATCCTGTCCAGATACCCCCAAAATATGTCATAGATACTTCAGGTGATCTCAAGTGACACTGGACACCAAGCTGTACACAACTGAATCAAGCCCTAGGAGTCTAACTCTCCTCATGGTATCAGAACTCTCAGGATCAATCAAAATCAGTATCTTCAGTAACATTTAGCATTGCAATTCATCTTCCCAGATGTGCAAGTCTACAAATTCTCCTTAGGATAAGGTAAATGACAATGGGAACCATACTGAATTTACTGAATTGGCCTTCACTGACTAAAATGGAAGCTTGGGCCACAATCAAGACACAGATAAGATGAATCCTAACCTGAAGACTCTGAATGCTGATCTTCATCTCTTGGCCTGTTTGCAGTCAGTACTCTTCATAAAAAAAATATAGTCTGCTGTAATCAACAGAATTTGGTGGTTCTGTCAGTATTTTTAACTCCAAAGCTCTTGGTTACTCATCTCCTTTTCAATGAATCCACAGAATTAAGCTGGACTATAACAGGCAAACAGGCTATCAGTGAATTCAGTGTTGCGTGTGATGATTAATGAGGACAAGCTGCCCCTCCATCATCTCAAGAAGTCCTTTATGTGGTTTAGACAGTATGGACCAGTGGGTATCTGTCTTCGCACCTCTCTTGGCCAAATAATGTCAGGGAAGGCAGCTGGTCTGCCAACAACCTGATTGAAGAGGAGTTTGACCTTGACAAGATTCCAGTGTACCCTTGAGACATGAAAGCTTTGCTTCAAGCACATAACTTACCAAGGAGCTGAAGACTACACAGCAGGATGAAGTAAGCAGGGGGAAACTGATAAAGGTTATCTAATGAGAATGTTAAAAACAACTTTTTGAACGATTATATTGTGACACTCTGGCACCTGAAATATATAAAAATGCATCCTTTAAATAATTAACTAAACTAGCTGCTTATTCACCCATGTGAGTGTGTGTGTGTGTGTCGCTGTGTCAGTCTCTACAGCGACGAAATAGAGAAAGCAAAAAATTATTCTAAACCAGTATTATGGAGTAGGAGCTATGATGAGAAAATTGAGAAATAGAAAGGTGTTTAAGAGGGTACATATGTCTAGAGTGACCAATCAAGGAAAAATGGTAGATGTTTCTGTTAGTCAGAAAGAGAATGGAGAGCCTGAAAGGCTAAATCACTAAGTCATGCAAGAGTCATAATTTTGTTCCCAGATCCTCCTACCAAGCTTTTGTGAGCTTCCCCACATGACCCACTGATCCAATCAGGATCAGTATTTAATGATTCAAAGTCCCTCAAAACTGTGCTATTTATTTCAGATTAATCTTCATACATACAACCATGCAAATTCTTCACATTGTTCTTGTGAAAAATTGCCTTATAAATAGCCCTGGTAAGGGAGGCAGAAGACGTCTTAAGTGAAACTTAACATGACAAGTATGCAGATAATGTTATCAGGCTCAGCCAACGTAGTGTCAGATTACAAATCTCATCCAGCATCTTTGCTGTCACGTGTGATTCAATGTTTCTGGACTTTGTCAGCCAAAAATAAATCATCTGTTTGAAAAACGTGATGCTATATCTTAGACATGGAAAAGGTTTGTGTACAAAAGTAGCTTTGGATCTGATTTATTAAGATCTCTTTTTGTCTCCAGAGGATGACTGGAACACATGCATTTTTATTTTTTTCCTCCAAAATGCTCATTTATGGAAGAACATGTTTCAGCCCCTAAATGATTATTCTATGCTTGTCAGGTTTAGATTGCATCACCAGTTACGTTAATGATTTCTGAAGTGATGCTGATGCCTCTGAGGCTGCCTGGCAGAATTGCTAACATAAAACTAATGAGTATCCCAGCATAACCCTGCACTGTTAGGACATGAAAGGGAGGAGGGAAATAAATTAGAGACCTGGGTGTGTGGAAAGAATATCTGTAAAGTCACTTTATGGAATCTAGAAAAGAAAGTTAATCACCCATAATAATTAGGGTTTGTAAGAATATTTTATTTAATTCCATTTATAAATATTTTCCACTCAATCAAAAACGAAGTCTGGGATATCTTGTAACCAAAATCTGAATCTGATCTAATCTTTAGAAGTGCATAGAGTAGAGAAGAATTAGACCACAGCAGCTTTTATCTGCTTTTTTTCATTCTACATTTTAAAGGCTTCACAGAATCTTTGGGTACAAAATGATGTGGCACCACTGTAAAGTGACTGTTGAAACATATATATAACCTGAAAGTGCTTGATATAATCAAAGTGGGAAATGGTAAATTAAACAGCATTAGTCTGAATCAGCCTATTATTAAACTATTAGGAAGCTAAAGTCATTACAGCTTATTGTTTATAATTCCTCAGCCTCTGAAGCCTTATTTAGCATTTGACATTTTCCAGGTCAGTAATATGTTGATTTTTTTCTTCTTAATAAAGTCATTAACCCCTAGCTATTGTGAGAATTTACCATATTTTAAAGCTATGGCAATATTTGTCTTAAAAGTAACTATATCAAGCAAACAAAGAGGAGGCATTAAAGCTCTAGTCTGCTTGTCTTTTGAGTGCACAGGTTAACAGGAAATAATTTTTATAATTTGTGTCAAAATTTCTGAAATTTAGTGTAGTGTGTTATGCAGTCAGTGAAACTGCATGGTTATTCCTTGTGGCATTAAAGTCTGTGCATGTCTGAGATGGTTTCACAAGAAAGCTGATAGCATTGTTCCAAAGATGGAAATAAATTTATAATAATACAGACAGCGTAATTCAAATCTCCTGGGTAGTACTTCAGAGTTTGACACCTCTCTCTGAGATCAGCAGCTACTGATCTTGTGTAATTTTCCTTCAGATCTGCATATTCATACTAAATGAAATAGAGAATGAACAGTAATTTATGCCTGTGTTTGAGGGCTGTAAAAGGAAACAAAAGAAAAAGTGAAAAAATGTGTGGTAGAGTGTTGCATTATAAAACTATCGATTAGATATTAATCAAATATATATTTATTTTAAATCAACATTTTAGTACTGGAGACAGTCATAATAGCAGTGAGAAAATGAGGAACACAAAGCTCAGAAATAATATGTGGAATTCATTTCCCTGGAGGTAGGGGATGGCAGAACGATCAATTATTTTCAGAGGAAAAAAAAAAAACCCAACATTTCTATGAAAGAATATTGTGAAAATTATAAGGTTTGGGGGTTTTGTTTTGACTTAATTTATCATATTTCTTGCACTTTCTGTTTGACAGGAAATTTAATTCTAGCCAAAATGGTTTCAGCAAAAGTTCTGCAATTTCACAAATATTAGAAGTTATGCAGTGGAAATAGCCTGAGAAATTTTAAAAATCTATCCCTCATTTAATCAGATAGTGATTTGGATTACCTATTCAAATATTTTATATTAAAATAACATATAACAATAAAATAATAATGAAGATAAATTCTTTGTTTAAAAAATGTGATTTTTTTTTTTTCTATAGCATTCTTTTTCAATTAAAAGTAAAAACCTTATAGACCTCTCCTGTTAATATTCATTCTTCCGGCTCTTGGGAATCCTGCATTTGAGTTAAGACATAATTACCTAAAGACTGACACTTTTTAAGGTGAATCTGTACTGAACATTTTAAGTAATGTAATTTTTCCATTCCATTATTCCTTTCTAGTGTTCATACCAGTGCTTCTTTATTCAATCACTTAAGCAGAGGTAAATGTCAGCTCATGCAGTATTTTGCTTTTGTGAAAGAAAACTGTAGAGGATTTGTATCTGGGTAGCCTTTTATGAGTGAGCAGAGCCAACCAATAGTGTGGCAGATGTTTAAATGACACTGTAGTAAGGCAAGCAGTAGGAAAGTGAACGGTTCTCAGTGGAATGGGGTTTGAATAAATAGAAAGATTGAAGGTCCTCAGGTGAGATTGGGAGACAGTTAAAAAATAAGATCCCGATTCACAGCTTGTAGGTTTTACCTTTGACTTCAGTGCATGCAAGTTTTTGAAAGACTATTTAACCATCTAAGATTTCTAAAAGAGAAGACTCCTGTAGAAAAAGTGACGAGAATCATAGGGAAGGCACAGGGTAAGTCAATTCTGGATCAAAAAGAAATACAGGAGGAATCACTAGACCTAAATCTGTCCTATGTTTAGTGGTATAGAAGTTCAACTTCTGGTACCAAGCCGTTGGTCATTCGCCTCTCAACATAGTCAATAGATGTAACAGATACTTCAAATTAACAGTTAATTCCTAGTCTCTGCAGATGTGAGATAATTCTCTCTGAAAGTACCTTTTGCAAATTCTCCACAAAGAAAATTTAGATGTCTTGCTGATGGCAGAAAACTGTGAAGAGTGACTGAAAAAATGGTGTGTCATGCTAACATCCAGAAGACCTCAACGGGCTGGAGAAATGGACTGATGGGAACTTCATGAATTTCAGCAAAGGGAAGTGCCAGGTTCTACACCTGAGAAGGAGAAACTCTGGGCACCAGTATGTGCTGGGGGATGACTAGCTGGAAAGGAGCTTGGCAGAAAAGGACCTGAGGGTCCTGATGGACATCAAGTTGAACATGGGGAAGTATTAGAAGGAGTGTTTTTAAAAATTTTGTCAGTTTTATCTCCAGTACCAAAAGTTCCTGTTATATTGCATCCTCCTGTTTCCATCAGCTACTGAAGAATTAATTACCAATACACATACATTTAGATATGTGATGATTTACTTGTGATTTTTCACGCTCTGCCAAGTGATAATTTTACCTTGCAGTCCCTATCCAGTCCTGTCACAGCTGAATGCAGCCATCTGTAAGATTACGTGGAGGAAATAGAGTCTTAGCAGAATAAAGGAGAGAGCTCAAAGATAGTCCTACCTAAAAAGCGATTCGAAAAGTAAAGCTGGTAATGCTCTGAACAAATAAAGGGAGCTTACCTTGAATTTCAGTTGCTTCAACTCTTTCTTATATAATGATAAATCACTGTTTATGCTTTGGGCTGACAGCTGAGTGAAAGTGTGTCAGATATGGTAAATGCATAAAAAGTTTTGTGCAATGGAAAAAGTTTGCTGTCTTGCAAGTAACAGGTTCCGTGGAAATACAATCCTGACAGGAATGCATGTAAGAAATCCTGTACAATACATATTGTATCTTTGAATAGCCCGTACATGAAAGTTCTTACATTAAATAAACCCAGTAAGATTCTATATGCATTTTTTAGCATCATGTAGATCAGAAGCTTAATTATTTTTTTTTAAACTATATTGTTAAATTCAAATAGTGAGGATAAAGTTTTCACTGATTGTCAAAAGGTACTTACAAAATCCTCTAGAAAATTATCAAAATAATAGAACTGCATCGGGAGAGGTTACCTCTCAGTATTTAACCTTAGTTTATTCTTTCTCAAATTTATTTATCTGTTCATAAAGAATCACAAGGATTAGGGGGTTTTTTAAGTGCAAAGTGAAAACTTACGTATAAAACAACATATAACCATTACTGAGTTAGAAAGCATCATTGACATAAACAGCATCTGAACATATCTGTGAGGTTAGCTATTAAATAACATCAAGAACCAAGAATCTGTGCCAGACGTTATGTTAAAATTATTAAAAAATATAACAAGAGAAAACCTGAGAACACATTACTCTGTATGTCACTCTGAAACAGCAGATGAATATCAGGTTTTATGTGGTGAATTAGTTGCATATGCTGAATCAGCGTATTTATGATAGGGTATTCTGGTTCTTTGCCATCTTCATCTCTCCTCAGTGGTGAGTCTGTGAAATAACAGTGGTCCTTACAGTGGCTCTTTGTATCTAGACATCTCAGATACAGTGCACACAGATAACTCCACAAAAGGATTTAATTACTTAATCTTAATGGTTTATGTTATTAAATGTTACTCACTTCAGGAGACTGTTCTGGTTTATTTAATGCACACACAAAAAAGTGCTCTGACTGCTTTATTAAGTGTGTATATATATGTGTGTGTGTGTGTATATATATATAAATATATATGCATATACATTTAGGAGACAACATTTCTGTTGTTCCATGATCACAGTTTGAGCTGTTACTGTATTTCCACCTGTATGTGAGTAAAGGCACTGAATATAGCAGAAGTCCCACAGGAACAAAACTTTGCACTCTCAGTCTAAAAAGGGGATATAGTTTTTTATCTTCAGACTAATTATGCCAAAACAATTCTGTTGTAGGAACAAAGTCCTAACAAAGAATGTAAGTACATTAATAGTTTTAACCATATGCAAATGACATCAGTTTCTATGAGAACATACATGTATTTTAAATTTCTTCATTCACATGCATCCTTTGTGGACTACAGTTTTTCAAGTGTGAGACTTGTTATACTTAATTAAAGATAATTTCATATGCTCTGATTAATAGATACTTTCACATATATGCATTTAAAGCTTAGATATATGCTGGCATGAAAACATTCTCATGGGACATACCAGCTGCACCCTATTCCAACTGAGTTATTTCCTAAATCCTTGGTCATTCTACCAAGCCATTGGAAACTCCCCAGTAAGTCATACCTTCAAAGGCTGGCATCAGCTTGACAGAAAACAACACTTTGAAATTTTGCTTAATAAAGAGGGGAGGTTACAAAACTGTTTAGAACATCTGAAAAGCTATTGAAAAAGATATACTACTATAAAACTGAAACTTTATAATAGCTGGATATGTCATGGAGTGGACTCAAGAGAAAGTGTGTTACTTGTTACCGCGATTGAGAGACAACACAACTAGTAAATTCAGAATTCTATGGTAATGAAGTTTGAGCTGGGTTATATTTTTCTTTTAATTAACAGACTGCAATGGAACTAATTTTAAATTAATTTTATGCAAAAGTATTTATTCTGTTCTTTTTAAATATTTCCTAGTGCATTGGTTTTGACTGAGACAGAGTTAAGTTTCTTCACAGTAGTTGTTATGGACTGTGTTTTGGATTTGTGATGAAAACAGTGTTGACTATGGAGACATGTTTAGCTATTACTGAGCAGTGGTTACACAGTGCCAAGGCATTTTCTGCTTCTCCCACCGCCCCACCAGAGAGGAGGCTGGGGGTGCACAGGAATTTGAGAGGGGACACAGCCAGGACAGTTGACCCCAACCGACCAAAGGGATATCCCAGACCATGTGATGTCGTTCTCAGCATATAAAGCTTGGGGGGGGAGAGAAAAAGGAAGTGGGGGACGTTAGGAGTGATGGCATTTGTCTTCCCAAGTGACCGTTACATGTGATGGAGCCCGGCTTTCCTGGAGATGGCCGAGCACCTGCCTGCCCATGGGAAGTGGTGAATGAATTCCTTGGTTTGCTTTGCTTGCAGATGTGGCTTTTGCTTTACTTATTAAACTGTGTTTATCTCAACCCACGAGTTTTCTCACTTTCACTCTTCTGATTCTCTCCTCCATCCCACCAGGGCAGGAGGGAGTGAGTGGCTGTGCGGTGCTTAGTTTCCAGCTGCAGTTAAACCACCACGGCTAGTAAGAAAGTGAGCACAGGATTTCCTCTATATTCATACTGCCATGTAGGCTTCCCAGCAAGATTCCCAGTATCTTTGAATTCATACCACAGTTTGTGAGCCACTAAGTTATTTTCATAGCTATTACATTGCTGTTATATATGGTGATGGAATTCAGATCTGAAAGGTACAATTATTTTAATTTCTCCCTGGTATCTAAATTGAGAATTATGTCCTGTGACTCCAAAGAGCAATAACTGTGTGATATAACTGAATGACAGGAGATGAAAGAGTGCATCACGAAGGACATGAAGAATGGTGCAAATTACATTACACAATAGTTTTCTCTCAATTCAAGAACCAGGAAAATGTAATTCAGTTGAGAACTTACAAGAATAAACACAAAATGTGTTGGATACCTGAACAGTGAAATAAAATGAAGTCAAGAAGTCACTAAAACTTGAAAAAATAGGACACATTTAAATGACATATAATATCCAGCTCTTCATCAGCTAAAAAATAAAGCTGCAAATTTTTCTTTAACTGTCAGCAAAAGATTCCTTAAGAATTCTCTAAAGTATCTTTACTCAGCTGTGGTCAGAAAATACAAGAGTAAATGGACCATGTTTCCTGTTCTAAGTGCTTCATTGAAATTATAGTTTGTTATCTGGGATTTCTGGTTTTGGAAATCAGTTAGCACAGTGTATTTCTTCTGCAGTTTTCTTCTCTTTCAAAATTCCATGAAAAAGGCCATCAACAATGCTTACTAAACTTAAAATAATAACAATCACCTTACATTATGTGTTACAGAAAACACTATTAAAAACAAACAAACAAACAAAAAAAACCCCACAACACTATCCCATCTCCGACAATTTCAGTATATTTTGCTTAAAATGCATGCTTAAACTGCAGTCTGATATGTACACAGGTAACTTTTCTGACCTCAATGAAATATGTTTCCGTACTGGTACCTTTCAGCAAAGAACAGACACAGCCATGCATCAACACTTGAATTTCACTCTAAAGAATGCTAGAATAACTGGAAATACACCTAACTAACACCATAAGGATTCAGATCAGCCCCCACATCCCAATTTCCTCCTAATCAAAGTGAAGAATTTTCTTCTCATTAATTCTTCAATATCTCTGAAAATACTAGTAAGAAATAGTCATATGCATTCACCAAACCACAGTGTTAGCAACTTTAGACATTAATTAGAAAGACAGTATGTGTATTTTTAAAAAGTCTAATTTGATTACATAAGTCATGAGTATTCAGATTGGGTAGTGTATTCTTCTACAGTTCTTGTCTAGGTTTGGTCAGAGTTTTGTGCTGTGGATACAAATTAATGTCTCACGAAGCAATAGGAGACTAAGAAATTAGTCACTGGATCACCAGTCCAGCTACCTGTCCTGAAAATCTCTGATTACCTACCTTGCCTGGTCTCATTTGTGTTATCAGTGTCCAAGACAGAATTTGCCCTTAGAATTTCTCTAAGGTAGAAAGGAAGAGTCCCTGAGCTATGCCCAGCTGTGAACAAACAGGAGTGGGGAAAGGATGTTCTTATATTTCAACCTGTAATGGCTGACTGATTTAATCTGTACAGAATATCTGGTGGTTTAGAGCATACACCTAGAAATGCCTAGAGTGTTCTGTCTGATCTCATAGCTATAAGAAAATCTGAAAAGGAATATAGAATGGATAAAAGCATTACTCTTTCCAAAAACAACCGCAAAAGTTTCAGTGACTTTCAGACTCATGATTTCATTCATGATAGTCAATTCATGCAAACATGTATGGACACATATTAATGCACACACAAAAACATATTTTTCATGTATTTTGCTGTACTCTTATCATTTAATTTGCTGTATGTTATGTTAAGGAGTTGAGGAAAGAAGCAAAGAGAAGCGTGAGTCTCATGCAAGTGGTAGGTGCTGCCCATGAGAACTCTTTATAACACTGTTGGGGTTTGCAGGTGTAAGGCTGTAACAGCAACAATCTGAGAAAACCAGCATAAGAAAAGAGATTTACAGCCACAGAGTCTCTGGGAAAACGCTGCCTCAGTGGCCTAAGTGAAAGGATTAGAGTGCTGTAAATAGCAAATCCTTAGCGCTGCTAAGGCTGATGCACCTAGGGTGCTGTGAAACAACCTCCATGTATAAAGTAACAGCAAATGCTTTGCTCCACTGCTACTAGAACCTCACAGCAATCACTTTATCAGGGATAGTAAAGAATTAGAATTGTTCAAACTTACTGACTCTATTTCAGACAGACTTCCCAGACCCCAGAGACCTACAGAAAGTCTGTAGCCTTCCCACTCATATGAAAAGACTTCTAGATCGTATACAAATGGCCCACAACCCAACACAAAACATGTGTTTCTCTCTGCTGAGGGAGCTTGCTTTCTCAGTGAAATTCCAGATAATCAATTCTTGAATGTCCCAGAGGAGAGAAAAGCTCTTATTGCTAGAATCATAACAAATTAACCATGGAGCAAACGTACCATATTGCAAAGGAATGTCCTTGTGCTTGCCAACCAGCACTAGGAAACAAAGAGTAGCAAGTGTGACTTTGCAATGTCAAATAGGAGATATTACATCTGCCTAAAAACTTCTTGGGAACTCTTATTTTACTCATTCTACATGCAAGATCTCAAGATTCACTTGTATTGCCGAGAACACCTTCTTCTACTTCCCAGTACACTGAGCATAGTCAGTGCTGTCTGAAACTAGGCAGTTCCCTTACTGACTTCCAACCCATTTGAGCATCGTGAGAAGGAACTCAGATATGATGATTCAATGTACATCAGTGTTATGACTTCTTTCTTCTTCTCCACATACCCATTCTTTCCCATGCAGACATAACTTTATATGTGTACCCTGCAAGGGTATTGCACTGCAAGATAACCATTTAGCTTAGGCATTGCTGAAACCATAAAGAAGGAGGAAATTTTTTCCCTGGCCTACTTTATATGAAATAAGCCACTGAAACAATGACCATCATAACTTCAGGGTTATTTCCACATTTAAATGTTGAGGAGTCAAATATGCAAAGAATAGCCTGACAGCATATTTAGTGGAAACTTTTTTCTATGGATTGCTGTTCCATCTGTAAAGTAGCAATTAAGCACACGTGTGCTTTTCAATGTCTAGAATACAACTCTAGGCTTGAAACTGAAGTTCTGCATATAAAGAAAGCCTTTAGTATAATGGCTTATACATTCTGGATAGAAGAAACAGTACAGCTCGTGAAAAATTCTGTTTTATCCTCATGTCCATTGTCCTTGACTTCTCTAACTCCTTATCTAAAACAAATGTGTCAATGCTCTGCCATGTATCTATTTTTCCCTCTTTGGGGTAAAGGCCAGCTGCAAAGATATATATCTTCTCTCTATGTAATTATGTTTTTTGAGGTTTTTTTTGTGTTTTTTTTTTTTTTTTTCCTGATACAATAAGGAAGATGAGCTTGTGTAGAAATTAATCTCCATGTATATCCAAAGCATAAACTTTTGTTTTATCATTAAAAACTTGATATTGCATACTGGAAGATTAGTACAGAAAGCAATCCTTCTCCATTCACAGCATAGAAATATTGAACATTTTTTAATCTTGTCCTTTAGTCTGTCCAATATGTACTCTGTTCCATTTCATCCTTTGTTTTTGATCAAGGGTATATATAATTTTATATCTGCATCTTATATATCAGTGACATCAACCGGTCCTCTCCAGTGGGCTTGGATTCAAACCGTTTGCCTGTCTCAGAAGCTAGTTATTTTCAGCATTTAGTGCTTTCCATGATAGTATAGTGTACATGGTAAAAGTGCTGTTTTTTTCTGATAATGGAAAATTACTAAAAATTATTACACACTTTTTTTGAAATTACTTTCACATTGATGTTTTTTTAGAGGACGAAGTACATACATGTGTGTCTATTTAACAGGTCTTGGCAAGACTGTGTGTGTGCATATGACACACCGGTATCTGCATGTGACATCTCATGTGCAAGTGCTCTGAGGATTTTAAATACAGCTTTCATTACAACATTCTTGCCAAAGAATATTATGGCTTAAATATCCCTGTTTCTCTATGAAAAATATTATTTTATTTGTATGTATATACTCACACTTGTAAAGGCCCAGATTTGCCTGTCAAACTTTAGGAAATTCATGGTAGGAGATCAGTAACCTGGGATCCCTCTGTTTTTAGGCAAAGTTTGTTCTCCTGTTCTTAAAAAGGCTTCTGTTTCTACAGATGCTATCAATCATATATATATATTGATGAAATTTTAATTTCTGTGACTCAACATTGTGATAAGTAGAACTAAAAGTCAGGTAAGCTAGTACACAGAAAGTTAAAGAGACCGCCTCTGGCCCCCGTAAAAGCAAAGCTTACATATCCTCCTGCAATTCAATGATCACGAGTCCTGAAATGTAATTTAATAGTTAGTGGCATACTTTGAGAGGGGGAAGATATTAATTTGTATTGCTACAAATAGGTGGGAATTAAAACTTCCTTTAAATTTCTGGGCGAAAATTCCACCACTACTACTGCCTGGTAATGGTGACCTACTGTATGTTTTCATAGAATCATAGAAATATATAATGCTTCAGATTGGAAAGGAGCTAAAGATCATGTAGTTCCAACCCCACTGCCATGGGCAGGACACCGTTCACTAGCCCAGGTTGCTCAAAGCCCCGTCCAACCTGGCCTGGAACGCTGCCAGGGAGGGGGCAGCCACGGATTCTCTGGGCAACCTGTTCCAGTGTCTCACCACCCTCACAGTAAAGAATTTCTTCCTTATATCTAACCTAAATCTACCCTCTTTTGGTTTAAAACTGTTACCCCTTGTCCTACCACAACAGTTCCTGATAGCGTCCCTCCCCATCTTTCCTGTAGTGTCCCTATAGCAGTGGAAGTCTCCCCCAGTTCTCTCAGCCTGTCCTCGTAAGGGAGGTGCTCCAGCCTTCTGATCATCTTTGCAGCCATCCTCTGGACCACCTACAGCAGATCCATCTCCTTATGTTGGGAGCCCTAGAGCTGAACACAGCACTGCAGTTGGGGTCTCATGAGAGCAGAGTAGAGGGGGGAGAATTATCTCCCTCGATATGCTGGTCATGCTTCTCTTGATGCGGCCCAGGATATGGTTGACTTTCTGGACTGAGAGTGTACATTGCTGGCTCGTAGTCAGTTTGTGATACACTAAAACACCCGAGTCCTTCTCTGCAGGGCTGTTCTCAATCCACTCATGGCCCAGACTCTATTTGTGCTTGGGATTGCCCTAATTCATGTGAAGAACCTTTTACTTGGCCTTGTTGAACTTTGTAAGCTTTAAACAGACTCGCCTCTCAAGCATGTCCAGGTCCCTCTGAATGGCATCCCTTCCCTCCAGTGTGTCAATCACACCACACAGTTTGGTGTCACCCATGAACTTGATGAGGGTGCACTCAATCCTACTATCCATGTCACTGACAAAGATGTTAAATAACACTGGTCCCAACACTGACTTCTGAGGAGTGCTATTAGTCACTGCTGTCCACTTGTGTCAAGGAGAAAATATTCTTCAATTAAAAGTTTTTACCCAATTCCCGTAAGAGAATTTCAATGTTATTTTGCCTAAACCCTGTTTTCAGATCATGCTTTTCCTATCTCACTTGTGGGCAGCTCCTCCTCTCATTGCATGGAGTAAAGCTTATTTGCCAAGGACCTGTTGCAGATCCTGCCTTTACAGGAGATTTAAGCTTGTCTTGCATTTGCAATGAGAAGAGTTGTGTAGAAGCAGGAAGTGCCATCTTTGAAGAAAGATATTTCTGCAGTCAGTGAGGGACATTAGAGGATTTCTGTGTAGGGATCTTGACATAAATTTCCTCTTTACTTCCAGGCATTACTACCAAAGAGATGTTAATTTCCAGTGTGTTAGCATTTCATTTTCATGCAGTTGTTTAATGTTACATTCCTCTCAGAAATTTTACCTTTTCAACTAAATAAAACGTTAAAAATGAACTGTGTGAGAAACTGGTTAGTTAATATCCCTGTGAAAGCTTCGAACCTGTGTGTAGAAATAAAGCTAAAGTAATGGAAACCAACTCAGTTAAGTAAATAAACCTGGAATTCACAATTGGAGTTGTTCTGAGATGCCTGTATATCATTACAGATATGCTATAGGTTTGTAAGTGTATTTGCTTAAATTGCTTCTGCTCTGGTATTCATTTGACATGAGATCCAAATTGCTGAGAGAACAAAGGTCAAATTCTGTCTTCAGATAGGCACGTCCAGTTCTTGCTTGTTTAATGAGAGCTGAACTTTCAGGGCAGTGCTGCTTCCCAAGTGTTGACAATGCAGCTGAAGTCTTGAAGCAGTAGGGTCTCAGGAGAGTCTTTATTCTTCTGAAAATTTCACATAAACTTCAACTAGGGTGATTCAGGAACCAGAATCAATTCTGGCAGAAATACCAAAGCTTATTGTCATCTTTTTGGTTATTTGTTTTGAACAGTAGACCATAAGAATATAGTCAATGTTGTTCTACTGTGTGACTGTACTTTTAAGATAAGCAAAGCCTCAGCCCTTAAACTAGAAATAAATTCATTATAGGGTGAGCTATAAATAAAATGATGATAAGGTGTTATATTTTTCATCATAACACTTCTCTTTGTTTTGAACTGATGAACTTCGGAGTTCAATTGTCTCTGGTAGAACCTCTGGGTGGGAGAAAATATCTTTACAATCTTTGAGAAACTCTTGTGTTTACCATGGATAACTGTGTCCGAAGTTGGTTTGATAGACATGTCACACCAGTGGATTTGCTCCTGTATAAACTGTATGACTGGAAGAAACCTTTGAACGTGAAGTTAGAAAATGGAGAAGTATAGTAAAGTCTTGAAGAGTTATTCTCTGCAGAGTCACCCTCACTAAGCACTCTCCAAACCCACACAGCTCCTGAGTGACAACCTGCCAGAAGGACTTCATATTCTTCATCCTAAGGCTGCAAGCAGGAAGCTTGGGACTCCTTCACTGTCTGGTTCTGCCAGAATTGTGAGGGTGTAAGAAGACTGTTCTACACTTTAACCCTACTGCTGTCAACAGATGCCCATGAAGGAAACTACATTTTAGCAAAAATTGATAGGAAAATGAGGAAGAAGATGCTAAATATGTTGAGATGGACAGAACTAGACTTTGGCATTGTGGTTAGCATGTCGGAAACGATATCTAGCAAAGGCTGCAGTGGCAAAAGATCAGAGGAGTAAGGGGGAGAACTCTACAACAAAAGGGACCCCCTTTTGTCTTCTCAAAAATAGTTGTGAAACACATAGATGTCATCAAACTGTCATGGCTATAGTCATGAATAAAAGTGGCACAAATCTTTCCTGTCTGTGTGATCATGATACAAACATTCATTGGAGGGTAGTGGAGGAGGAAGAAATTAATCACAAAGTAATGGGCTGACTGCTGTGCCACAGCTGTGAGCATGAGTGGTCTAGGAAATATTACATCAAAAGTTTCATAACTTGTTAACATTTGTGTTCACCTAATACAGGTTCTTCAAATGTAGATTTTTATATCTGAGGGCAGCCCTACGTGGAGAACGAAAGTCGCATTTAATTCCAAAAAAATTAAAATATCTCTAGTAGTGGACACCCCAAGTCAGCAACTGAGTAAGTCTTTACAGAGGAGGGAACTACCATCCAGCTTGTCCCCACCATCTGTTTCACTAGTCACTACATCCACTTTTTTACATATGGATCCAGATCTGAGTTGGTAAATGGCACTGAAAAAATATTTCATAGTCTTACTGCTTTACTGTAGGCCTTGCTACGATTTCAGGAGACTGTTTTTTCCTTACTGTTCTAGGTCAATGCATTCTCCCAAGGACAGATTGAGAATATAAAATTGATAGATTTTTTTTTTTTTTTTAGGGAAACCTTTTCCCTAAGACATTTATAAAATCAAAAGAAAATGCCTGCCAAAGGCTGACAATTTCACCATGAAGAGCAGCTGCTTTATGTTGCCTCACATTCCTCACTGGATGATGTTTCAAAAAAATTTCCTTAATCTTTAAAGGCTCTTTTCAAATCAAAACACCAATTCTTGGGCATTTGAAACTGTGCAGATCCTCATTTCTATTCAAGAGGAAGATCTTCTGCCACATTGTTCACTAGTACATCTTCATGTGCTTTAGTATACTTTTGGCATATGAGAGGCAGACCACCATGATTTTGCTGACTTCAATGATGGAAACAGTTTCAGTCTGGAAAACTGAGGAATTTATACATTTTCTCAAATAAGCACAAAATCTTTCTAAACCGCAAACTGTTCTTGAAATGCTTCATCACTTCAGTTCCTGAAAAGCAGTCAGGCATTTAAGCCATTTTTGTTCATTTAAAAGGTGGCCATATTACTTTTGCCATGTGTCAATGAGTACATAATATTAATTAATTCAACTCACTTCTCCCTTCTACCCGCACAAATGACATGGCATTCACAGAAGATTGTGGAAGCAGTAAGACAGCTGAAGCCTGAAAGCTAGTAAGCAGCCCTTATGAAGAACTTCTTAAATTCAGCTGAATGTTCTCAAAGGCTGAATTAGAAAATTATGTTAGTAAGGAGAGATAAGGTAATTTGTTCAAAAATGCATGCCTCTCTTGTTTTCCCTTGACATTTATAATACACAAAGTAACTGTACAGTGGGGGCAGTTAAGTTAGCAATGTGAGCAGCAATAATTCAGGCGGTAACACTACTAGTTTGGAAAGGAACAAAATTGCTTCACTGTTTTTTAAAACTTGGGATTTTATTATATTGTTTTCAAGAAAGTTTCAAAGAGAATGTAAAAAACCCTCTATGATACTTTTAGAAATATAAAATTAATTCTTATATCACCCAGATGCAGCCTTGATACCAGAGTAATGAATTCATTAGCAAAATCCAGGGATTAGTTTTTCTTCATGTTTCTAATCCGAGACACTTAGTTTAGGTAGCTAGATCCACAGTTTTGGATTTGTAAAAACCAAACAACTTATGGTTTCAGAAAGATCTTATATAAACAAAACACAAACGAGGTTTCCTTTTTGGCTCAGAAAAGAAAGAGGAACCAATCTGGAACATTAGATCTCTCAGCAAGCACAAGTGGCCCAGTTTAAATCATTTTACTGCATGTACAGCTTCATCTAGGTGCATGCAGCACTTTTCCAGGCATAACAGAAGTATATCACCAGAAAGCAGGAGTACAGATTTTCTTGTAGGATTTAAATTCTGTAAACATAAAGTCATAGCAGGTGTTCATGACAAATTTATTTAACACCAAAAAAATCTAGTATTATTTTGGAAAGTTAAATCGGTCATGTTGAGTCTGAATCATAGTCATTGTTTATTTGACATCTTTATAGCACAAATCACTTTGAGCGCCTCTCAGTAAATTCAGTGCCATTGCAGCAAGTCGTAAGGTATGTATCATTACCACCATTTTACAGATTTGAAGACCAGGCACAAGGAAGTCAAGACAGCCGCTGTTGCACAACAAGGACTAAAAACATTATAAGCAGTTGAAGGACCGCTCAAAACATTGCACTATCTGCCTGCTTTTCTGTAAACCTAGACTCCAAGCTTCACTGTAAGTGTACAGCCATGAAGCACTTCATTCAGAGTTTAGCACCACTTATGCTACCAATACAGACTGCTAATAATTTTATAGTTGGAAGTAGTGGCCTTAACCTTTATACAGGTTTTTTTTCTTTGGGTTCTAGTTGTTTGGTTGTTTTTTTGCTTTTTTTCCTCACTGCCATTAACTTACTGGCAAAGTCTTTTTCTTCTGTTTTTTCTCTTTTTTGGGCCCACTTTCCCTTCTGATATTATCTATATCTACAGGTGATTTTTTTTCCACTTTCTCTTGCCTTCTCCCAGAGAAAAACTATGTTCATTGCTGATACAAAAATTTTATGTATGGACACATACTTATCTGGTTTTGATTTTTATGTTTCTAGATGTGGGGGATCCAGTTGTTTTGGATCAAGATATATGTCCTAAATGAATGAAACATAAAACAAACAAGAGTCTTCAGTTGTTTCCAGTTTTAGTATTTTAACTTATATCATCCACTTGCAACTGCAGCTGTAAGCTTTCATTATAATGTAATTTTGACATTACAATTAGTTCTCCAGAAGTTAATGTTGCTGCCATGATAAATAATAAAATTACCTCAACAAGGTAAAAAAAGTCCAGGCCATTTTCTGTGGTTACAGGACATGTGTGAATACATCCTTCTCCCTGTGTTTGCCTCAATAAATGTCACGAGTGATAGAACAGTTGAACTTCAATGAGATTTAGATCTAGAAGTGTGAGGGAGGGGAGAATATTACCCAATGTTTTACAACAACATGTTTGTGACTAATGGTGTTGTTCAGAATCATAAATAATGAAAGAAATTGATATTGCAAATGCAGTTTGTCTAGCATCTCTCAATTATGCAAGCACTGGGTATGTATCAAGTTTATGGTATTGTGTAAATCTTTATTAAACACTGTAAAAGGTTTACACTTTTTTAACAATATTCAAACAGACCATTTAATTTGCTTACAGCCCTATCAAAATAAAATCCCTGTAGGGTATCTAGGCAGCAGTAAACAAAATCTTTCAGGAGCTTGCTGCTGACCTTTTTATAACTGTTAGGCTTCCAGAAACTGTAGGGAATACAAAGCTTGCTGCAGTAGCTTCACTACAGCAGCAGATACTGACAGATGATGTTTTAGAGGATGTGTATTTTCTTATAGTATGTGTTAGCTCATGATGGACATACTGTCCATGTGGACACTCACATGGCAAGTGAGATAAGAGTTGTTCTGAAAAAGCATCAGAAACTGAGGAATGCAGGTCCAGACTGCTGTCCAAAGGCTCCCACTATAGTTCTTGGGTGACGCAGGTTCACTTAAAGCTGAATTTCGTAGATACTTCCGTATTTGTTAGGTGAATCGATTCACGGAAATAACTCTGTCCTCACTGTCCACAGTGAGCTTTGGGCAGCTAAACACCCTTTCTTTGAGATGCACTAGAGAGTATATTATCTGCCTTTCTCCTGACAGGGAATTGAAAACCAAACAAAAGCTGTACTCAAGAATAGCTAAGGCCTTTCATTTCAGAAAAAGAAGGAATGTGTTCTAGGTAAAAAGTAAAATCATGACAGTTTCATAAAGACCATGATAATTATCTGCACTGGTTTTGTATTTTATCCAATGATTGTTAATAATTTTCATCTCCTGGGAAGCATCCTAACGCAAAGGACTCATGCATTACTGCTTCCTCTGCCTATATTTTAGACTGTTTTAGTTTAATGTTTGCACTGCATTTAAGGTATGCTATTAAGAAGGCAGACTGCAGATGACCCTGCTCAACACTGCTCTTGGGCTGGTTACAGAGAATTCAAGTACAAAGGGGGAAGAGTGCATGGATGTGAATTTAAAATATGGATGTCTTGGATCCTGAGAGGGTAGTTAATCTGAGTCACTCATCTCTGTACTGTTTACTCTAGACAAGAAGAAATGGCAATTGAAATGCTGAAGGGCAGGAGAGTGTTTTGTGTTGTGAGTTTTGTGAAGAGAGTGACACTTCGAGAACCTCTAAGTCAGATGCCTAAACCCCAAAGTGAAATGGGATTTAAAACAGTTTCCTGATGTCAGCCTCACTTCCACTTGGTCTAGCTAGTGTCTTGGGCAGCACTGCTTTTTTTGTTTTGTTTTGTTTTTTTTTCTTTCCAGGACACTTCAGAAGTACCTGTGTTTTGCTTGTGTTAATAACATTATGTTTATAATCCATTTCTAGTCAAGAATGACTTAACTGAACCAAATCTCCACTAAAATAATCAGTATTGTAATGGATTAAAACTTGACAATAGCACCCATATCGTTTGCCCAGTTCATTACTCCAGGAGGATGATTACTCTATCCCTTGTCCATCTAAACAGACGTGCAATATTATTGGCCTAATGATTTAAGTCAAATACATATTTAAGTGCACTACTGGATTGGTTCCAGAGTCAGTAAATGGAGATTTCAAGATGGAAGTGCTACAGAAGTGCAAAGGGTTATAACTACTGCCATTGAATAAGTACATTATGTTCCATTTATTAATGTATTTGTTTATAATTTTAAATGCATTTTCCCCTGCTTACCTTAACCTCTTAATAGAAATGTTTGTTAAAGTCAGGGAACAGCAGGCTGAAAATCACTGTTTTAAATATTAACTAAAATTCATGGAGTTTAAAGCCACATATTTGAAGAATATCTAAGCAAAGCAATCTGTTGATTGGTAAATTTGCTTTCTCCTCTGAATATGCCCAGTGACTATTATACCTTTGTTATTTTCCATCCATTGGTGATGCATCATTTGTGCATCAGCATTTATTTTACTACTGCTGATGCTGCATCATTTTTCTTTAGCTGCACAGAGCTCCATTTTGCATTTCAGAGTCTATGTTTTAATTTTAAGTCATTCGTGGCCTTTATTACTGCTGTATGTGAGTCTATGTGAGTGCCTGTGTATAGATATGGCAACATGAAGAATTTTTTCATTTCTTGTATTTTTTCCATTATCTTTAGAAAATACTTTTTGGTCTCTATTCAATACAGACATTTTATTTTCTTTAAATGCAGTTGAAGTAGACTTGTAAGCAATTTTGGAACAAAGATTTGGAACCATGGAATAAGAAAGGTAATAATATTTTACATTTAGATGAAACTCATCAAAGTAGTTCACAATCTGCCTATGTGCAGGAGTAGTAACGTATTGCAGGAGTAGTAAAGTATTGCAGCTGCCTCTGAACTTGTGCTTAAACAAGATGGCTGGCAAGCAGCAGAGACCAGTGTTACGAATTTCATATAATGTGACATAGCCTTTTTTTTTAAAAAAAAAAAAAAAACCAAAACCAAAACCAGATACCTGCTACTGTATAGATTATGAGTGTTGTTTTTCCCTTTCAGTAATATTCAAACGATTCACAAAAGGTTCCAGAGTAACACTTTTCTGCCTTCTCCTACCTGTAAAATATTTTAATTATTCTTCCAACAGCAGTGATTCGAAATCTAAAGGTCTTCTCATTGAAATAATCTTTTCCTTTAAAAACAAATATACAGACTATTTTATTCCCAAACTTAGTCCATATGTTTCTGGTTGTCTCCTTTTATGTTTGTTATTGGATATTGGAGATCAACCTTCAGGAATACTTTGTATAATTGGATCATAATGATCTTGAATGTATGGTATGAAACTTCTTAATGGTTGAGGCATGAGTTTTTAAGGTTTTATTTTCCTAAACATTTTCCCATTTCCTTTTAAGTGAGTTGCTTTGATCAATAAGGGAAAAAAAAAAATAAAATCTGACTCTGGAAATAAATTCAGACTGGGATTTGAGGTAACAACTAACAGATCCAATAAAATCCTGAGGTGGTATGTGTACATCTGGATACATTTGAGAGATCTGTTAGCTGGGCTAAGACCATATGAATTAGATAATGTGAAGAATACGTTTATTTCTTTCAAAGGGGATGGGTAAGGAAAGAAAACCTCATTGATGAACAATGGAGCTTGGTGAAGGTGCCCACTCCTAATGTTAATGACCACCTTTCCTTCTAGGACATTCATCTCACTCTAATCTAAGAGAATGGTAAAACCAACTAGGATGCAGGTACAATAAAGGAATTGGTCATATTTAATGGGTTGTAGGTGAAATCTAGGTTCTGTTTAAAATATAATATTCTTCACTCAACTTCAGCCTTAACCTAGCAGCTCCTAATTTCCACAGGCATCTTGGGATTCATCTCACCAAATGTAGACATTTTTGCCTGCATTACTTATCTAGTCTTGCCTTACAGTCAGTTGAAATAAACAGATATTTCTAGGTCACATTTTCTCATTGTAAGCCTTGTGTTTAAAATAGATCAGATGAATCACACTCCAGAGAGGTCCACTTCTCTTCATTGATTATGAAAGGAGCCTAAATGTCTAACGTTAGGGGAGGTGGAATCTATCCCTTAGGTCCTTGCAGGAAAAGGTGGTGCCATGCAGGCACCATTCAGTATGCTCTGGGCTAGCCGTCTTGTCTACCAGGGCAGTTTCTAACAGTTCTGGAAACCAAGTCATCATGTTAGTATAGTCTCCTCTTTTACTTGCTGGCATTCCTGCATTTGGAGAGAATGTTCAGCATTAGTTTGCTCCCTGCGTGGAATTGCAGTGCTGTTACAGAAATAGCCTCCAGTTACTCGCAGGATGTCCAGATGTTGGAAGCTATGCTGCTGTTCATGCTGGACTTTTTTAGTCTTCTGGTTTTCAGGTTCAAATCTAGATCATTTATGTAGGCTTTCAGGCTTCTTTCACAAAGACACTTAGTCATCAAAGCTATTTCTATGCCAAGCAAGCTACTAGGGAGTCAGAAGTCACCTGCACACCAAACTTAGAGCAGAGAGAATCAATGAATCTGTGAATCTCCAAAGATAACAGAGCTAGGAACTGCTGAGTATAAATGCTTAAATGCTTTTCATGGCTCTGCAGAGCACATGCCCAGAAATCATTGCAGAATAAACACAGCAGCCCAGCTACCTCAGGACAGCAGTCATATGGACAGCAGAAGACACAATCAACTGTAGAGTTAGAATGAAAGGTAAAAGAAAAGATGGAGGAAAAGAAAACTGAATCTATGTGTGTACACACACACACCCACACCCACACACACCCACACACACACCAAACTCTCTTTTCCACATATTAACACACAGTTGGCCACAAAACACACTTTCAGTGTTCATCACAGTCCAGCACACACAACCATGTGTGTGTAGGAGCATCTCTCTCATGTGATGCTCCTACATCTCTGGGTGGAAGCAATCAAATATCTCTGATTTATAGAACCAAATTCCTGGCAAGCAAAGATATCTAGAGGCTGCATCTCAGCCATTATTTGCTTCCAGCTCTTGATAAGTCTCTTAATAACTGAGAAGGACATTACTTAGTTTTGGAAGTGATGAAAATTCATTAACTTAAAATAAAAAGTTTATAATTCTACAAGTCAATGTTTTCCTCCTGATGGACCTGTGATGAGGGGCTGATTCTTCAAGCACAGTAATTCACAGTCATTCACCTTCACAGTCATGTTTGTGGAAGAAATAAAGTCTAAACTGTATTTTCTATTCTTTGAGATGTCTTTTATTTTCTTCTCTAAGTTGGGTAATGAAATTCAGACTATGGCAGATTGCTGTCTGAACCTGTATTACAAGGAAAATTTGAACTAGTGCAAAAAGACAGAACAATACCTATTTATAAATACATTGACTTTAAAGCCTTCTTCATAGGTATAAAGTCAGTTCTACTCTTTGTTTTTTTATCAGTATAGAACTTCAAGAGAGTGGTTATTCTATTGGGGTTTTCTTTTCTGAAAGAAAATACTTTTTCCCTAATTTTTCAAACTGTTTATTCAAAGACTAATGCAAAATACATTTCCATATTAAACATAAGACTCTAATACCAGTGCATACCTGAGTAATTATGAAGGATTTAGGTTTGCTTATCCAAAGTTTAGATGGTAACTGAGCAACATGCATTAACAACATGTTTGACTTTGAAACAAACATATTGGTAAGACATATAAAGGTAAATTAAAAAAAAAAAAAAAGTTACACTGCAAACAAGAATACTTTGGCTGACCAAATAACTGAGGAGGCATAGAGTAAGATAAAATACAGTCTCCAGAAAGTTAGAATATGTATTTGTATATAAGGACCTAGGGTACATTTTCACTAGGTACATTTTCACTACCATGAAGTTCTCTTTTATAATTATTATATTTTTGAGACTTCACACACATTTAACCTTTACACTTTCAGTCCACAGAATAATTGTGTGACTCCTGTACTTTTTCTTCCATTTTTTGATATCTGATAAAAAACACTGACAGCAAAACTCTTCCAAAGGTGTTAGCCATGATTAATTCACCACCTCCTTGCTTTTCTATATGAGAATTTCAGGAGCTTTTCGCCAATAGCATCATTTCACTTTGAGCTGATTTTCCAGTACTGCCCACATAGCCTTTAAGCATCAAGGCTTTTCAAACAACCTTTATGTAGCAGTTGAGAATGTGGTGGTGCCATGAACGCCTTGTTAGTGGTGCACAGCTTTGCAATCCTAATAACCTCAGGCTATTTAGTGATATGCCACTCTAGTGTAAGTCTGCCTCTCACTCTTATTTACCATTCTTCTTGCCTGTCACATACTGGTTTTTTTTTTCAGCAGCAATTTTATATTTATTCCTAGATCCTAGATAAAAAAGATACTGAATAGTGTCAGATTGAATACCAGCTCTTCCGAAAACATTCTCATTCAGTGGTGAGTCTTCATTGACAGCTACTTTTGGAGATCCATCACTTTTTATTCCATTTAACATGCTTTATTTGGATACACTATAAAAGTAATTTTTAAATATATACATGTCAGATGGTTTAAGTCAAAAATTTTACAAAATTCTAAACATAATCTGTCTGCAACAGTATCTTATCAGCTAAACATGTAATCCATAAAAGAATTAAAACAGTTTTTTCTGACAAGGTTTATTTTCCATAAAATCATTTTGACTGGCATTAATGGTACCCCTATCCTCTCATTCTTTATTAACTGGTTACTGTATTACCTCTTCTATTATTTTCTCCAGATGGGTGTCAGAGTAACCAGCTAGTGAATACCTTGGTTCTTCTGCCTGCCCTTTCTGCAGTCTGGCACATCCAAAGCATTCATCTATTATTCAGGAGTATTCCAAATATCTGAAGAATATTAAGAATTAGCATTACTGGGAAATTTTTTTTAAGTTGAGTCTGATGTTCATGCATACTAGCTGTTAAAACATCTTCAGTTCTAATAGGCTGGAACATAATTCATCATCCTCTTAAGGGTAAATACAACATCCTATTTTTCTTCCATGTAGTGTAGACATATTTATCAAATACACCTGCCAGCTCTCCATCAACTTTTAATAATTTCACCATTTCCATTTAGTACACCTCAAATGGTGCAGGATTTTTTTTCTTCCATTATGCTTTAGAAAACAACTATTCTTTGTGGTTAATAATCAGCAACATCTTCAGTGTTTTGGGATTTTTTAATCAGCTTTCTACACTTCATAACTTTTATTTTGCCTCCTGTTGTCCAATTTCTCCTTTGTAATATATTGCTTTTTTTTTAATTTCTTACGAATCCTTTCATAGCATCATTGAATCATATTTAAATGTACAGGAGACTGGCCCTTTTTGTCATTGTGCTTCTGTGTTCCTGGCTGTAATCAGTGTGGCTTCGCAAAGACTGCAGATTATCAAGTATCATTTAGCAAATGGCAGAGCGCAGGACAAAGAAGTGTCAAGACTTACTGTGTAGAAAACATGATATTGCTCAATATTTTTAAACCATCAGTTAATTAAATAAATATCTTTAGACAGTCTTGTCTAATCACATCATAACCTTTCTTATTTAGAAGTCAATCTGCAAGAACTATAAAAAAAACCTTCTTCCTGAGAGAATACTGTGAGTATTTAATTCCGAATTGGTTTTGTAATATATCATTCCCTCTGATCTGGAATCTGATAATCTTTGGTACTGCAAATGCTTATGATTAAATCACTGCTATACTGAAGACTTTGTTGAGTTTTTTGTAAATCAGTTATTATGTTTGAATGGCTGCAGAATCATTATCAAAGATCCACACTTTCAATCGAGTCTGTATGTGTATTATGGCAGAGAACCTGGAAAAGCTGATATTGGATTGATCCTCCTTATCTGCACTGAACAGTTCAAATTCTGTAAACCCTGGGGTAATTTAAGAAAGAGTTAAAGTCAATTTAAAATGAAACACCAGCTGGATTCAAACTGAAAAATTCAATTGAAGTTTTACTGTAAAACAACTGTAAAAAAGAAAAAACACACAGCTTTAAAAGCCTTTCGGTAACTGCATCTCAAAGCACTTCATATTAAAACATTTGTTTTCCTCACCTAAAATCTTTGATTCCATTCGAAGAGAAGATATACTCTAATTTAAACCTTCCTATTTATTTATTTATTTATTCATGGTTTTTAATACTGGGAAGGCTATAAATCGCTTCTAAATGATGACATTTTCAATTTTATACTCCTGGTGCAGACCATCAATGAGACTAACTCATGCTCTGAAATATTAATCTGCTTTTTTTTATATATATATTTTGAAGCTTCTCACTTGTGTCTTAGTAGTGTATATATATATATATATATATATATATATGTATATATATATATATATATATATATAAAATACACATGCACGCATATGCATACAGTAAAAGTACCCTGGACAGATTAAGACAATTCTTCAGGTCCTGACATAAAATCTGCCAGTCCAGAAAAATCAGACCTTTACAGTTCACTTGGACTCTCCTGGATCTTTCTGCCCTTTTTCAACCAAGACCTATACTCTCATGTCACAAGGAAATTTATTTTCTATAGTAACTTAAGGACTCATCAAACACAATAAAAAAAATCCTTTAGACCTAAAATTCTCATTATTTATAATTACAATTATTTCCTTTAACAGAGCAATTTTAATCCAGATAGATTCCAAAGTACTTTACAAATTATGTTTAACAGGAACACTCAGCCATTTATGAGTGGAATGGTTCTGTTCTTGCTAACCATTTAAACTACATAGCGAATTACAGAGATGGAAAATAATTTGTCAGGTTTGTGAAAATAGGTGTTTAACTAAATAAGGAGGAATTTAGTTTAAACAGCAGCACATATACATTGGCAGCTTACCAAAATTTCTGTAAAAATTGCAAATGCTCAAGAAGTCACCTAGGATAAAACTGTGTCTGGTCAGACTGCACTTCTCCCTTTATAAATGTGCACCTTCCCCTGGGAACTTCATCATATCTCAAAATGAACCTGGCCATCTTTAGAGGTATTATTCATGGTCTAAGCAGACATAATTTTTTTGGCTCATAAGCTTTGACAGAGGCATGTTCCTAAAAAGTGCAGGAAAGCATGTTTTGACAGGAGTTCAAGACTTTTACATGTTGCATGTGTTCCTACTTGTGTCATGTACCAAAGGATAGTCATAAATAATTATTTTTACCCTTGCTAAGTCCTGCAGGCTCCTGCAGGAGGTAGATTCTTGTCATTGACATTAAATTTCTGTTATGCAACATCCAGTAGAGGATCCATTCCCCAGTACGGTCTCAAAAATGTGCCATACTAATAGCTACTATATAGAAGCAAATCCATTTATGTTTAATAAATTAATACTGAAAAAGTTGACTGCAAACCAGAAGATTTTTCTGTTCAGTGCTATATCATTGATAGTTGTTAGTAATTATATTAATTTCTTTCATGAGAGAGGTTTCGTTCAATATATATAATCAATCAGAAATCATCACTAGTCTTAGAAAAGTGAGAAAAGGAGATGTATAAACCCCCTGCTGCACAGTTATCTTCATGTAGTAAACATGAAGGAAGGTTGGCAAAGTCTTTTCATGGAAAATTTACGCTTGTCAACTTGATGAAGTAATCTCAAAACAACAACATTCAGGCTTTCTCAAGTTCAGGAAAGTTAACACTGAATGATCATGAGGGAAAATAAAAGAAAATAAAAGCAGTTTTTAAAAAGATGTCGATTTGAAACAGGAGACCAGTTATAGAATGATGTTCATGAACAGAGGGGAAATACTTGCTCAAGGTGCATAAAGGAACTCCCCTGACTAGAAGTTGCACTGCTGTCAGTTGCTAACTAAAATTTCTTTAGTGAATGGGCAACTGCACCATGTTTATGCTTTGGATATGGCAAATCTTACCAAGATTTAGCACCTGTAGCTGTGAATTTCAGTGATGGTTTTCAGAAAGAAATCCTTGGGACTGGAGATTGAAAGGACTTTAATCTCCTAGGACTGATTCTTCCAAAACAGCATTTAAAGATCATGGTAAAGTGTATTGTTTGTGTTTTCAGTTCCATCAGTAAAAGAAGACTCAGTCTTTATGACAAAGATTCTTGCATTTGTCACACATCTAAATTTGTTAAACATGGGAAGACAGACTCTTTGTTTCTCATGAACACCAGTACGCCCATACAGAGAAATCCATATATACATACCCAGAAAGACTAGTGGGAGATATGAACACAGACAAGGGGGACAGCAGAAATCAGCTTTTACAAAAGGAATGATAGTACAGACTATTTTGCACTGGAAACACTCTATGGATCAGATTAAGAAGTCTTGAAACAGAAAGGGTAATAGTATTGATTTGAAAGAATGTCTGGTTAATTTTTCACAAGGCGTAGATTCCCCAGAAATCAATAACTTTCTGCTGTATCTTTATTCTTCAGAATAAACTGTGCCTGTCTAAGAAACTTGATTCCTAAGCTCAGTTAGATTCATAAAACATTCACAGACATACACAGCACAAAAGAAACACAAGCTTTCCCAAGCAGCAGTGAGCATTTAACCCCAAGGTAGGACAAAGTGAATTATTCCTCCCTGAGATATTGTTGTCCTTGCACAGATGCGATTTCTTTTTTTTTTTTTCTTTAGTGCTATAATTTTCTTTATTTTTGTTGGCAATACACAGGCATCTACTCAGATATTCTTTTAAAAGTTTCCCTTTGTCCCACAAATATTACATTTACCTTATCACATTTTACATTTTAAAGCATACGAAGGAAACACTCTTACAAACCATACAAGCAGGGATGCACATGGCATGCCTGCTAGAGTAAGCTAGCAAATGCTCTTTGAAGAAACGATAACACAGCTGGAAGGACAACAAAAGGAAGAAATTGTAAGAGATCAATGCAAAATCAAGGAATTTTACCTAGAGGAGGCTCCACCTTGAATAACACTGTGAAACCTAGATGTGCTATGTTAGATACTAAGTTAATCTTTCTGCTATCTGTTTAGCTCCATTGATTACAGAGCACCTAGAGAAAGAAATCTCCTGAGATAAGCACCTGCATTTGCATGGCTGAAACTAAACCATGTAAATACTTTTACTCTTTCTTTGGAAAGATGCTATGACTACACAGCCATATTTTACACAAGTCCTGATCTCAGTTATAGTTTTCCAAGTGTATTAAATTTGCCTTTGCATCATCATACAGTTTACTCTGTGCTCAGCTGTCCTCCAAGCAGATTTTTTGTTGTGCCAGGTGGACATAAAAAGCAA
The DNA here is from genome assembly GCF_003259725.1 of Athene cunicularia. NCBI lineage: Eukaryota > Metazoa > Chordata > Aves > Strigiformes > Strigidae > Athene > Athene cunicularia. Next base: position 20,292,220 of record NW_020799101.1, read on the forward strand.
TGAAGACACATATCCTGAGCAGGGACATCTTCAGCTCATATGAAAGCCCATAGCCAAGAGTTACATTCTGGGTAGGAGCCTTCCCGAATCACAGGAAGGTCAGGCAGGCAGTAGTCACTGCCATTCCTTTTCTTAAAGGCAGTGAATTAAATGTCTTGTGAATGGCACTCCCCTCTCCTCCTTAATCTGCCTGTCCCTTCCACCTCAGGATCAGTCTATTTCAAACAATGAGTGAAAATGCTGGCAGACAGGACAATTTCACACACATTGATGTCTTTCTCCCCTCAAAATTCATATTTTAAATGTTTTGTAGATATATATATTTGGCTCCTTTTGTTATCAAAAGACTATAAAGAAGGTCTGTAACCAATTTGCTATGGCAACAGGGAAGGAAGGAGAAGCAGTTAATTAGCACTAGAAAAATAACCCCTCCTCCAGACACTGAACAATGAAGCCTAGGACTGGGATGCAAACCTTCAGTAGTGGATGTCACCTTGAGTACCGTTACTTAATCATCATGTCTGCACAGGCACAAACACATCCTTATAGGTAGATGCAAGGCATGTCACAACATACTTTGAAGCTTGAGAGCGGACTCAAGAGTCCATGTAGGTACAGCAAACTTGGAGACTTGGAGAATGCTAAAAGTGTTGTAGACTTAAGCAGATTTATTGTTCCAAAGAATCAGCAGAGGGTATAAAAACCTGGATACATCTTCAAACTTTCCTAACCCCAAAATTATTTCTGATGAAACATTGCAGCAGTGAGAACATATAACCTTAGCAGCAGAAATGACTGCAGTTACAGAAATTTCCATTGTTTTAGGTAACTGGCCACACTGTTGGTTAGAATATACAAAACAAAATCTCTACATTCTAAACCATACAGTTTTATTTTCCTTTATTAATTCAGTATAGTACCGTCTGAGGTTTTAGGGGCTTTTTCAGAAAACCTACAGCAATGGGTTGGAAAAAAAAAATACCATTAATTTAATTTTCAATTATTACATACTTTTTCCTAGATTCTGACCGTTCATATTTTATGTCGCAAATTTCAATGACCTTTTAAAAAACTGTCTGTGGATGTGGAACTGAGAAATATAACTCTATTGCTTATAAACTCCAATACTTACAGTTATCCTCTTTAGGTCGTATCTCAAGAGCAAAGTATAATAGGTTAGGAGCAGGAGTGTGAATAAGCACTGAGCTACATCTGTATCTGCCTAGAGTGCATTTGTAGCTAGGTAGATTCTGTAAGACTGCAAATGTTGCTTGAAATCTTGCAATAATAGATTTTCTTATGCGCTATCTGTAATTGCCTAACCTGATCTCACTTGAGTTACATCGGGAAACAGCCTTTCTCACAGTTAGGTGGCACAGTGTTCCAGCTCATATCCATGCACAGGACAATCGACTGACTTTGCATCCTACTGCCATCATTAGAGAAAAGCTATCCCACAGATGAGACATTCAGATATATTTTTATTTCATCATACAGGAGGTAAAATTCCATGACAGTTTCTAATCCTGATGCTTCAGACAAACGTAAGCTATTGCACTGATTGTGGCAAAAAAACCCCCCCAAACCTTTGCATTCTTACTTCTTAACAGGAGAATGATGGAAACAACCTGATACCCAAAGGTACCAAATTCCATGTGGAATAACATGAGGTCCTAATCATCTAAATTATTCCAGATAAAAGATCTCTGACCTCTATAGATCTGCACTAAGGATGAATTTGGGTTTAGAATTAAAACTGCCACAAGCCTTACTTTAAGTTTCAAGATGGAACGAAGCCAAGGCCAGTCAAAACCCACAAAGTTTCCCTTGGTTTAACGTCAAGTCCTTAAGCATCCTGTGGTTTTCATGAGAGCACATACATCAGCCTGGGATTAGCAAAAGAGAATCCACATTTTTGCCCTTCGATACCTTCTGATGCATTTTATGCTTAGAGCAAAATTCATGTTACCCTAAGGTTACATTATGAATACTTTGCAGAAATCTACTGAGAATAACGGGAGTATATATATTTTAAAACATCATACTATGGTATTTTTATTACTATATGTACTTTTTCTATAATTTTTCCAAGTACCATTTGAAATCTCTTATTGTATGAAAGACTGTGTCTTTGAATTTCAAATAAGAAAGGAAAATGCATTTTCAAACTCTATTTTTTTCATAACCATTGTCATTGAACAAAGACAAAGCTAGTTTTTAAACCATGTTCTATAATAACAATGGGAACGAGAATAACATATGCTGAATGCATAAGCAAAATGCCAATGACTGGAAGATTAAGGCTTTCTCTTGACTTCATGCAAAACATTTCACAGCTGGTATTTCAGCAGAAGCGTGCTTGGTGCAAAACCTTGTTGCCAAGGAAAATGTTTCATTTTAACAGCTTTTTCTCTTTATCGTGTGTTTGTTACAGAGTACGGAAGGGTTTACAGAGAATATTTTGGTTTTAAGAGTATAGAAAATATACTGATTCCTTTAACAGACTTTCTCAATTCATCTTTTTCTTCCCTCAAGTAAATTGCTTTTATTTTCTTTTCTAAATGGAAGAGCACATTGGTGTAGAAGTCAAAGGACATAGAAAAGATCAACTTTTGTTGCTGATGGCCAAATGCATCAAATATCAGCATGTACTGGACTTGAAAATCAGTAGCCCACCTTACTCATGTGCCATCATTCCTCCCACCTCTTCCCCAGATCCTCTCCATTTCAAATCCACTACAATGCTGTCTTTCTTGTCTTACACCCTGCTGGCCTATCAAAAGCAAACAAGATTCATTCTTTGACTCTTTTCCCAGCTGAAAGTAGTGATGCTTCAGAGTGGTGGGTGAGGGGGGAAATGAGAATGCTTCTACTCAAACTAATCCTTAGCCAGTGCTTCAGTTTAGCGGTTATGGTAACAAGAGCTTCAGCTTTCAGAGTGCCAACTGTTGGTGCTCTGGAGGTCAGTGTTAGAACCTGATTACTTTCTATAGGGTCAGTGTTTCACCCTGAGTTTATCACCAAATAGTAAATATACCAGAACTGTTTTTCCCTACAACGTGGAGATGATCTTTCAAGACTTCTGAAGCTTGTCAGTAGAAAAAACAAATAGTGTTTTTCTGTGGAATTCATCATATAGGATATGCAATTCCCTGCAAGAACTGTGAAAAATTAAGGCTTCTGCAAGTATTTTTCAGTCTGTTGTTGTTTAGTTTAGTCTTCTGCAAGCTAACTAGCATAGAAACTCTAGATAGGAACTTACTACAGCTCTCTCTGTTTCCCTTTATGTTCCACCAAAAATAATTTTCTAGCTGATGTAAGACACAGTGCTGGACTTGGGAGAGGGACATTCAGTACTTCACTGCTGTAGTTTTGACCAGCAGAACTTTTATGAGGCACCTGAGAAATCCATTAGGTATGGAAGGGCCAGAAGTGACAGTGGGTAGCTAATACACCACAGACAGTACCACAAGGTTGTTCTTGTTGCCAGTGTCAGATTTTAACTTTATTTGTTGCTTCTAGCTGCATTCAATATCAGAGGGTCGCTTGGGAAACACGGTACCAGACGTCTGAGGGACCAGCTTGGAGTAGGCCGTTTTAAAAAATTCAGCCTCTTACAATTCCTATAGTTACATTCATAAATGGATCAACTCTATCATTTAGAAGATCCCAGATGCAGTGAGAGTTAATGTAATTGTAAAGGACAGCTACACAAATGAATATCTGAAGAACAATAGAAACAGCCCATGGGAGTGAAAGAGCTGGTACAAAAAGATTAAACTTGAACTAAATGCCAAAACCAAACAAAGGAGAAATATGCTCCAAAACCACTTTGTGATACGTAAAACACTGATCAAGAATACACCCCGAAAAAATGTTTGGATTATTACCTGTGATAAATCAAGCTGGTCCTCATGTTTATGAGCCTCAGCTTTGTACAGCTTTCACAACAAATACTGAATAAACCCTACAACTGTATTAGTTTACTATTATTATTGCAATATTTCTAAAATGTAGCCTACTTTCATTTTTATTATGCTTCTAGATCAGGATAAGTGAAAAATGCAGTCTTTTTATAATTTGCAGCACCCAGTAGGAGATACACTACCATAGGTTCCTGATCTTCAGGATAAAATTTATTATACTTAATAACTATACTGATGAAAATGGTGTTCATGAAACTAAGGTCTGAATATTAGCACTATTGTGCAGACAGAGGTCATACAGAGTTCTCAATAGCCCCTTTAAGTGCACCTTAATGCATACTTAATCCCCCAGCTATTACAGGCCTAGAGTTTTCACACATTGCTCTGCCAACATACATCAATCCTGGCCTGTGAAGTGTCCCTTGTTATTCCTGTTCCACACCTTTCTTTAGGAGAAAAATAGATGTAATTCTTAATGTTTTAGTGAAATCTGTAATGTTGATAAACTGCACCCTGGGGATCACATTGAAGCCATTAAAATTATTTTCACTGTGGGTCCCAACTCAGAATTGGATCACTAATCCTCAGAGATAAAGGGCATATAGCTGATTTACCACTTTAGCTCCCACTTTTATCTTTGATTCTATTATTTGTTTGCTCTGTAACTTTCATCTATTTCCTAGAGCCCTGAGCATTCAGAAAATCTTGCCAATACAAGTGCATTCAAACATACAGGGTCTGGATGATAGCTCTAAAGTGTTCAGAACATACCTTCATTATCCAGACTGGAATTAATTGACTCTTTGTGACCCAGATTATATTGATATGAAATAGGCTATTATACAGTAGGAATACAGCATTTTAAAATCTTGTGGAATGGACACAATGCTCACTAGCTTTGTATTGATTTCTCCAAGGAGGAATTATGATCAAATCTAATTTCAAGCTGAGTTAAGTTTCACTAAGACTGAATAAACCTTTCCATTAGTTCAATTACTACACACCAAAGAGTGAGATAGCATTCAAAGAATGGCAACTTGTTCGGAGTGATTTCTAGATCACTGAGTTTCTCTTAGAAACATCTGGTAGGATTTACTCAATATACATTCAAGAAAACCTCAAAGCTTGGTGAACCACTTTAAAGTGATTCCTTTGCTCCTCAAAGCTAGAAACTTCGACTTTCATCACTTCTTGTTAGTAGAATGTCTGTAAGAATATAGATATCATGTGTTTTTCTTTGCATGTCTGTATTCTTTCTCCTGCATATGAATTAAGAGATTTTAAATAGATGGAATTTCTAAATTAGAGAGGCAACTAAAAGAGTGTAATTTTTCTTACAGTTGAAGTCTGGCAATGAATTCAATGACTTCACTATACCCTTAAGGGATACTGAGTGTGAAGAGGAAACACCTCTGGAGACAGATTTTGAAACATTGCATAAATCATGCTGTCCTGAAACAGTGGATGTAAACTGTTTTGATGGTTCACTGAAAAATGTTTTAGTGGCCATTTGGTATAAGAAATGGTGATTTCCTCCCTTTCTGTTTGCCTTGGATGGAACATGTAAGGACTGGGAAATTGATTAGTGGTTTGGGAGAACTTGCAAGAAAACAAAAAGGAGAAAAAAGTATAGCAAAGGAACATCACTGCAAGAGACCTGCTATGATTCATTTGGCTTTGCCATTTTTCCATAAAATATTTCCAGGTATCTGCAACAGCATGATCTTATTGGCAAAAAATATCAGTATATAAAGTACAGTGTGTGGTTATGGGAACAAAACCCTGTGATGGCTAGACATCTTAGTACAGAGATATTTAGGGTGAAATCTGCAATTTTGTGATTGTAATTGTATCACAAAAGATGTACTATAAAATATCTCCTCAATAAATTTCTCCTTTGGACCAAATTCTTTTATTCTTCTGAGGTATAGGTAGAATATCCAGTTTGATTCTTACTGTAAAGCAAGCTACTACTAGTCAGAACATATCAATCATCAGGTTCATACTGGACATTATGAAGCATTTCTTTACTGAGAGGTTGGTCAAACACTGGAACAGACTTCCTAGAGAGGGAGTCAGTGACCCAAGCCTGTCAGTGCTTAAGAGGCATTTAGACAATGCCCTTAATAACATGCTTTAACTTTTGGTCAGCCCTTTGTTGGTTAGGCAGTTGGACTAGATGTTCATTGTAAATCCCTGTCCTGGTTTTAGCTAGGATAGAGATAAATTTCTTGAGCTGAGAGAGAGCTTAGCAGGTGCACCCAACACAGATTTTGGCCAGGATTGAGTTAAATCTCCTTGAGCTGGGAGGGAGTACAGCTGGAGGGATGGGCCCAGATCAGCCATTGGAGCATTCCATATCACATGATGTTATACTCGGTGTATAAAGGAGGTGAGTTCTCTCTTGCTTCCAGTAGGTGCAGTGGGATCTTCATTCTCGTGGGATGACTGCTGGGAGCTTGCGTTGTGTTACAATAACTAAACTCTTTTTTAATTTCAACCTATGAGTTTTTCTTTTTTGTCGCTCCCTTATTTTCCCGGACTGGGGAGAGGGTGAGTGGCTGGCTGCTTGGTGTTTGGCTGCCAGATGAGTTCAAACCCTGACAGTGTCTTCCAACTGCAATAGTCTATTTTATTTATTCTATTGATCTGTTGTTCCTACTATATCCATATTTCTTTAAGTATTAAAAATAATTTTATGTGAATGTAATTGTTTATGTGTATTATTGGTTGAAGCCCTCTAGTTTTTTTAACTACATAAAAGTTAAATACAACTTAACTACATAAAAGTTAAAGAAGCACCAAGGCAAGATTCTTTATATTGCCTGTCAGACAACTCATTCTTCCCTAGGAAAATAAGATTCATGTTTATCTGGAGAATGGGCCTTTTTTTCATGGAAACTCAGTGAATGAAAGGTGACCAAAAGAAATACAAGTTTGGGTTGGTGTTTTTTTTGTTGTTTGGGTTTTGTGTTTTTGGTTTGTTTTGTTTTTGTTTTTTTTTTAAAAAGCCCACAACAAGACAAAAAACTAAACCCCAGGAAACAACAACACTTTATAAAATCCTTAGTGAGATGGAGGGAAAGGTATTGGACAAGTTAGCTGTGAAGTTGTTATCACAGTTTTTTGTGATATATCAAGTCTACTTTATGTACAGTTGCTGCTGTTGAGCTGATCAATGGGAAAAGTGAAAACAGGCCAGAAGGGACCACTGCAGAATCTAATCTGATTGCCTCTACACTTGGTGTACAATTTTACATTGATATTCCTTGACACAGACCCTTGTGTTCTGTTTACTGAATTGAAACAAATGTAGGGCAACTATGAGGACCTGGCAATTTTAGGAGGGATTAAAATTAATAAATTTAGGATAGTAATTAGAAGTTTTTTCTGGTCACAAAAGAAACTTAAGTCTGAATCATCTTCCAATAGAAAAGAATAGTGAGAATAAACCCCTCTCCCAAGCCATCTGTAGGCAGTGTAATGTGACATTGTGAATTGCATGTATAATGTACTATGAAACAATTGTTTGCTTTTATGGGAATTAGATTCACCCACCTTGGGCGATTCTTGTGAGTCTTATATTCCATGTGTGTCTTTTTGATCACATAAGTGGGAATGGTGTTCATGCCTTCAGTCCTTGTCTGAGACTGAAACTCAATTTATCTTCATTACAAAACCATCTAACCCTACCATTTCATTTTTTTTTCACTTCTCTGTGGACTGATTTTTCATGTGTTCATCTTTTTTTCTTTTTTTTTTTTTTTTTATTTTTAATTTGCAGTTTAGTGAAGATTTTCTAATCACTTCCATGTTTTTCACACAAGGTTTTTATGTCTTTCAGGCCAAAGTAGGACTTAAATTTCATAACATTTGAGTTAAGCTTCTAAACTCACATAGACCAAATAGATTCAAATTCAGACATAAGATATTTCTTCATCGCTATTTTAACACAAGGTATTATGATAACAGGTGGACACTTGGCAAATCTAGATACTTTACTGTACGGCTCTGTGCATTTTAACTAAGTCTGAGACACCACTAATATCATATGATGTAAGGGTATCACATAGTAACTGCTATGTCATGTTGGTAGCACAGTAGCAGCTAAATAAATACAGATGCCTAATGGAGTATGCTGTTAAAGCATTGTATATCAAATTAATGGCCCTATTTATAATTTGCATTAAATTTTCTGTCATCTTCTCTTAAGACTGGAGGCTAATTTTTAAAGTTAATGTGGAATGTTCTTTTTCCTCACCTTCCTTTCTCAGTCCCAATATTTAAGCACCACATCTTGAGCTGACATAAATTGTATCACCCTTCTGAAGGCAATGAAGCAATTCCCCTTTACACTAACTGAAGATTTGTCCAAACAAAATGAAGAATCTGATCCCTAAAGGGAAGTAGGTGCATAGTTCCTCTGACTCCAGTGATAGCTGGGAGTGTGAGAACATTTTTGGATTTAGGCAGAGGTAGCTTATTTGTACAACCTATTTCTGTAATTAGTGGTGAAATTTTATTTCCACACATTAGGGAAAGCTATCTTTTCAGAACCATTACAAGTTTCCAGGCTACAAAAGGTAGGAAGTTAGCAATTATAAATAAGTCCCTTTCCTATATTTACAGTAAAAAGAAAAAAAAAAAAAAAAAAAAAAAAAAAAGAAAAGAAAAAAATTGACAATCCTGAGTTTTAAACTCAAGAAAAATGTCTGTTCATGTGCAGTATTAACATTCTGTATGAATTTAAATAGCCATGCCTAGCAGCACTACAATTTAATAATTCATTATATCATACTGTTACAGTACTACATTCTTGCATCTGCAAAGGTCTAAGTACCAGCACTGGAAATACCATATGATACAAATGATCAAAAATATTTCAAAAATAATAAAAAAGCACACTAAGAAAACAGTTCTGGACACTTATTTGACTTCATAGAGGTTCTCCCTTCACCTAACAAATTTACTGAATAATCAAAATGGGTTTATAGGCCCTTAATGATAGCATGAAATCCCAGGGTCATTTATCCACATTCAATGTGACCTTTACATAAACTTGAAGTCCTGACTGTCACAATGGCTTCAGATCAGCTTACGGTATCACTGTACCATAGTAGCAGATGTTTGCAATTGTACTTGTTCCACCACCTCTCTAACGAAGTTCGATTGTCTTGAGGGAGAAGTAAAAAGCCAAATTAATTTAAGGATCGAAAAAGCGTTTGTCTCAACAAATTAAGAGAAGATGGACAAAGCGGACAGTATGAGATCTTTAAATAAGGCAAATCTCTAGGGATGAATTAGTTTGACTATACCTTTCATTAAGACTATATCTTTCATTAGCTTACAAAACAATAGAGCTGCCAAAAGTACATAATAATATGAATTAGTGTATCTATTCATATTTTGGCTGTTTCATCTCAATCAACATTAACTTAATATTAAATCAACATAAATCTAGCTGCTTTTCTCAAATGTGTTTCATAGCCACTTCCCTGCAATGAAGGATGTTTTCATTTCACGCTTCACATTGCACAAAGGGATGCATTTACATCATGCCTTCCTCATTTCACCTCACCTCTCAACATTGTTATAATTTTGATGACTTTTTATCCTGTTTCTAGTAATATGAAGCCCATTATCCTGTTTCTAGTGATACGAAGCCCATAATTGTGCTCCTGGACCAGAGGTGAGGAAAAATACTTCAAGTTAACAGCAATCTTTGTAGTGATTTTTAAGAAAGGGAAAGAAGTGGGAGGTAAGTAAAAAGAAAACCTTATTTAAATAATTCCATTAGCATTTTTTTAAGTTTTAAGATTATAGAAAGGTTGTTTCATTTAAAAAATTGCTGTATGCTCTAGTAAAATATCTCTTTAAAGAGTTACATTCTGATATAATCTTAATTCAGTGGTTTTAGATTTGTATTTCAGCTTTCATCCTTGCTGGTAACTTTTCTCCGTTTCTGTTAGTGTTTTCAGGCTGATTGAGAACTGGAGTCATAACTCTATGTATTCTTCTATTTTGATTTCTCATCCAGCTGTAACCCAAAGTTCATTAATGTCAATATTTTGAAAAAAAAAAAAAAATTTTGAAAAAAAAAAAAAAAAAAAGGCTTTTTATTATTCTGAAAAATCATAGAACAGCAGAAATGTGACATACGGCATAATCTTGCAAGGCAGCAAATACCCTAAATTCTACACAGCAGTATTTCAACCTACACAGGTCTCTGAGGACTGAAAATTCCATGCGAAACTTTTCTGTACTCAGAAATATTATCTTCTGCAATTTCTTGGTGGGAATTTGCTGGCAACTTTTCTTGGAGTACCAAAAAAAAAATCAACATTTGAGAAAGAACAGGTGTTGATAAGCTTTTTAAATCCAAAAACTTTCTGCATTTGTTCTCCAAATACGAAATGACCTTCTACCAAATGGTCTACATAACTTCTTCCCACCCATCAAGGGCAACGGTTCCTTCTTTCAGTGGCAAAACAGATTCCTTCTGGTAACATGTAATTCATTACAATGATAAAGCCGATCCAATGCATTTGGTTCTATACCTGGGCCAGGCTTGGACAGATAATTTATAAAGCAAGCCTATGGCTGTAAAAAAGAACATTTCTTTCTCATTTGTCTTTAAACTGTTTGAACATTTGAGAGTTGTACTGTTGTACTGAGTTCATGAATTGCATTCTACACAACAAGCATTATGTGCATTAAGGTACCAACCCAGTACAATCCATAAATATGACTTTGACTTTGAACACGTGACTTGACTCTCTGAAAGACTGGCCAGGGAATAAGATTTTTCTTGAAGTTTTCACCTCTAATTTCTATTGAACTACATAAGCAAATGACAACAGTAAGCAGAGAAGGTCTCACAGATGCATGGAATCTGTTGTTCTTGAGTGGTATTTTAACTTTCTTCAAATTTAAGGGCAACAAATTACTCAAAGTCTAAATTCTCATCAGCCTGATCTAATTTCAGCACTTTAGTCTTGTGGATGCTTATATGCTAAAAAAAAAAATCCTCTTTTGGCTCAAGGTGCTCATCAGCCATCTGGAACTGCTTCCCTAGTCTCATCCATTATGTAAATGAGATGTACTATTTTTTATGTTTCATCTACTGACGCTAATACATTAATGTGGATGTTACAGCTTGAGCCCCTGAGAAGGAACTGGCTTCACATCACTCACTGGCTTGCAATCACATCCCATTACTTTTAATGGCCCTGTGGCATTTAAGGTCACTAGATTTTTAATACAGCAGATTTCTGTGATGTCAGTAAAATTGTAGCTACCCCTTCTCATTTCCTTATCTTTTTTTTTTTTTTTCTCTCCCCATGAAATTATAGTATTTCAGACCATTTCATATCTCATTTTTTAAATGAAACTAATTTCTTCATTTACCTGTATGCCTTTTTACTGTTTGAGAATAAAATAGCTGAAAAGTTCCTCCTGTGTCCTAAAATAAAGCAAGAAGAAAGCAGGAATTTGTTAAAAGAATTAGTAAGGAGATTTAGACGGGAGCTGAAAACCAGTTATGTTCAATATTTCATCTGTCTTTGATTTTTGATACATTAAATGAGACAAATTCAGTCTTGTAATATTATAGCTGTGTAAACAGTCCTTAGTCACTTGAGTAAGTTGAAATCAATGTGTAAATAAGAATTATGGCTCTGTCCATGCAAAGCAGAGTTTGAAAGTGCTGCAAACTCAGTCAGTCACATTTAAAACTGTGAAGTACCACGCGGGATTGAGCCCTGTCAGAATAGGACAGCAGACTTTGATGGAAACAGTAGGCATATTCCAATTTAGTACCATTTAACTTTTAAATGAAGACTCACCACATGTCAGGGATTTAACACACTTGCTCAATATTCCAAATCACCTATAGTGTAAAAGAGGAAAGAAAAGTATGAAGTACAATTAAAATCTGTCATTTAGCATGGATAATTAAAAAATTATTTTCCTGTATTAAAAAAACCTGCTTGCCAAATTCAGAATGGAGATGAACTTTAAATGCAATATAAGTTTTCAGTGCACTTTATGCAGAGAACTATCTGACTAGAAAATATAACCAAATTGGTTTTTTAAGTTATGGAAATCCATTGCAATCAGTCAAGAAAAGTAAAACATGTAGCTATATTGAATGAGGTAAACATGCATGTTATTAATAAATAATTTCAAAACTCTGCAATTTTTTCTTATGCAAGTGATTACTTGAATAACCCCAAGTATCTTGAGCAGGACTACTTAAATGAGAGGGGACAAAATGGTATTCCAGCAAGTATTCCTTTGATGATGATAGGCTTGATAGAACATCTCCATTCATAATTTTTAGCATTATTTGAGGCTACAGCATAAGATGCATTTGATAAAAATACACCAAAGTGAATGAACCAGGTGGATCTAAATTTGTCCATGCTGAGGTTGGTTCATCAGATCATAAATGTCTGAGATTAGGACAGGTATAAACATATTCCTCTTTTGGGGTATTCTTCCATTTTCTTGTTATATATCTGTATTTACTATATTGAAACAAACCATAATGTTTTGCCTCAAAGTAAAATGGAGATAAAAATATATTTTTTAATTCTCCATTTTATCATAAACAATATTAACAGACATTTATTTGCATTTTTAATTTAAACCCAAAAGGAGAATGACAGAAAAAGTTTCTGCAAGCAATGATCTCCTTTCACATCCTAGAAGAACAAATTCCCTTCACTGATGTCAGCAACTATAAACAACATACATGGTGAGATTATTCTGTATGACTAGCTCACATATGGTCTATAGTTGATTCAAGGATGGATTAGATGCTGGTATTTTCTACATATGCCCTGATTTTTTTTTACACCGATCTCCAGTTTAGCAGGGAGAGAGACACATTAGCAAACAGTATTTATTCCTGTTTGGTGAAGAGAGGTTTTCTTAAATTTTAGCTCTGCTACTCTTTATCTGCTTTTCCAAATTATTGCTGCACATTGTTACTTTCATGCTTTCTGAGTTCAGTCGCAGGGGTGGCATTTAGCTTCATGGCTAAACTATCAAATTCAGTATTGTTCTTTACTCAGCATATCCTATTTAGAGTTTGATTGTGTGGCATTATATGATATGCACTTGCTACCTGCAGCAGTATCTAATTACAAGCACAGTTCTCCTCCCACAGAGTGCTGGAGACTTTTGAACAAATGATGCTTTAACACTGACATCAAATGAGCTTGCAAAATTTAAAGCAGAATTGGTTTTAGCATTTTGTACGGGAAAAATAATGCTGCTTTTACTGCTGCTGTTTACTGTGTTGTTATTCATTGATGCTAAATGTCAGGTATGAAAAGTCATCGTACCAATTAACAATTTCATTAGAATTGCAAAGATATCTTGTGCTCTTATTACAGGCAGCTGCAAAAATCTGCTACAGATCAAAATGAATTAACAAAGTAAAAGCAAACTGTTTTAAATACATTCTTCAAAGCTGTCATGTTGAAGTTAAAACATACTGATTATTTCTTGACTGGAAAATTTTATAGAACAACATGTGCATAGAAACAAAAGTTTACCAAATATCATGACACAGCTGGAAAGAAACAGGCTAGTAACACATTGGTTTCAAAACAGGCTAATTTGATCAGAACTAAACTAATAGCTTTGAACTTCTGTGGCAAGCCCAGTTTGCAAAGTCAGATTAATCTCACTGAATTCAAGCTTGTGTTGTACTTTTTCACAAAGAGGAATATTCATTAATTTAGATTCAGTTTGTGAGTTAGGTATAAAATCCAAACATTTGAGAGCTGGGACATTATTTCAGTTTTGCAAAAGGAATCAGCTTTCCATTCTGCAATATATTGGGAAATAGATTGCTCCCGTACCAATAACCATAGTGAACACAGGAAGTAAAACCACTGTTTTGTACATCTCAAAATGTACTCCCAGTTTTCCATCTGCTCACAGTGCAGGATGGTCTCTTTTGGTCTGTATTAGAAGCAGAGGATCAAGTGTCAGCATCCTCTGTATCTTGAGTGCTCCCCATGCCAAAATGTGGGTTTGCCTCCAAGCAGTGCTGATACCGGATGCATCTAGGCTTGAGAATGGGCTGAGAGTTATGCTTGAAAACCATGTAGACGTATTCAGAAGCAGGCTGCTTTGGTTCCTCAGGTAAGTGAATTAGTATTGTATGTTTTTTAGTATTTATATATTTTCATTTGTTCTGTCAGGTTCTTCCTCCCATAGTGGAAGGCATTACACAATCTGTACTTCCAGCATCATGGTATAATTATCTGCATGAACAGATTTGAGTGAAGATGGACAGTATTTCAACTCCAGTTACAGATAACAGATTTTTGTCTTTTTAGGAAGGATTAATGAAAGATAATTTTATAACAGGAAAAACAAAAAGCTTGGCTTAAGATTTTATAAAAATCCAGGTATTGTATCTATATGTACAATGATGGTATGAACATCAATCTGTTCAAATTAAAAACAAACCAACAAAAAAGTGTGTAAATATGGCTATGAAGATCTCTGAAGAATTGTTCTGAATTGCTGATTATGTGTAAAGACAAAGGGAAAATGGTTTGTGAAAGAAGCAAATCCTAAAGCAGGTCCTAACCTCTGCTTTCAGGCTGCAAAGATCAGTTTCCAATGAAACAAGGCTGCCTGCCTAAAGAGCAATTTAAGGGCAGATTTTGAAAAACTGCCAGAAAATATGTACTGGACTGAAGAAACCTCCCCAAAATCACACTGAAGCCTTTCTGGATGGATGGCACAAGCAGACTCTACATTTTCACCCCTGTCAGTCTACTCAGAACAATGCTATGCCCAAAGCAATGTAAACACATTGCTATTATATGAAAAAAGGTTCTCTACTCTCTGAGAAAATGGGTCTCTTGTGTTTGGCCCTCACCTTGCTTTTCTAACTTCAGATTCCTAATATGGTTGACATATGTTGTAATTGGTGCACTTGCTACTAATAACAATCCCTAAATCTATCTGGTATTCTTCCAACAACCAATTAAAAAAAACCCCCACCCTACTAGTGAAACAACTGATGGCTCATGGAGCAGAACTTCTGTGGAGGGAAGGACAGGGCTGGCTTCTCTTTCCAGTGAAAACAGCCTTTCAAAATCATTTGTCCAAGAATCATCTGGGAGGTGCAAGTCTCTTATTACAAAAACACAGATGTTGGGACTGGAAATTAATTTTGTGGCTTTTGTTTGTCACCTTCTGGAGTGGAATTAAACCAGTGCCCTGAAGACTGCTCTCTGTAAAGACTAGTCTGTTTTCTGTTTGTTGATATGTTCTTCCTTCATGAACATCCACGCAGTGTGAAAATGAAGCATATCCTCTCTGCTTCAATAATGCTGAAATCCACTGGTGTTTCTGCTTTCACAGAGTGGGAGGAGGTAAAGATCTCGGTCTGTTGAAATCTCCGACAGGCATACCAGTGTCTCTTGTTGCTACCTCTTGTTCAAACAAAGCCATGTATACAATACAGAGGCAATTTTAAATATCTGCATTCTGTTAATCAACATCAGCACACATCACAGCTGCTTAAGCAAGTTGGTTTTTTCATTGCATGACTCATTGCTGCAGGTGAACAGCACCTGAGAATGTACTGTCAGAACTGCCCCTAGACAGTGAGTTGCAGAGAATGCCCCTACTTTGAAAACACCTCATTCTCATTCTCTTTCTTTGCAAACAGCACTAATTTGAAGATTATTAGCGGCATAAAATCCAGACAGGGAATTTCAAGCTGCTGACATTGTGGCATTGAATATACAGAGCTCAGCAGCAAGACGCCAGCAGCAATCTGAAACAACCTTCACTAGACCCCCCATCTAATAACTACAGATTCCGAGAATCATTGGATGTGCGACTTCCCAAGGTTATTGAATAACAATCCTATCTCTGCTAATAGTAGATGCTCCTAGTTCTCTTATAATTAGTCACCATGGAGTTTTTTATAAAGGTTATTGGGTTGAAAGTTATTGCTGTGATTTGTTTTAAGGTGGACGGAATACGCAAACACTTTCACACACACATAGAGCAGAGGAAATTATCCTTCTACCATTCATTCATTAGCAATAGTCACAGTTACCTCCGGCATTTTCTGTGTACATTGAGGGCCTTTTATGCTCTGCATCCTCTGAATGATTATTGCACTGGGAGAGGCTGGGACCTGAACATCTGCATCTCCCCTAAAGCCAGTTAAGTCAGTTCACTCTGCATGATATACAATGGCCACCTATCTTAAACACAACAGATATTCCTGGGTCTACTGGGGAGAACATTAAATCTTTCCTCCAGCAGACAACATGATGCTGCTTCCCGCTGCGGGTGAGTGAGCCTGTTTTCTCCACACTGTAAACTGCAAATGGCTGGAGAGAGCAGAGGTCCTCCTTAATCAATGGTGATCTTATTTATTTGGTTTTAAATAAAAGTTGCAAAACTTTGCCTGGTGATTCAACAATGGTGTGGTCAGCGAGCTGGCATGACATCAGATTAATGCTGTCTGTTTTAGACTTTCCCCTAAAGGTCAAAGGAATGAGGCGTGAATAGATAAACAGGCTCATCAATAATAATATCTTTTATTTTCCAGACTGATGAGCCGTAAGTCAGATTGTTAGCACACTGTGATGTGTGGATGCAGGCTGGTTTTAATACCCATAAAGACAGATGTATCTGCAACATGGGAAGCTTAAATTTTAGTTTAAACATTTTGAGGATGAATACTGAAATGACAGATTCCACAGTGCTTCTACCATAATAAGCACTGAAAGCCATAACTAACAAAGCAGTCTGGGTTTGGGTCCCAACTGGTCTATTCTTTCACTGCTGAAGTAGATCTCAGTTCTTGTGCTCTGTAGAATTCTGACAAAAAAAATGTTGGCTGGGGGGACACGTGCAGTGCTGCAATAATGAGTGCTCTGCACAGTCTCAGGGATGTGGGCTTGCTCTGAATGCTCAGATCCATGCAAACACATCAGCATCCGCCTGCCACTGTCCTTGTCTTCACCAGTGACTGCATCACTTGCATTTTAATACAGAAATCCTCTGCAGAGTTAGTCTAAGTAGCATGCAGAGTTTGTGAAAATTAGTTCAATTACTCTCTCTTCTGGTCCTTCCAAAGTCTCAGAGAGAAGCAAAAATTAAACATCAGGAAACACACAAGCTCTTTTTTCCAGTCAGGTAAGGCTCAGTGTTTTCAACATTTTCTGTTTGCAAAGGTCTGTCACGTGAATAACCATGAAGTTATCCAAACACAATAGATGCATAGCTCTGCAATAGTATAATTCCTTTTCTAAAACAACTAGAGAGCACCACACATTTTCCCAGTAGATAACTCTGGCTTCTTTTCCTAGAGTATTCCATTATTAACAAGATTTCTTCCCTAAACTACAAAAAATAAACTCTTAGTACATACTGCAAAATTCTCAGCTCACGTTTGCTAAACTAAACAAGTATATTTATAATTCTCAAATGGAAATCCTCTTAAAGCCACTTTTAACAACCTATACATTTCTGTCATTTGACACTGAACTTTCTTTCCTTGTCTAAATCTACATTTTCACTTCAAAGGCTGCTATTTTGCATTCAGTTCCAGCATGCTCAGCTATTGTTTTCCCTATCACATTGTTATCAGATGTTCAGGTTGATGGTTATTATCCTGTGTCAAGAGAAAATGTAGTCAGCACAGTTACATGTGCTTTCTCCATGGGCAGCGTGCATAGTATCATCCTAATCAGTGTATCGTCGTTCAACAGCCTTCTCACCTTCTTTCTAGGCTTGATTCGAGATACATTTTAAAAACACAGAATCAGGGTGTCTGTGACATCTGTTCTTTACCTATTCCAGTCCAGAAATAATTTTAGAAGTTACATATTGCTGAGACTACTCATGATTCATTAAACTAATATTCTGCTCCTGGCACATGACACGTGTCCTATGAAAGGATATAAAAAGTAGAAAGAAGATAGACTTTTTTTTTTTTTTTTTAAGTGACTCCGGAAATACAAAATTTTCTTATGAAACATGAGGAAAAATATATTGCTAGCATACAATGGTGATTTAATATTAAGAAAACATTTTTGCTATGTGTTTCATCATCTTAGACAATGTCTCATCTTTCTTTAATTACCTTTTTTCATGATTAAGTGGGTTTTTTTTTCTGATGTGTCACTGCAGTGTTCTGACATGCCAATAAATGTCTGCAGTCCCTCTGAAGGAAGAGTTAACAAGTTTGTGCATCTTTATATATGCACAATTATTTTATTAACTTCTGAATACTTTGAATGAAGAGGGTAAGAAGAAGAAAGTAGAATAGAGAAATTAGAAAATTTAATCTTCAATTCAAAGCAGCTCCGCTCTGAAATTCTTAATGTATTAATGGCAATTTTAAAATAAACTGTAAAGTTTAAACAAAAATTTCAGAAATATAAGGTTATTTCAATTTATTGACCAAGTAATTTATAACAATTTTTCTTTAATATTTTTGGTTATATCTTTGTTGATTTCACTGTGTGATTCAATATGAAAGGGCATGGATAGAATTAATAACCGGGAAATATACTTCACGATCAGTTCTAAAATAAAATTTTGCTTTTGTGAAACCAATCTCTGCAAAATTTCTTTCCCACAGCAGTGCAAGTGTCCAAAATAATAACTAATTAGATCTAGAGATCAAGTTAACAAATATACAGAATCATGAATGTCCTTTCATATTAGGAATCATATCCCACATTTAATATAATTAGAGCAACAACATACATTACCAGGTGATTACTTGTTAATGTTACCATTACACAGTTAAGTTGTAAATAAATCTACAACTTAGTGGAATGATAAAAGTTGCACTTATTGAACTTAAAGTTATCATGTTTATAATTTTTACAGCTGACTACATTAATCAAATTTGGTTTTAATACGTGAATTCTGTCTGATAAAAACCCACTCGTTTTCTTTGTTAAAAAGGCTTTATTAAAGAGCTTTTGGGAAAAAATAAAAACAACACAGAATTTTGTATTTCAAGGTTATAGTTTTCTTTGGTAAATTGCTGTAAGTATATGTGGAATAAAGGAGCAACCTGCAAAGTTCTTACACGAGCAACTTCTGTCCCCTTACCTTGATACAGAGAAATGATTACTTGTTTTCAGACTTATTTATTTATAGCAAACTGCTTAGCAACTTATTTACTTACTTATAGGAACTTACAGTATTACTTACAGTATTTTGAATATTTCTAGGAATCCTGCTTGCCCAGACTGTTCTGTGGAATTTTACCAAGGACTACTGTGTTCATAAAACAAAGCAGTTCACTGTGAAAATCTACCAAGAACTATAATGTTCAGCAAAATATTATGGTTTTGTCCTTGGGGAACAGGTGTGCTCTAGCTAGTTGTGTCTTGGTAAAGATAGTCATATATGGATGGTAGAAGTTCTATTGGTTCTCATATAAAATAGAATGAGTAAACCGGCTGAAAACCACTCTTGGTATTCAAGAAATTGGCCAAGCGAATCTGCACATGCTCCAGGGAAGACTAAGAGCCTTCGTCCCAAAGACACTACCCCCTCCCCCTAACATGCTCACCAGGAGGCAATGCACAGGTGCAAAAATAACATCAACCGCTGACACCAGCCTTTCGAACTAACCCAGCCTTACCCATGCATATGTACGTTTGTGTTATGTAATCCAGTGAATATGGATATCCATACTCTATCAGTTTTTCGTAAAATGTGCAGGGCGCATGCAAGCTTTGTGGAGAAATCCCCTTGCACCCCGGCGCCGGAGTAAACATACCGGCTTTATAACTCTATTTGAGATGTAGAGTCTTTTTTTCCCCAAGTTAACCTTCAGAACTCCACACTCTGCCATCCGGTAAACACCACTGTTTACCTGCCAAAATATCCACCCCCAATATATTTCCTTTAAAAAGACTTAAAGCCACCTCCAGCGCTGTCATCCTCTTTCCCCCGGTTACCAAAACTGTATTCTCACTACGGGACATTTTTCTATCACCCCCACCACACCTACTATATTTATAAACTTCCTCCATGGTTTAAGTCCTAACTCAGTGGCTTGTCTGTTTAATACATTAATTTGGGCCCCTGTATCAGTTAAAGCCTCTAAACTTACCCGTCTAGGACCCACAGGGATATGTATGTAAGGTTCCCTGTCAGCGGCCCATTGGCAGGAATTCACCACACAGAGTGGGCAGCCCAACGCACAAACTGCAGCTGCTAGTGTTTTGACTCTCAACTCCCTCCTCGATACTACAAAAGGGTTAAATTTCCCTTCCTGAGGGAGTACATTGCCCCTTTCCATTTTTTCTCGAGTTTTCCCCTCCAGCAATTCCGCCAACTTTAAGCTATTATATTCACGTAATGTTGCCCGGGGTACCCCCAGCACCAAGCCTTTCGACAAAGATGATTCCTTCCTAAATCATAAAATGGACCTGATTTACCCCTCGGTGGTTTAAACTCTCTACTAGGAGGCTGCTCGGGGGTGGATCTTCCCACTGACTTGCCGAACACTCTGGCTTCCATCCCGCCCCAACCCGGGTCAGTCCAGCCCATCCCTCGCCCATCGGTTGCCAGATCCTCACACTCTGGCCAAAGGCCCCAACTACGGTGAGGCCCCGACAGCAGAGGCAGTCAGGAGCTGCTGCTCTTCAGCAGCCAAGAAGCCCTGTTTTCATTGGGTGGGTGCACCTGCCACATCCTTTCTTCGGGACCGGAGCATTAGCTTAATAAAATAAAAGAAACACCTCTTGCTGCTTAGGATTCATCAGCACGTGCAGTTTTCCTGATGTTATTTTTTGGCATAGAAATCAGTACGTTTTTCTGAAGTCCCTCATGTAGACTCCAGGTGACGTTGCTAGGCTGTACTGAAGGTGGGAATCAAAGGGCACCACACATCTTTGCTTTGTCAGTGGAGTTTGCCCACCAGGAACACGCGTGAAGAGCCGTAAGCTAGCTATGGGAAAGAGAGACAAAAGGAGTGAAAAAATGTACTGCTTTCCACAGCTATTCACTTGCACAGATTGAACAACAGCAATGAACTTCTGCTGTGATGCTCTCTGGAAAACACTTCGGAAACCAACACAGTTTGCATATTTTAAAGCAAACTGCAGCTTTGTAGGAGCTTCTCTAGTAGACATTTAACTGCTTGTAACCATTCTAATACCAAACTCATGCCTTGTCTAATGATCGTGATATGAAAGAGATTGTATTTGACAATGCAGTACTGCAGAGAGCCAAGGGCTGGCATTTACTAATAATACTTATCAGCGTGATTTATTGTGCTATAATTGTGTATTTGTTGAGAATTAATCCCAAACAGGGTTACATTTGGTACAGCTCGAAACCTACAGCAATCCATATGATAAGACAGTGTTTGCTTGTCTATCATCTTTAGAGAGGTTTGTCCACTTGTTCCAAGGTACAACTCTATTTGGTGGAAAGAGGAGATAAAGGAGAATGTCTGTGTGACAGATTTTTTTTTTTAGTTCAGCTCCTCAGCCATGTAAATAAGAGATCAGAATAAATTACATTTTCATATACTTTTTACACATACTTACCATAAAATCGGTGCCTGTTATCCCATTTCCTCTTTCCTCTTCAATCCAAATCAAACCTTTAAAAAATTGTGACCTTATTTTATATTGTTCATCTGGCAGAATAGTGAAAGTTAAAGAACATGAGGTGAAAAGTAGGGATGTACTCCAACACAGTGTGATATATTGCAGGGATAAACAAAACATTAAATTCCAATACTGGGATAAGTTGAATTTTTAAGTCTTACTGAACCTTTTTTTTTAATATACATTTTGCTTTGAGAGTACAGTTTCATTGCCCAAAGTCCCAGAAGAATCCTGACAAATATTCAGCATTTAACTATACTGTTTAACTTGAGTCAAATGATTAGATGCCTACAAACAATCAGAAAAGCAGGTATCTCCAGAATTTGAAACAACCTTTGGAATTACTTCTTTGCATAAGACAGTGTGAATCCATGGTACCTCCACTCCTGGCTGCTAAGGGTGTGTTAAATCCTTAAACAGAAAGGAGATACATTGGATTATTAGCCATTATTCACAGTCTTTCCTGGTAGACTAGTAAACTACTATGTTTAGCCTCCCAGGCTTGCTGCATTAATTATGGGCTTAAAAGCTCCTTTTAAGCACTTATTTTCATACTACTTTTCCTATTTTTTTTTCTTCAATAAAGAATTCAAAATCAAGATTCACTGCATTGTGATCTATGCTTTCACATCAAATTATTTATGACTACTGTCATTTCCTTTCTTGACTTGAAGTAAGAAATACAGAATACTTCACCCACACACTTTGTCTTTCATACTTGGTTCATAAAACACTTTGCAAATGCCATTCTGTCTTATGTAGTTATTTAGCTATTGATTCTGTCTTATCTGTATTAAGATAAGAATTGATATGGGCATGCTAAGCTGAGGACTTTCACAATGCCTGTTGTTGTCGTTCAGGTCTAGTTTAACTTTTTTATAACCTTTAACAAAACCAACTACTTTCTTTAAATCTCGGAACTGTTGATTAGCTACTCTTTTTCTTTCCTTGGAAAGTGAAAGTTATCTGAGACTTACACTGTTCAACACATTACTAGAAGTACCAGATGTTAACTGGTCAAACCATTGTTATACGGGAGCTACGGAAATTATGTTTCAGGAAGATTGTTCATCTTTCAGAGATTAGAATGAGATAATGCTATAGTGAAATGCACAGTTGAAGGCATTAAACAGCAGATTAAAAATGCAGCTAAGCATGTACAACCGAACCATATTCTCTCTTTTTAGTTACAGCAAATGCAGAAATAAAGGTAAATATGGTAATACAGGCAGTGCAGGTGAGCTGATTAAAATGAGTATCCTCTTCAGTCTCACAACACAGTTATTAGCACCATGAAGAGAAGGCGTGCCAACCCTAACTGTCTTTGTGTATATTACTGAAAGAACTAATTTCCTTGAATGTCAGACAAACTGCCTAACTCTAAAAAGGCTGAAGTAGTCATTCAAGCACCTGTGATAGGGTATAAAAATTAGCATGTTCAAAGGCAATGGCACATTTTCAAAACTAGGTAGGCAATGCTGTAGTTTCACAATGAGTTTAAACCAGATTAAGCTGGCAGGGCTGCAGAAAGTAGTGGCCCCACTGTTCTTCTGTAGCTCTATTTCTCCTTTGTGTCAGCACAAGCATTTACCTTCCAGTTAAAACTAAACAGTTGGGGGTTTTGCCATGTTAGTTTTAAGTAAGATCAGTTCTCTGACCTGGTTCACCATGCAGCTGTAAAAAGCTTCCTCAGGAGGAGGAAGATGGCAGGGAGGTGAAAGGGGAGTAATAGAAACACTTCACTTGGCATCAGTGCCAAATGCTGCTGCTGCCGACTGATTGTGAAATTATAGCATAAAATGCAATAGGTTGCCTGCCTCTGGTGATTACAGATGGGACCTTGCTGACTGTCCTGGGCTATAGGGGAGTAGAAACCACCCTAAGGATGCCTGTACAGAGTAGCTGAAAAGACTTGCTTTAAAACAGTACATTTTTCATATAAAAATACATTTCTTAATTAAAAGGAGATTTTTTTTATTTTTTTTTTTCAACTTGGACTCCCTCCTAACATGCTGCATACACAGACCTAAAGAGTTTAGTTGTTTAATAGATATCAACAGAACAAAAAGAATGAATGTGGGACTAGAATGATGGTTGGATTAGATGATCTTCAAAGTCCTTCCCAACCTAGTTGATTCTGTGATTCTGTGAATTTTCAGAATACTAAGTGGATACATGTTGAGCTATATTTTAACTGTGCACAGGGGAACTAAATGCACAGTCTAAGTCATATAAAAATATGGGAAAACTAGACCCACAATATATCTTGTCTACAGTTTCTAACAAAGGCTTGAGTCATTTGGGATTCATATAGATTGATAAAATTAAAAAGGAAAAAAGTAATAAACTCTAATGGAAACCATGTTTCTGTTCTGTTGCCAGAAGGGATTACAATATTCTGAGTACTATATACCTATCAGAATGAAAAGCAGGAACAAAAACGGGGAAAGAAGCAGCATGAGGCCAAAGGAAGAAAAACAAACGTACATTTGTTTTTGTATCTTACAATGTTAATGATTCAAAGGAGTTCATTTGAGATGACAAATAGATCTTTCATCTTCTAGCTCACCAAACAGTGAAAAACCTCAGACTACTGGCACAGTATTTTTTGAATAGGAATGGGGAGAGTGGAATCTCCTAACAGATTAAAGCCTTCACTTAGTTTTCAAACAGGGCATTTAGATGCATTTTCCGGAGACAGAAGATGGTGTTTGGGAGACTGATTTGCTTCTCTGGCCTCTAAAGATTTTGCAGTAGATTTTCTCTGCCCACTACAAATGCTCTTAAGTACAGTAGAGTTGATCCAGTTCCAGGAACAGAATTTATCCACCATTTAAGGGATTGATGACCAAGTTATGCAGGAGTCTCTGACTTCAGCAGTTTATTTGTGTAGCTGCATTTTATTATTATTTGCAGTGGGTAAATTAAGGGCTACGTCTGCTATGAGAAATATGGAATTTTACTTTCCATGGAAATTTGCCTTCAACATACAAGAACACCAGTGAAATTCAAGGTCTGCCACACAGGTAAAACTCAAAACTTTCTGAGGCTGACCTTCCCTCACATCTTAAATAAAATTCGTCTAGAAGTGATCAGTAAAGACAGAAAAGTACTGAAAAATATAACAATACAGATAGCACTGTTTTATTTAAATTAAAACTTAATTTTGAGATCCCAAATCATGAGCTTCAGGCAGTAGTCAGATGTGAGGTTGATTAAACTAGCTTGGATAAGACCTGAATTATTTTGTCTTTTTGGTCCATTTGCTCTGTGCTATAATAAGTCCTTTCCTGGTTGTAAGTATGAACATTATTTATGTCCTCTGTAACATACCACTCACAACCGATGTCACCAGCTAGGTCTAGTCAAGTATTCAATAATTTTTTCAGAGAAATATTTTCTTCAAAACATGTTTGGCAGTTGTGATTCTCAGGGAATAATGGTCCTGACTCAGCTTTGGGTTTTGTAGCTATGACTAGGAGAAGACAAAATCCCAAATTTGAACCAGATTCTTCTAACTTCACTTCTCAATGGAGAAAACAGTTGAAATGTGTCCAAAATCTAGTAATTTCAATTATTATAATGTGCTTGATTTCAACTGTTTTTAAATCTGGCTCGGTTTAGAATTTATGTTTTCATCTTGCAATAGAAAAGCAGCCATCTGCTTTTATGAGATTTCTGATCATATATAAGAAGATTTCTCCAATTAACTGTAATGGGAAGATAGCTATTGTCTGAATAAGAAAATGATTCTTCTACGCTCTATCAGATTGTCTCATGTCTTTCTTAATATTAAGGTCCACTTGTTTTTGTCACAAATATAAGAGCTTATAAGTACACAACTCAGAAGTAGTGACTCTACTTAGAGTCTTCCTATAATCTACTTAGAGCACTTATATAGACTGTAGTCTATATGTACATTCCATTCTCTTTTACCTAAATCAAAAATATGAATCTAAACCCTGATGCCCTCATTTTAAAATACACAAAAATATTTGGGAATTTATCCCATTTAAAAACTGGATATGTCTCACATGATTATATCTAAAAGCTGTTCATTAGTTTCAAAAACTGTAGAACTTTTGGAATCTCAGATTTTGCCCGTAAATTTTCAAATTTTTTATGCCATTCCTTAGCCTCTAGTAATATGACTGAAAAGATAATTTCTGCTACTTCCCACATCCATTCCGCCCTGCCCTGGACAATTTTCATGAAACAGGATAGATGCTACCACTGTTCTAGATTGAAATTTGATGTTATGCTCTACATAATTACCAGAACATAAAGGATATCAAATAGCAGTGAAAAGTCATATTTGATGAGCTGTTATTATTGTGATTATACATTTATAAATAAAAAATGTAGGGGAAATGCTGAGATATGCCTTTTTTAAAAAGTAGCTGGAGGAGTCTGGAAAAAGAGACAGTGTGCACATAACCTCTGAAGTGTAATACTTTTGTTTATCTTATCCACAAGAGGAAGAAAACTACTGTTACCATGGTAAGATGTTATTGTTCATTGTGAAATGATATCAACTGTTAAAAGTAATTTTTTAAATCTAAAACTTACTGAACAACATAAGCTTCAGGAAAAAAAGAGAAAACTAAGAAAGCTTTTGTGTGGTCTTTGGCATAAAACCAAACCAAAATCTGGAGCAAATTATGGTTCATATAAACAGTAGAATCCAGGGTTTGTCTGACATCATTTATGGAATTTTAATTAATACAAAGACTGGTGAAGCTGTCATACTACAGAGACTGAAACAGAAAATTGGGAGTATGGAAATACATTGTGTACAACTCCATTTTATGTAATCTATTTTGAGTGCCATCTCTTTCCTTTATATATATCAAAACAAAACTATGAAATTAAGGTTTGCTTGCCTCTATTGTTACTTTTCCTTCTCACTGAGACGCTTTGGCTTCCTGAACATTTATTTAGAATGCAACATGTTTAACATACCAAAAGATGTTATTGTGATATTTTTATCATTTTGAATTGTCTAATCTTTATAGATGAAATTTGATTATTATTCTAAACTGATATTATGCCATTTGTTTTACCCTACAGAAACCTTTAAACTTATAGGGATTTTCACTGTTTGGAAGACATTAAGATAGCCTCTGGGACTCTGAAAAGCAGGTGGAAAATAATTCAAAAAGCCAGATCCTACTCTCCTTTGTGTTAATGTGAATTAAGATTACAATGAAACAATTGGGAAGGGAAAAAGAAACCCCAAGGAATAAAATCAAATGCCAGCATAAGTTCAACTAACTAATGAGATCAAATACTGAAACTTTTCATTTTCTTTCTAAACTGTGTTCAGTCTGTGTAGTATCTGAGCCCCTCAAACAGAAACAGAGCCTGCCATTAAAATGTATTTGTCATGGAGAGCAGTGCTATGTCCTTTTCAAAGGCAGAAAACTGCATGGAATTGTGTCTTCTCAAGTTTAAATAGTAAATTTGAGGTTGAGGCTGCTCCTGGATACAAACCGAGTTCTTCTGAACTCATCCTTAGTAAGGTGTCAGCTTGACAGAAAAGATGGTCTGTCCCTCCATCAGTTAGCTAGGCTGATTTCTGGCAGCAGACAGTCTATCCTGACTTACACATCTTTGGGAAATGCACACAGCTATTCCTGTGAAGAGAGTAAGTTACACCAGTCCAACTGGGAGTAAGCCATAGTTTATTTCTTGTATTTTCATTACAATTAATCTGCTTCTATTTATGTTATAAAAACATAATGTGCCTTATTGCTCTTGAGATAATTCTCCAATGACAAATTAATGTCGGTGAGAAATGGTAGACAAATTCACTTGCCTTTCTGTTCTGTAAATCTGTGAACCTTAGGGCAAAGAATTCAAGGTCTGTAATGGCACATGCAGTCTCTAAAGTAAAAGATGGGGAAATAGTTTGAATTAGAATTAGTTAACTAGCTTGACCAAGTTAACTAGCCTGAATATTTATCTGGTTCAAGAAAAATAAGGATAAAATGAAGGGTTAAATATGAAAAACAAGAAAAAATTAGTATGCAGGTCACAGGAACTGAGATGGGGAAGTAGGTCACATCACATCTTTAAGATGAAAAAATAAAGAAGAAAAAATAATAAAAAGGTTGTGGGAATTTTCTAGAAGAAAATTCAAAGGCAGAAACATAAAACATACAATGAGTGGATACAATCAGAGAAAATAAACAAAAGGCTTGAGTCAAGTGGAAATAGTGGCCTGAAATTAGAGCCATGTGTGACAAAAGGATGGAATAAATGTAAGTTAAAGAAACACTTTGCTTTATAAGATATTGGATATATGGGAAACTGGGTCTAATTGCTAAGAAAAAAACAAAAGTTGAATATGGAAATTAAAGGGCAAAACTACTGCTTTTGGTCAGTTGGTGTCAACACATGGTGTTAAAATGCAATGGAATAGAACAGCACGCTTGTCATTATCATATGCAACCAATTTATCAGCATAAAAGAGTAAAATATTCAAAGGCACACAGCCTAAATACAGACACAGACAAAGCCTAAAGCCAGCAACAATAGAATTATGAACAGGATAAAGCACAATTAGATCTTTCTAGTATCTATTCCATGTCTTCACAGTGCCAATTACAGGGATGATACGTGGAGAAGAGGGGCTTCTTGACCTTAGTAGATGTGTGGGTTTTTGCAAATAATATATTTTTATCTATTCCTACCCAGTAAGCAAGACAGCTGAAACGTCATTTGAAATATGAAAGTGACCGAAAGATGGGTCAATGTAGCATTTGGTGGAGGGAAACTAAAATAAGCAAATTTAAGAATTACAGGTAAGTGTATAAGAAACAAGAAAAGAAACAAAAACCTGGAACTACAAATAACAAAAACCATGGAACTCAAGAGAGTTGAATCTAGATGTTGTCAGTATTTAGCTCAGAAAGGTCCCTTTTTCTGTAAGAGAAAAAGTTAAAGAGGAAATTATATTGAGTCATCTGAGCTAGATAAAAGTAATGGAAAGTGGTAGAATAGGAATGGACAAGTACAAGATTAAGTGGCTTGTTTAGACACAGATATGATAGCTCAAATAGAGAACAAATAACAAGGAGTACTTCTTAGTTCTTTCAAAGACAGATCATGAAGGTACAGTTACAAAATATGAAAGACTGCTATATTATGACATAAATGGGATTCACAATCCATAGGACAGAATGCAGAACGAGATAACAGGCAAAGAAGCACAGTGAGAATTCAGATACACATCTTGAAATGAACCATGTCAGAAACAATGAAAATATGCCAGGTCTGGTTTCTTTTCCTTCTCCAACATGATGGTGAAATGAGTTTATATTTTCAGAGAGTGGATGGAGCAATACAGATTGTTAAAATGATAATGTCACTTAAAAAGTCTTTACTGCAACTGCCACTTCTAAGTATGCTCCATTTCTGTTTTATAGATAGTACATATATTATGTAAATAAATGTTTGAAACTGGATGTTCAGAGGACACAAGTGGCTTAGAAGACAAGACACCACTCACATATGTATAATTGCTTTAACTCTGGCACGGATACTTAGCATTTGTTTTTGGTAACACACATGAAGTTTTCTGGGAGCTTTGACTCCGCTCATTAGCCGGCTTACTGCAGCAAAGAAGTCAGTGGATCACAGAGCAAACTGTCTTTTCCAGAGGCAGAAGGGAAACAGGCATGTGAAAATGGACTAATGTACACACTGCTAGAAAAATTCACAGTGTCACCACTCTATGATTGTACCTGGGCTGCTTATCAGTATAATAAAGGCATATCAATGTGTTAATGAGAACAAAAGGTAGTCAGTAGGTACTCTTGTGCCTTGTCCAATTCCCTGTATAAACTCCACCTTTAGGCTGAACTAGGACAACAGTGATGACAATACAAGTTTTAACCTATCTCTACATTTGAGCCCAGCACATATTTATTGTGTCTGTTTTATGAAGTAGGAAGTTGGTGCATACATGCTGGCTGGCTGACATGCAATAGGCATTTTCCGGTTCACGGTGGAGAAACAAGGCTTAATCTTAAAATTAGTTTAATGCATATGTGTTTATTTCATGCAGAAAGAACCTCTACTACTACAACTAAGCTGCTCCTGGGCCTTATGTTCAAGCCAAAACTGAAGGCACATTTGCAGATGCCATGTGAGTGATGTTAAAAGTTTCCAGAGGAAAAAGAGGTAGTAGGGGAAAATCATAGTATTACTGCTTGTCAGCACTGGTTGTAGACTTAAATCACATTAAGTATCCTAATCAGGCTGAAGCAAATTCCAATGCAGTATGTTCCATGTATTTCTGGCATTTTGCAATAATAGGCAAAGTAGACTCTTGTTGAAATACTGGTAAACCTACACATACTTCTTGCTCAATTTGTCATGACCTATTGTAATCCTCTTTTGTCTCTTGAAACGCATTTTTTTGTCAAGTTTTGTAATGTAAAATCACTGGACAGTCATTTTCATGTTTGAAATAAAAATTTTAATATATTTTTAAATCTTATCATGAATACCATGGGAAAAAAAGATACTAAAGTATAATTTTCAATACTTACCTATTTATTTTTACAGAATTAAGCTTAAAGTATCATGCAAATTTTACACGTGCCATCTTTCTCTTTTAGGCAAACTTTAAAGATTATCTTCACTTTTTAGAGTACAATTTAGTGATTACCAGCCATGCCACATTCAATCAATGTGAAAAACCATTCTGCAGGTTGTCTTCATCCAGAACCATAAAGAATATGGAGTGAATAAGAACATTTGCCTGACAAAGCTGCACAGAACTGAATCTAGCTTGCTTTTGAGCAGGTGATGTGCATGCCTTCATACTGACAGCAGAAAACCTTTCAAGTTGGAGGTGAACTAAGGAGATCAATAATGGATGCAGTGGATATGAAAAAAGAAAAAAAAACCAAACTGCTTTGGAATACTTTTATGACCATAAATATGTTTCATCTTTATGTAAGACTAAATTGCCTCACCTCGGTATTATACATTTAGGGCTCACATATTTCCACAATGACATGAAACTGAGGTGCTTAAATTAAACTATGTTGTGCCAATATCTTCCAAGAATAACTTCTGTACAGTACAGTTCACACAGCTGTATTTTAACATTAACTGACAAAAAGAGAGCGCGGACATAGATATAGGTGCAAAAATAAGAGTGTTCCTAGCTCTAATAGAAACAGCATGAGCTCTGTAGAGGACAAATAAGCAGCTTGAGAAACAGATGGGGCTGTTGAACACTTTCATGATAGGTAGCTGTTTCTGTTTTTTTTCTGACACATAGTTCACTGATTAGTTCATCACCACACAAAGTATAGAGTTCTTCTATGTAATTGTCTAGAACATTGCTGGTTTGGGTATTTACTGTAGGTATGGGAAGCCATATTTCATCACCTTGCTTCTACAAAACCCCACCAGGCCTTTATAAATCATGACCTAACAAGTGATTAGAAACTGCACGTTTTGATGTCTATTTAAAATTTATCAAAAATTGTGGGATCTGATTGCTTGTAGAAAATATGCATGTTTGACAAGTGCACAGAAAGCAAACAACAACAAACTCTTAAAGCAAGTTTCATTTGACCTTGTCTAGAGAGTCCTTGCTTCATTTTATATAATTTCAGTTTATATAATTTCAATTTATATAAATTCAGAGGTATTGGTATTTTAATACATTATTTAATCTCACTCAGACATGTTGAGCATACATGATAATATTCCATTAATGTATTTAATCTCAGTATAGTTTGGAAAATATAGTTTGGAAATTTGATAACTGGAGAGCTTTATTAGTACTTTATGAAGTCTGAAGATTTTTCACAGCTATTTCTATTTGTGGTTCCAATAATTTAAAGCCACATAAGACACTGCATTAAAACTCTAAAACCAATTATTTCAACTGTTGAACCTCAATGACATTTCAAATCAGCAATTTTGTATGTCTAAATGAAAACATTTTTTCCTGAACTTTCTTCTTGAAAATTAATGTGTTTATCATTGCAATTTCCTCTGAGACTGGCAAATGCCACACTTTTCCATTTTACAGATAAGGAAATGCAGCATAAAACCAAAATTCCTTGCCCAAAATCAGACAGACAGATTATGGCAAAACTATAAACTCTAAATCCCAGGATGCCAGTGTAGTCATTGGATCACTCTTTACAGAACTACCCTCTCTGTCAAATATCGCTTTAAACTTGTTGACTTTTGAAATTACTTGTCGTGTCCTGCTTAGATGAGGAAGACAAGTGACCTGGATTTGTAAATCCCCAATGGAGTGGACAATGGTGAGGAGTCTCAAAGTCTAGACATTTATTAACTTCCCACGATGTACTAATTGGATACAGGATAATTGGCTAAGTGTATAAGGAGTTATGGCAAGTGATATAGTATGCCTTGTGTTACTTAATGGTAGTGAGGGAAAAGGAGAAAAAGAAAAGGAGAGAGAGAGAGAGAATAGAGAAATAGAGATCACTGGTCAGTGTTCCTCAGTCCCATATGACTTCATCAGGGAAGCATCTGTCTTCTTCACTTCATGTCTTCTTTTCTCTTTCTCTCTTTCAATCCTTGATCCACTTCAATTTATACACCCTTTCCTTGGGTCTGTCCCCTAGGTCAACCCACATACCTATGTATTCCATGTATGGGGAGGGGTAAGGTGCTTCATGGGATGATGTAATTAGCATGACCTTGTTAAAATTTATTAGTATATTCAGGGGTGTCAACTTTAATATACATTTTGCGGATAATGAAGCGACAGTCGTTCACCAGACAGATGGCCCTTGAAACTTTACAAGATGCCCCAGAGCAGAACCATCCTGCCTTCACAGGGCTCCCTTCCCCAGCTGCATGGTATCACTACCCAGGCAGCCTTATCAGCTCCAAACTCCACACTATCCACCCTATGACTATAGTTTTGTGTTTGAGTCATTCCTTGGCTCGGAGGGTGTCCCGTCCACCCCACCCCCCCC
>NW_020799101.1:20324822-20375722 GCF_003259725.1 Athene cunicularia
CAATTTTGTATGTCTAAATCCCCCCACCCCCCCCACCCCACCACCTTATCTCTCTCAGGCTTTTTTTTCTCACAGACCTGTTTCTCTCAGACCCTTTTTCAGGGAGTTACAAGTCATCTCTCACAATTTGTCCCGTCCCTTGAAAATAACACAGATGTGTGAAATTCTTTACAATGTTGGGAAAAACAGGTGTTATTAAGTTTTCAACAAAGTGAAGTGAAAGCCCTGAAATATGAAAATGACAGCATTTCCCTCTAGTGGCTTTCCCAATATTTCGTAGTATCAATAAGAGGATTTTTTTTTCCTTTAGCTTTTCTCTTTTGGCCTATTATTTCAATACAGATTTTTTTCTGTCATTGAGTAACTCAGTTTTTATATTTCTTCCAAACAAATCTTACTTCTTGCATTCTTACTTTATATAAGAAAAATGAAGAGAAGGAAGATGAAAAATTTTATCAGTTTTTTTTAAACTCTAAGATATTTGAGTAAATTATTTACATTCCCACATCAGTTTAAAAAAAACCCCAAACTATGCTGAGGATTAGAGCTCTAGCAGCAGTTCTTTCCAATCTTCTTCTGGTTTTCTTCTTCCTCAGTTCATTGTTAATCACTATACAAAGGCATTTGATCATCCTGAAAGCATCCTAACTCTCATGAAAAAAAAAAAATAAAGTATTTAACAAGATCAGCTTTCTTCAGGAACTTAAAGTTGTAAAAACAAACAAAAAGAAATCAAGAATGTAATTTAGATTTTCATATTTTGCTTCATGAAATAAGATACATATCAGTGAAAATGTTTTATTTCTAAAAACATGTATAGGATAAAATAGAGGAGTTTTTTTTTAAATTTCAGAGGCTTGTAATTCAAAACACAAATAAGGCTTTACAAATAGATGATACTGAAAGCTTGGTTGTTGCTGGGTTTTTGGTTGGTTGTTTTGTGTGTGTATGTGTCTATGTGTGTGCATGCTTTGAGTTTATTTGGTGTTTTTTTTTGTTTTGTTTTTGGTTGTTTGTTTTTTTTTAGTGTTGCTTAAAAATTAAAAAAAAACAGAATTAATTGCTTCTCTATGAATATGAAATAGGTAAGCACCAACAGATAAAGGTTGTAACTATTTCTTCCCATGAACTGAATTCACCTTTATTACTGTTAAATCAACAGATTTCTAACTCATCAGATTATTTCCATTTGAATCTGAAACACTGTTTACTGATGCAGATCAACCACCTCCCAATGCTTTTTCCTCTTACTTTTCAGTAGAGAGAGAAGAGCTGGACTAACTTAACAATAACTTGAGGCTTCAATGGACTCTGCATACCAGTCTATTGTAATGTAAGTATTTCTTCTTCATGTTATTTATTCCATATAGAGTGTGCTGTTAGAGACAAAAAGAGCTTTATTGTGGCACTGAGCTTGGTTAGATTTAGGGATCGGTCTGGATAGGGTTGGCAGGAATAACAGTAGCTTCAGAAGCATAAGACAAACAGTCAAATGTTTTTCAAGAAAGCCTCTAAGCAATTATGGTGACTGTATATAGCCTTTATTAATACCTTTTGTAGAGAGACCACACATATATTTAGCACATTGCAGAGTATGTAGGAGGGGGGAGTTCAGCCTATTTAGAATGTATGTAGCTTTCTACTTTGGTTTTTAAACTTATAAAGTGAAGGAAGAAAGGAATCAGTGACAAAAGCAAAGACAGGAAATCGTTCCACAGGAATCCCTCATAATGATAATCCATATTCAAATTTAGATGACTGGTGGGATGAGAATCTGGTGTAATTTAATGTTATTTCTTAACAGTACTATTCTCAAGAATATTAAAACATCTGTCACTGATTTCGTGTAACACTCAAGATGACTATGAAAAGTCAGTTATAGGGATCAAGTGAATAGCTGCTACCGGTACAGTACAGAGAACAATCCCAGCAGTTGACTATTCAACAAGTAATTTAGCTATAGCTCCCTGCACATTGCAACATTAACTGGTAACCAAGGTTTGTTCAAATCAGAACTCATTGAGAAAGGCACCTGGCAAATGATTGAAATGAGCCATATTCATTACAGATCGAAGTGACATAGGCTGTTAATGAAAAGTAGTGTTTTAAAGATAACAAGGTAGCTTTCTGTGTTTTATCATATCGATAAACCACTAAGATGTTGCACATAACAGCAACTCTATTATTTTAATGAGAAACTCCTTAGAGTTACTTGAACATTCTTTTTCAAAACCAGCTCTGATTTTAATTAAAACAAAATAGCCCAAAATACTTAAGGTTATATAAGGGAAAAAAGATTGGAACCATCATGAATTCTGACATCTGATTGCAGTCCAATTTATTTCTTACTTTCTAGACTTGAATGGTTTATAATTTTGTTCTTTTTGAGACTCTGTTCTTTTAATTAGCCTTCGGTGATAGTTTCAAATTTAAAAGGTGTTCATTTTCAGAGTATTTGCTCCTGCTGCTTAAAGAAAAATGGAGAAAGACAGGATGAGATGAGGGCGCCTGCAGCTATTGCAGCCTCCTGTTGGCTTGTTTGACAAGATTTTACCAGTGCAGATGGGAAATAGGCTGTTGCAGAGATGGATATTAGTACAAGAACCAAAGAAGAAACACATCTCATACTGAGAGTGATCAAAGATCAAGTATATAGGTATGAAACAAGAATAACCTTTTTAAAAAATCATGCCAGTCTGGTTCTTATGCAACACAGAAAAAGGAAAGATATCTCACACTGGGCTTGATCTAAGGTAAAGAAAGTAAATATAAGTCAAGAATTGCCTTTAAGATATTATGTGTACAAAGACAGTCTGGTCCTTACAAAACAAAAAAAATCCTACAGAAATGGATTTGGGTTTTTTTGAATCCAAAAGAAAGTAAAACTTCAAAATGTTAATGAAGTAAGTCTTGGAGAATGTTCAAGATGCTGAAGAAACTGGCAAATTAAATTATAAGTAGAATAAGGTTTCAGGGTCCTTGCCACATGTCAATGAGAGGTTGGTGGTACAATGTATACTTAAACACCACTAAGAACCTATACAAAATGAAAATCACTGCCTGTATATCAATGACCTACTCCTAATAAAATGCCTTTGGGGGCAATGGAAAATTACCTAAATAAAAAAATTAAAAGAATTTGTAATAAATGAAGTCATTCTGTCAATAGTTTTAAAAGTGAAAACTATTTTGAAGATTACCAGGAGTAGGATGGCGCCAACTGTTGGCTGCCATTTTCATTAAAACCTATTAGAAAACACAGGTAACGCTAAGCATCAAAGTAGTTTCTAACCAGA
The DNA here is from genome assembly GCF_003259725.1 of Athene cunicularia. Lineage (NCBI taxonomy): Eukaryota > Metazoa > Chordata > Aves > Strigiformes > Strigidae > Athene > Athene cunicularia. The sequence continues at coordinate 20,328,119 of NW_020799101.1, forward strand.
AAAGCTTTATTTTTAAATGTCTCTATCTCTTAGCAATTAAAAAAAATGTTTTCTGATATTTGTTCTATTTTCTAGGTAATGTGGTTGAAATTTGAGTAAGTTTAGACAAGCTTTCAATAGACAAATATTTTTTCCATATCAACTGTTATATATATTGGATCCCTCAACACAGATACCAACATCTGTACATATATAAGGAATAAATGTATTCTTATACTTAACCTTCTAGAGAGAACTGTATCTGCTGAAGTTGTCTCAATGGCCTATATTTTATGCTCGTATAATTTAGAAACATTTACTTAACATCAGTTGAACCTACAATTTTTTATTCTCAGAGCTAAAGGACCAGTTTCTAAACGACATGCAAATAATCACAAATCTTTGTAAGAACATGGATTAAATATGTACTTTAAAAACTGGTCCTTTTGGGAGAGTTATATCTTCATGGCATGGAATACATCTCTTTATTTCACTTCATCAAGATCTTTTGAGTCAAGGCTTGCACTGCATCAGAAAACAGCATGATGGAGAAAGGGGAGAAAGATATGAAATAAAGTTTTCATAAGGAGTCTCCTTGATGCATTTAGGCAAGTGAGTAAATGAAATATTTACAAACTGGTGACTCATGAGCACTTTCACAAGTGAGAAAACTCTTTATAAAGTAGTTTGTTGCACTGCACTTTCTGTTTTGAGAAAGACAAATTTCTTAAGATCTGTATCTTGGTTTTTATTTCCTTCTGTACTGGTGTGGTAAAAATATTCCTTTTTAAGAATTTTCAGGTTTTAAATTTTAAACATTTTTAATATTTTCTCTCAAAATTTTAGTAAGGTAACAGAGAAAAAGAGAACCTGAAAGTCTCTTTACACTAATGAAACTAGTTCTGGTCAGTACAGAAGCAGTATGGAATGGGAATTGAAATAGATTTGAAGAAAGCTCTATCCCTTTTTCTTTTAAATGTGTTATTGCTACTATGCTTTCTCTGAAACATATTAATCACATACTTGTGAGTCTATCAGTTGTATGGTGAGAGACAGCAAGTTCTTTTTGAAGTACATGGTCTTTCATGAGAGTTCATAGATTAAATTATCTTTTTAACATCTCTCCTCTGTGATTTGTAATCTGTACCACTAACTTCTTTAATAAAGTGAACAGGCTTTATTTTACTGAATTATTTTAGAATGGAGCAGTTTAGGCCTCTGTGAGAACTTCTATAGAAGATGGGAAGAACAATTATCTTCAGGAATTTCCTAAATTCTTTTCAAACAGCTATTTTCTCTGTGCATAAGAGAAGCTGGGTTTTGGCAAGAATGTCAGGTATTTTCTATAACTGTTATAAAGACCCTTTCTCTAGTAAATTTGTGAGATGTTTAAATCTGGAATTATTAAACAAGCCTTAATTTTGTTCTATGGACATTCTTTCCATTCTTTGCATTCTTTCAGTTTCTTTTAATTAAAATTAATGTTGTTTTGAGAATTTCCCACAGACAATGCCAATGAGCAAACCATTAAATACCCTAAGGAAACAGTGTGAAAGGAAACAGTTTTCAAGATCTACTACTTTTAATAGCAGTGGTGAGTAAGGATCTATTTTTCTTTCTGGAAAAAGCACGCAACGATACAGGGGTAGCTGAGCAATGCTGAGGAGTATGCTAACTTGAATTGTTTTTATCAACAGATGAAAGTGGACATAAAAATGGTATTTTCAAATCAAAGAAATCTGCATTAGCATTCCTTAGTGTTGATATTTTATTCTAGTTTTAATATTTATCAATACAATGAAGGATAGTCAATGTTCAAAGACCCTCTATTGTCCATAATTTATTTAATTTCAGTAATTACTCCTCTAGTGGTCTTCAGAAGTTGAAAATAAGAGCAGTTACCATATTAACAATTAAGGATAACAATCCAACATTTAAAGTTTTCAAATTTAAATAGAGCTGTATTAGTGAAGCATTTGAAGCTTGTTGCTTAATGGTAATGGATTCAGATCTAATGTCAGATTAAGTAACCATAGTGAACATTTTTCCATCTGGTAATGCAACAAAACATGTTAGCATTTTTTCAATAACAAAGAAGATAGTTTCTACAGCTGTATCTATATGTATCAGAGTTCAGAGAAGTATAAATCTCTGTACACGTTGTTCAGGGCATGTAGTTCAGGGAAAATGAATATGGAAAAATGCATTAACTTCTGGAATACTTTTTTTTTTTTTCCCAGAAATGTTGAATATCAGTTAAGGTACTAGAAAAATACAGTGCTAGAAACAACAAAAGTATAGACATTTAATCTTGCTATTTAATTATTGTTCATCATGGTCTTTCGGTAAGTGATGTCTGAAGATTTACTCCCTGGCAGAACTGTGGCTGTTGAGAAGCCATGCTGTGGAAGTTTACAGAAAGAGACTGAAGCTCCAGTGCTTTGCCTACAATTAGAGAGCCCAGTTTAAAGACCCTGAGAAAACAAACAAAAAAAAGAATCAGTTCTGCACTGCCAATAACGTGGACCAGACAGGCCTGTGCCTGTCTGAAAGTAAGTGATAGGTTTAAAACTATCTTAGGAAAAAATCTAAACAGAAACAAAGAAATGGAAATGTTCTCACAACAAGAGTAAGGTTACATTTTCCATTGATGATTGTTTACAAATAACCCTGACTCATTCTTCATATGCTCCTTTTCTGTCTTCATTTCAACACTAAATATTTACTGGGCCTTCTCATTTGTAAATTTTAATCATTTTGAAATACGTTCATTCAGCATTTTTGTTTGTGTTAGAATTCCGTTAGAACTACTGACTGAACTCATTCAGCTTTTGTTTTTCAAAAAGAGATGCAGTTCTAAACCACCCCCAGAATCTGCAACAGACTTGTCCTTCATTTTCCTAGTATTTAAGAAACAAGCATTCAAGCAAACAAAAGAACTTAATAGGACCTAAACAATTAATTAATTCCTTTGCAATTCCAAAAAAGCATAGGAGATAAACAATAACAAGGGAATAAAACATGCATCACCTAAGTGATAGGCAGGGGTAGTGGAAAGAAATGGGAAAAAAACAATTCAGACAAAAGCTGGTGATTTTCTATTTAAGAATAAACTTGTGCATGCCCAAACACACACACACGAACATAAGATAAGAGGGAAAGAGGACAAAATTTTTAAATTTTGGTTATTTCTAATGGAGAAAGGAAAGAAATATCACGTATTTAAAAAAAACAAAAACAAACACACACACAAAAAAAACCAACCCAACAAACAAACAAACTCAAATTTGCCTCCAAATGAAGAAAAAAAAGCAAAGAAATAAAAGCTTTTCTTTGGCCAGATGAACTATATTTAGCTGCTCCAAAAGAAAGTTTCATTTTTTCTTTCTCCTGGATAGAAGCCAATGTCAGAGTGGTGTGTGTTGCTTTAGCACAATGCAGCTGAGGAGTGGTTAAGGGGCTTTATTGTCCTGCTACTGGTCCAAAAAAAGAATAGAAAAGAATAAGCTCTCAGTTTTTGTTAGGATTTCTAATTGTTCAGCAGTCAAAAAAAAGAAGAGCTCGGTACTTGCTCTCCATACTTGTATTGCCGGGATCTTCTGGTTCAGCATTCTTAGTGCAGTGTCAGTGGCTATAGAAAAACATAAGCTGTGTGCAGCAAGCGGACTGTAGACGCAGCATGGGAATGTGAGAGCCAAGCTGATTCCACTCATTGACTTTAAATCATTTTATAGGCCACTACATTTTGAAATTACTCATTTAAATTATGATAGATTGCATCAGTTTATATCCAGGGAAGCAATAAAGAGGAAGCCTACGTTCACCTCTCAATAATGCAGCCTCTCCCAATATTGTGTCTCAGTAATAATAGGAATACTATCCCTTATGGCTTTTTTGATACTTAAAGAGCATTAGAGCTCAACAGCATGCTATGCACTGGTAAACATTATTGTTTGACTGATGAGTCCACTTTTTTGAGGAATGATTGTAGTACTATGAAATCAGGTAATAAAGAGTTCAGGCACTACAGGTTTGCACTTAACTGCAGTTTATTATATTCTAAGAGTGATTCAATAGTGTTGAAAAGATACAGTATAATTCAAGTGCTTCCCTTTCAGCACACAGTCACTGCTACAAACATACTTTTTGCAGAGAGAAAAATGAGAGTTTGGAAGAGGCCTTCAGAAGTCAGGTAGTCAGACTTGTCACTTTCCTCCTTCCTTTCCTTCTCTACAATCCTTTGGTAGTTGTCTTCTTCTCCTGCTTAAACAAAACCAGTACCTTTAGCCCCTAAACAATTTAATGAACCTCCACTTGATTGACTGTAGTCTGACATGTCCTGAGTCACATTTGGGGAAGGCCGTCTTACATGTTGAATAGCAGGGAACAGATACTTCTCTCAACTCACTGAAATACTGCAAAGACTTGTGTTAGCAAGAGCACACTGCTGGCTTTTTCTCAGCTTGATGTTCACCAGAACTCCTTGGTCCTTTTCTGCTGGGTAGTTCCCTGCCCAACCATTATCCAGCCTGTAATCATGCTGAGAGCCGTTCTGTCCCAGGCACAGGTCTTCACCTTTATCTTTGTTGAACTTCATGCTCAACAGAAGATTAAGCAGAAATACCAGTGTGGAAGGCAAACCACAAACCTCTTAGGACAGCAGCTTACACTGACTGTCCCTAGGTCCCATAACAGAAGAGTCTCCTTCACTACTTTTACTTGTGGCTTCTCCTGTGGCACTGGAGATGATTCATCAGACAGGTGTGGTTCTCTCAGGTGTCTGCCCTGACAGATCTTGCTCTTTCACTCCTGCTGACACAGCCTTATATTTTTTCCACATCTGGAGATGGAGAAAGAGTCTTCTGGTGTCCAAGAGCTACCATCTTTCAGCTTCCACCACTGAGGAAATCTACCTATCTTGACTGTATCTTTTAGCAGTCCCTATTCTTGTGGGAGGTGGAGCTTTGATTATTCCTGTCTCTCCCCCACCCATAATTGAAAAAAAACCCCTTTGATCTCTCATTTATTCCCCTTATGCTATGCAGTGTGCTCACCACAACCCTCACCTGAAAACTCAGTGATTCAACCAGAGCAAACACCTACCACTGATGAAGATGTCATCCCCACCAGCTACAGCCTTAGGGAAGAGCTACAAAATCAAATTGCTGTTGAATAATCAAATAGTCACTGCTTAACTAGGCTTTTCTCCCACTGATTTAACCTTCCAACCCTTAAGTAGTTTTTGCTTTTTTTCCCCCAAGTATATTAAGGTACACCACATGTAGTAGTATAAATGCACCATTAAACTAAGAGTAAAAAGGTATTCCTAGCTCTGCCTTTTCATTTCCAGTCACACACATAGGGAATTAATATTTCCCTTTCACACATGCAGGCTTCTGGAGATTGGATTTTAGTGTGTCTTTGTACAGTAGGTAGCCCTCTTGCGCTTCTTAGATCTGAACTTCAAGGTGTGACTGCTTTAAGCATGTGTTTCAGAACGAAGCTAATTGTCACCACTTTAACACTGATACATGACATCATCATTTAAAAGTATGGTGGAGAATAAGTAAGAGAATCTGTGGATGATCACCAGGCAGATTAATATTTAGTTGATGAATCTTTATGTATGTTACCCATCAGGGTACATAAAGATGAGTCTTTATGTATGTTTCCCATCATGGCTGTCTATGTTCCAGTATTAATTATCTTGAATTAGAATTAAAAAATTGAGGTCTGCATGTAAACACCCATTCCTCACAAATAATTTCTTCTACATTTATAAAGTTGTACATAGAGAGTGTTTGTGTTTTATACCCAGTTATAACTTAACTCGAAAAGTGGAAGTTATACAGAGAGGAGGCTGGGCTGAATAAATGCTAGTTTCTTGGTACATATGGAGACCCTGAGAAACAGGAAAGTTTGGTGGATATAAACTGCATGATATTCCATCCTATGCTCACAAAAAGCTAAAAAATATTGGAGAATAAGCTTCTGTTGCTAATTTAGTTCTGTAAACAGATTGTAAAACTCAATATGCAGTTCAATAAAGTACTCAACAGTCAGAAATTTTCCTTGTTAACAATGTACATGCAGTCTGTAAAGAAGTCTATGCTCCTTTTCACTCCAAAGAGAGGACTCAGCACAAGGTCCTTCCATCTTTTTTTATGGCTTATTCTATCACTAGGTGAAATATTGTTACCTTTGCAAACACCCACACTCCCCAAGAAAATTAAGATGCTTCTTGCAGCAACAAGGTTATTTGATATTCAGCCTGATCTTTAATGTCCTTATATATAAAATTTACTTAGTCCACCATAAAAAGGAAGAAAGAAATATAAGAGAAAAAAATTAATTTTATGCCTCATGTTATCGGTTTCTGTATTTCATCCATTTTATATCTCTTCTTTACCATCTTCTAAATCCCTTCTTCTTGCTCTTTGCTCAACAATCTAAGTCTCTCTTGAACAGACTGTGCAATAAAGGTGTAATAAATTTACATAACAAAACCCAGTAAATCTGAGGAGACGAGTCAAGGTCCAGAACTTGGAGATGAGTGTTTACTATACATACAGTTGCACAGTGTGGATGTAACACTCAGCAACACTTAAAAGAAATCATTTCTCATTCAAAATTCATTATATTGTAACTACAGATTTAGTAACATACTGGCAGTTTTTATTGATTAACCCGGCGGTATTGTGGAAACTTGAAGCATACTGAAAGTGCATTTAAAAGGAGATACTGATTTTATCTGGGAAGAGTGGTACACAATCCTGCTGAAAAGAGGTGAGCAGTGTAATCCTGCTAGAGTAGTAAGAGTTGACGAGCTGTAAATTATTGTATTGTATGTGCTCTTCTATGAAAATAGTTTATATTTCAAAACCAACCATTTAACTCCCTTATAGCAGGTTAGGATGATAAAGATTGTCCTTTGCATTGATGGAGGTGAAAAGAGAGAGATACATGGTTTTGATGGAGCAACTAGAACTTGAGGAGAGCCCCATAAATTCAGGAGTAAGACAACTTGTGATTATAGAACATTGTCAAGCATATACTACTTATGACTCATCTTGAACTTACCTGATACTTTCTGCTGAATCTTTAAAATATATGGATTAAAGCAAATATGTGGTGATTTACTGCACTTCCAGGCACATGAATGCTGTCAAGCATTACTGCATTTGATACCCTGCAAAATAGTCTGATATTTGCAGACAGATTCTATCATTGCACCATAGGAATTCTCTAAATAATTTTTTACAATATGAGGGTTTTAAGACAATGGAACAGCTTGCCCAGGAAAGTTGTAGATGCCCCCTCTCTGGAAGTGTTCGAGACCAGGTTCTATGAGGCTTTGAACAACCTGATCTAGTGGAAGGTGTCTCTGCCTATGGCAGAGGGGTTGGAACTAGATAATCTTTGAAGGTCACTTCCAACCCAAACTATTCTATGATTTTATGATTCTTTTCTGCTTTATGTTTCTTCTTGCTTTATAAACTTTTTTTTTTTTTCTATTTCATTACCTGATTTGACTCAGTAATAGATCTTCTTGAAATTACTTAAAATCAAGAAACTTGAGAGTCATTGTACAGAATAAGGACTTGAGCCATCATGATTTAATGTTTTATCTTCATGTAATATATTGCAATATCCACCTCTGGTTTTGTTAGTCAGGTGAAGTTTCCATAAATTACAAGAGAATCTCTCTTTTCTGTTATTGAGTATATGCTCAAGAAATTCAGAGGGTAAAGATTTATAAAAATGTTGACCATGTTCAAATGAACCACTGTCTTTCACAATGGTATTTGTGTTACTAATAAAATCACTATGTAAGTAAAGTCTCTCCTATATATTTTTTACATATGCATATATAGATACATTAATATCTGTAAATATACCCACAAAGAAGCAAACAAAAATTTCAAATCAAGCTCAACCTTTATATACAAATTACGTTATGTCGTAAAGGAATCTGCAGTTATTTGCATTTAGTGTTTAAAAAAATTAACAGGTATTTTCTTTTTTAAATAAGCATGTCCTTGAAAGTTAAAGATGAGGACCTAATTTTTTGGCCTGTCTGGTGTTATTTAACCAGCGTCCTCCCTTCACCTACTGTCTTGTTAATGTGATTTGGTAATTTCATGCCTCTGGAATGTCAGCAAGAGTAATAAAATAGCAATTTAAAAGCATGTTAAAAAACTGATCTAAATGGCACTGTTCTTCTGAAGCTACTAAAACCAGAACTCTCAGCAAGTCCTCATATTAGACAGCTCTGAAACTTCCATGCTTAAAAAGAATTGTTGTTTTGGCTCAAGGGATATTCTGTAAAATAAGGAGCCAATTCAGAGCTCACAGATTAATATCATCTCATCTTTTTACGCTATTCTAAAGAATGGCTTCGCCTTTGCTACTCTTCCTGTCCACCCTGTTTTTTTATAGTACAGCTGTTAGACATATTATGATTTAAAAGTAAATATTATTACTGAAGAAGAAGAAATCTTACATGGCTCAGAGTCCTGGCATAACCCACAAAGGTACATGTGCTGATTTCAGTTTTTCGATCTGCCTAACTGGTTTCACAGTCTTGAAAGACTGATATAAATTTTTTTTCTCCATTAGTATCTGAAAGGGGAAGTCAAATTATGGAATGGAAAAACCTGGAGAAGGAAGACTATAATTAGGAACTTTCAATACTGAAAATCAGGTGAGGCAAAAAATTAGTCAAGAAATTAAGGTTATTAATGTGTGTCATTCCTCCCTCCACCTTGGGGCCTTCAGCTGACTAAGACTAGTAAGAAATATCTATTTTTTGACTACTCTGGTGAAATATTATTTATCTGAATAAAGGAAAAGACATCCCTGAAAATATATACTCTATCACAACTTTATTACAATTAATTTTTTTGTGGTTACATGTGTAAAATCAATTACACTTACACTAGAGTGTGCTGAAAGAAACTAGCTCCTGAGAAAAGGTTGTAGCCTTAACTCAGGAAGTCTTTTGCATCACATCTATATTGCACTCTAGAAGAACATAACATGTTTTATCTTGCCACCATCATGTCACCAATCATGCACAGCACCTGTCTTGTACATCCAAAATAGCCTGTACAGAATTGTTTATCCAGAGCTCAGTGACTCTATGTCAGCATCTGGATCAATGGGATAGAGGCTGAGACATGGACATGATATTAATGCAGCTGTAGTGTGGTTTAGGTTAGGTTTGAGAGAGGACCCTAGCTTAAACAGGGCTTCCAAGCAAAGGAGAAGGAAGCCCCATCTTCCATCTCTTTCCTCAGAATGGCTCTTCCCACCAGCTTGTGCAGCCAGCTATACACCTAAAGGAGGAGGAAAGTGTTTCATGCCCTGACAGTGGTTGTTTCAACTGTATTGAACTAGATAAGCATCACACCCTCCTCAGGTTCTTTTTCAAGCATGCCAGCAACTGTCAGTGGAAAGGAGAATACATGCTCCTTCATCATCTGACTACCACTAGCTACCTAAGCTCCACATCTGTGCTTTTAAAATAGGTAGCTCATCTCCCTCTTCTAACAAGAGTGATATCCTGTTCTTTCTCACCAGGAACAGGATATTGCTAATAAAACAATACCTATTAGCATTATGTCACTCAATTCCCAGACCCAGTGAAAAAGAGGGATTTTCATGACACATTTATGTGACCTATTGTATCTCTACCCTGACACTTTCCTACCTTCCCTAACTGTCTCCCTTTCAGAGACTGTCCTGTGATGCAAAATCTACGGCAAATTGTAGTCTTGGGTGCCATGTCTCTATCAGAAGCCAAGTATGTTAGCAAAAAGCTATAGAAAATGCCATGGACTAGTGTCTATCAACACTCCTATCTGGAACTCAGTGAGATTGTCCATCTCCTGTCCTGAGCAGATTTAACTTCCTATCTTGGCAGACAGGTAAGTTGTGAAAGGTGTTGGTATAACATTGACCCACAGGGAAGCATCCAGCAGTCATGTCCTGTTTCATCTTGTTTCCTTTCTTTCTCTTCCTTCCCTGGCTGATCACTCAATAAAACTATTTTTCCATGTGCCAAATCTTTTCTAAAGAGAGCATTATATCAAACCTAGGAAACTTCCTAGAATGCAGTTGAAATTTTCAATAGATTTTCAAGAGTTGGAAAAGATGGAGCAATGCAGAAGAAAAGGGGGGAAGAACAGGACCAGTAAAGCCATTTTGTGCATTGATTTGCTTATAATTTCTAAATATTTTTTTTCCACTGGAAATGCTCCCATTAAACTCCAAGGCCATATTGGGAAACCAAACAACGATTACAACAGAGTAATTTTATCCAAAAATATCCTTCGTGTTGCATTCACGGTATGTGTGACACTTTTGAAGTTTCTGCTACAGCAGTTGGTCTAATTAAGCAGCAGCTATGTTTGTGGTTGTGTATGGATGCCTGGAAAAGCCTTCACTCCACATGAGGGAAGTGCAAATGCTCAGATTCTTTCTTCTGTGTTTGATGGTCACGCAGAGTCTACAGGTCTGTATTAAGTACAACTGCAAGCCAGCTTGCATTGCTGGCCATTGCTGCTTCCCAACAGCATCCTGTGTGCAACTCTGAATTCAGAGGACAGGCTGTGCCACTTTTGAGTGGCCGTGCCACTTGTCCCAAAGTCTATATCTGATGATGTCATCTACAGCCAAAGATGTATCCTGGATGCCTGTATTAGCTCACAGTATTAAATGGCATACATAGCACAACAATGCATAAATCACTGGCACTCAGCTGTTTTTACAGTCCCTTGAAGTCTGAACTGGTCCAGTTTCTCTTGTTCTGTGTCAGTGGCCAAGATACTGAAATTTGGCTCTGCCTGATAAATCTGGAATATTGGCAGCATAAAAGCTAGTAAAACACCAAAGCTGAGTGATTGCTTTCCATCTATATATTTTATATATGATATTATTTATAATTGTGAAAGGTATAACAAGCAGCCCTTGAAGCCTGGTTTCTCTCTATGGCATGGACACAGACAGTATTGCACAGAGGAGGATGATCCAAGCAAGTGGTGGATTTCTGTTATATTGCAAGGTGGCAACACCAGACTGGGCTAAGGGCAAACCAGTATGTAGACGCTGTGGTAACTAGTGCAATAGGATTCCAGGGCACCACTATGATACTATTTATGTCTTCAGAAAGATCATGAAATAAGACAATGTCTAATGACTTTTCAAAGTATGCTATATCTGGAGAGCATTTCCAAAGTGCATTTCAATTTGTAATCCAGTTTTCTGAAGAGAGAAACCTCCAAAGCTTAAATTTGCTGAATACATGCAACTGAGAAGTCAGCAGGATTCTCTTTACAGGTACTTTCTACATATTTTGACTGAGTTGCAACATTACACGTATACAGGGGCTTCAGCTTTCAATGATAGGAGAAAATTTACTTAATTCATTTTTCTCTAAGGAAATTTAATTTGTTTCCAAAATGTCATAAAAAAAAATTAAATGGTTTTTATACTTCTACACTACTTTCCATTTATCGAGACATTTCATTCATCATTTTCAATACATTTTATATATTCAAAGTTATACATATGCAGGAGACAACCAACTAGACTGATTGACAGAAGTGTTAAAATAGAAATTAGACATGTTTGTAAGAAAGTTTTATTGCATACATCCTCATTAATAGAGGCAATTTTTACTGTTATGTTAATTGTTTTTGTGAAGCTTTGAAACGTATGAGTTTAGATAAATCATATTCTTTGTAAGTCATGTAATTTTAATGAAGTCAAATATAAAATAAGTTATATAAAACAAATATAAATTCTATTAGGACAGTGATGAAAGGAAGATCTTATTTGATGCTGTAATAAAAAAGTCTTAATTATTTCCTTTTCCTTTTCCTGTTCTGTTTTTTACTTTTCTGCTGTCCTTGTCCATACATGTATTTTTATAAGACTTCTAACTGACTGCCAAAGTCAATAAGCCACTCTTGGTTTCAGTTCTCCATTATCCAGTCTAGGGGCTTAGAAATAAGTGTCAATGTACATTTTGAACTGTAACTCATAATGTGGTATAAATGTTGGTTGACATAAATGGACTTTCTCCTACAATCTGTCTTCTTTTCCTGAGTAGTTCAATAGCCAACATCTGTAGCAACACAAGTTTTGTCCTGTTCTAAAAATATGACCTACTTTAGTGTCATATCTTGTGAAATGCATGCAGTGGTAATACCTATGGAGGGCGGAAAGGAAGCAGAAAAGGAAGATGTACCCAAGTCTAATTTAGAGCTTAAAAGACTGTATGTTTGGCCAAGCTATCTTATAGTAAAGAAAGGGTTAATGAATTGATTACGAATAACTGTGCACCCAACAGTTTCTTTTTGCATCAGTTTCTCATCTCTCTCATTTTAGCAGGAACAGGAGCACTATATTTAGCATTATATTTATCTTCTTCTTCAGGATAATTTGCTGTACACAGCTTTGATAAAACTGCCCTCTCTCATGTTAGTATTTTAAGTTCCTCTGTAGTTTATTTATTCAGTAGAACCATAATCTCTGGATTTTTGCCATACATGGATGTGGTGATTTTCCACTGATTGTCTCCTACCTCCAACTCTTTGCAAGTTTTATCACAGGGAACATGCGAATGCCACAAATCTAATTTCAGAAAATACAGTATTAATGATATTGCTCGGCTGATGCATTCTTTTAGCTTGAATATCTATCCTGAAAGACAACCCTTTAAAGATTCTTGCATTACCTTTAGTCAGGTACACTAGGTTTTTACTGTATAACTCAGCAACCCTCCAATTTGCAGCATATAATCACCTCTACATGGGAATTGTATCAGACATACCCATGACTGACTTGGTGGACTTTTAACATCTGTAACTGTGAAGTGAGAGCTGTGTACCAATTTCCCTTTAAAACGGAAAAAAGATAAGTGTGGAAGAGGATATGTTTCTAAAGCAAGTTTTAGTACATGGTACATTTTTCCACAATCACTTCTCTATGCAGAAGGATATAAATATATTTTAGTAAACAAGGATAACTCCTTTAAATCAGTGTCTATTTTACAGATCCAAGTTAAAAAGCCTGAGGTAAATCCAAAACCAGTGAGAGGCTTCAATAAGTAAAGATTGCTAGGTGTGCAAGACTGTAACCACCCTTTACATCCCACAGCAATGACCTCCAAAGAAAGCCTTGTGAAAAATCCATCACAGTAACTGCCTATGTGGATATTTTCACTGCTTAAAGTCTGCCACTTATTCCTTTGTACCACACTGGTTGTATGCCTGAGATCACATTAAACTCAGCAAAGCATAACATGCAAAGGAAAAGTAACCCTGAAAAGTCCCTTTCAAGCACCCCTTCAACCCCACTTTCATTGTAATGTGGCTCTCATATGGTTCAGGGGCCATTACAACTCCATGTGTTTGCCTGCTCCTGCTGTAAATGTTTCATTTCTCCTAGGAAGATAAAAGGATTGTCCCTTTATATTAACTAAAATTTTATTTTTTTTTTTTGTCCATAAATCTGAAGAAGGAGTGACAGTATGGAGACAGCACTTTGACAGACTGCTGAATGCCAGTCTGCACTACAAGCATGTATCATTGGACAAATTCAATGACAACACTACTTTCTTCTTCTGTGAAGAAGAAAGAGAAAGAACAGCAGTGCAGCTAAAAATGGGATAGATCAAAAAATTGGCAAAAGAATGTCTAAATTGTGAAAAAACAGCAGACATAAGAAAGTTTCAGATTTCAGGAAGATATAAGATACATCAGATGACTAAAAGCAGTGGTAGTATTAAGATGAAGATAGCAGCAATCCAAATGAGATAGAACTTTTATTTTTTTTTGGTAGCATTATGGGGCAAAAACTCATGAAAAGTGTTAAATGAGTAACATTACTGTTTCACATTAGTCTGAAGTGGCATTGATCAAATACTCAGGTTCCAAAACCAGTGAGGAGAAAGAAAACAAGATTCTAAAAGTATCTTCTTTACATTGAGCTTGGATACATTTAGATGGAAGTTTTACATGAAGTAATAAACGCATAAAAGTAAATTATAAAATAGTTTCAGAGATGTTATGCTGTATTGCAAGAACATGTAGAAATATTATCTTAAACAAAATATAATAAAAGGGATTAAGGAATTGCCATTTTTTATTTCCTTAAACTTGAATGCTTATTAACTATATAGGTAATAGGATGGGTAAGTTTAATTGCCTAGTTTATAAAAACAACATAGCTGACATTTTAATTGCAATAACAGTTGTAGAAAATTTTTGGTTAACTTGCACTGACAAATACATGATAAAATGAAGTTGTTATGCTGGCAAAAAGGACAACATAAAATGTTGAAATGTAGCAGTAGTGAAGTAATCGGACTATTACATATCTAGAAAATAGATCAGAACTAACAGCACTGTCAAGAAGGGAGTTCAAAGAAGTGTCTTCACCACAAACAGATATTGTTAATATTATGCATCTTTTATGGATCACAAACCTTACACTTTGCTGCTGAGTGAAAATTCATGAAACTAACATTACTATTATGGATTAGAAACAGTTGTATTAATGGAAACAGACACCATAAGTATGGAGGCAATAGAAACATGTCAAGTATAAAGTCAAATTATTATAAGACAAACAAAAAGTTAAGAATGAGAGTCAGATATGAAACTGCAGGACAATACTGCCTACAACATAAAGTCTTGCAGTAGTGGGACACAGATGAAGACAAGAAAATATGAAAGTCCAATAGCAAGCTCAGTCAGTCACTTTCTGAACATAGGTATATGCTGAAAGACTCTGGAGAAACAATTTCTCTAAGTTAACTGTATATGGCATAGAAAAAAATGTTAGGTTTTGGTGAAATGTATTTGTTTTATGGAAAAGTACATAAATCTTCTTTTCCAGACAATTAATGGTTTTAAGTCTTTGCTATAGTCCTCTCAACCCTCTCTTTGAGACTGAAAAGTCTTATCCATTTTGTTTATTCTTCAGTCATCCCATTGCTCATTTTTGTACTTATTCCAGTTTTGGTTTTCTAAAATGTTTTTAATACAGCTGCACACAATACTCAGTATAGATGCTATGAAGCCGTACAATAAAACTCCAAAGCTTACTTTCATTTCATTTTTAACGAATCTCAACTTCTATTTACCTCTCTGTTTTGACATGCAAAAAACTGCCTACAATAATTTCAGGATTTTTCTCAAATAATTAATTTAAATTTCTGAATATATTTTTACATGTGAATTATTTTGTGTTTATCAGAATTGACTGTGATAAAATAAGATGAATTCCAATCAAAATTGAAAGAACATTCTGGAACTGGTAGTCAACTACAGTTGTATCTATATTGAATAATTTCTAATAATTTATCAATAACAAACCTTGTCATTTCACTATTTTCCTTGTTTCAGATGGGTTAAAAGTGAATAACACAGGTTGTTACCAGCCTACATTGATCTCCTTCCCATACTGAAATCAAATATTTGCATCTAGTTTGTTTAGAATGTTTTGCTATGTAAGTAAGTCCAAGAAGACACATGTTCTATTTTATGACATCTTGACATTTCTTGAAGAGCCTTTTAACGCAGCCCTTTGCAATGGATTAGAAGGGCATATTCAGAAAATATTTTAAAAAGCCAATTATGTCTACACTGCAGATTTCCTAATATGTCATCTGGAGTACTGTGTCCAGTTTGGGATACCATGGTTAAAAACTAAATCAAAAGAGATAAAATCACAAAATAATTGTCTTGAAAACTTGAATTTTTCTTGCTAAGTTGAAGAAGGATGAAGAAGGGAAGGACAGGAGTCTCTGGCCACTTGAGAAGGCTGTTGGAAAGTAACAGAAAGGATCTGTTACCTAAGCCCTGTCACACAGGATAAGCAGTAGAACATTTAAAACTGAAAGGAGGAAGATGTAGGTTCATGTATGGGATGGAGGTATCAAGGCATTTGCTACAGGGTGACATCTGTGAGAAGAATCCAGGGGCTGCTTCATGATGGACACCGCTGGTACCAGATGGCTCCAAATGGACTCAGTGCAGGACACTGATGAGCCCATCAGCTGAGCTGGTGGTGCCTCTGGGAAAACATATTTAAGAAAGAGAGAAATGCTGGACAGGCAGTGGAGGAGGGGGAAAAAAAAGAGTGATAGAAAGCAGAGGGAACACCAAGGTCAGAGGAGGAGGAGGAGGTGCTCTGTAAACGAGCAGATATTCCCAAGGGTTCTACAGCCTATGGAGAACCTGTGCCAGAGCAGAAAATGGTGAGAAGAAAGGACAGGCAGAGAGAAACCACTGTGTCCTGACCCCAACCCCAACTGGAGTGAAGATGAACCTGGAAAGGGGGGAAGAAAAGTATTTTCCCTAAGTGTATAAATATTTGTTTCTATTTTGGCTTCAAATATATATATGAATTGATAATAAATTAACTTCCCCAAGTCAAGTCCATTTTGCCTGGGATAAGAATTGGTAAGCAATCTCTTTGTCTTTATCTTGACTTTATCTGTCTTTATCTCTCACTCCTCTCCCTCTTCCCTCCCCATCCTGAGGGGTCATGGAGAAGAAAGGAATAAGTGGCAGTGTGGTTGCTTGGCTACCAGCCAGGACAACCCACCACAGTTAGCTTTTCTAAAGATAGGGATGCTCAAACATGGGAAGAATGTGAAATCTTCAGGAATACAGAATCACAGAATCATCTAGGTTGGAAAGGACCCTGGAGATCATCTAGTCCAACCGTTCGCCTAGCACTGTTCCCACCTACAGCATATCCTTAAGCTCTAAATTGACTCGACTCTTGAACACCTCCAGGGATGGGGACTCCACCACCTCCCTGGGCAGCCCATTCCAACACCCAGCAACCCATTCTGTAAAGAAATGCTTCCTAATATCCAGTCTGAACTTTCCCTGGCACAACTTGAGGCCATTGCCTCTTGTCCTATCACTTGTTACTTGGTTAAAGAGACTCATCCCCAGCTCTCTGCACCCTCCTTTCAGGGAGCTGTAGAGGGCGATGAGGTCTCCCCTCAGCCTCCTCTTCTCCAGACTAAACCCCTCCCCCCCCAGTTCCCTCAGCCGCTCCCCGTACGACCTGTGCTCCAGACCCTGCACCAGCTCTGTTGCCCTTCTCTGGACACGCTCGAGTCATTCAATGTCCTTTTTGGAGTGAGGGGCCCAAAACTGAACACAGGAATCGAGGGGCGGCCTCACCAGTGCCGAGTACAGGGGCAAGATCCCTTCCCTGTCCCTGCTGGCCACGCTATTGCTGACACAAGCCAGGATGCCATTGGCCTTATTGGCCACCTGGGCACACTGCTGGCTCCTGTTCAGCCGGCTGTCAATCAACACCCCCAGGGTTCCTTTAGTATTATTTGCTTTTGGAGCTGAGATCACAGATGATCATCAATAAAGGGATTCAGGATGTAAATTTCCATGTAAATGTCCACTGGGTTTTCAACAGAAAATCTGTTAATGGAAAGTTTAGTAAAAAGGATGTTAGATATATTAGAAGTGGTAGCCTGTGAGCCATATAACTCAGGTCAGGCACTACCAGGATGGAAGGATGAAGTCAGATAAGGACAGTAGATCATAAAAATCAAAAGTTCAAATTGATAACCACTTACTCAAAGGCCATTTCCCCATTATTTCTTACCATTCAATCATGCTTTCCCTCTCTTCTGTGTTCAGTTCAATATCTTTTTTGCTTAGATACTTTTTCTTCCATTCTCTCCTGTAACAAACCTCCCTTTTAGTGATGTAGAATGCCAAACTCAAAAGTGAATAGCTCCAGTTTATATATACTCACGTCCTTCCATCCCCTGCAGCCTTTAGGAAGATTAATTGTAGGGATCTGAATTCTCCATGTCCCAGTTAATTATCTAAACATGGAATTACCTGAACATGGGAAAATAGCTTTCCAGGGATGCCTGAACAAGAGAATTACACAGACACAAATCATAAATTCATGGTTTCCACTGAGAAATGGCTCACTTCTGTACTTCAAAATAAACAAAATTTTAGGTTCAGATTGTGTATCCTTCGGTTGCAGAAGAGCATTCATATATGAAACCAGTGAGACACTCATGTAAATAAGGTTGTTGATACATTTTAATGTACTTATTCTAAAAACAAGCAGACCTCACTAAAGTTTCCCAAAAGAAGACACAAAACCAAATTTTGAAATTTGAGGAAAATTTAAGCTTTACTCACAATATTTTTTTGGAAAACTTTGTATTCACAGATGTAGATGGAAGGAAAAAAGAATGTGAACACTGAATGAGGAAGAAGAATTAAGGGGAGCATATTGCTGGGGAGTGTTTTTCTCTGTTTCTGTTTCCCTCTGACTTCCACTCCTGCCCTTACACTCATGTCACCATGTGCTGAGTGGGGTGGGAGAGAGGAGGTGCAGAGACCCAGGGCTTTCAGAAGGGACCTCCCTCACCAGCAGTCTGGAAGGTACTTCTTACCTGTGGGCAGTTTACAAGGAAAAGCATATTGTGAAGGATATGGCCTCCAGCTGCTTCTGAAGTTAGAATCTGTTTGCACCACAAGGGGTAATCAAGACAGTCCTTTACCCTAAAACTGCAAGAAGGTTGAGTCCAGGAGGGCACAATATTCAGAACAAGAGAAGTTAAGAGCCCTATACTTTGTCAGTGTATTAATCCTTACAGCCTTAAGTAATTTTGTAGCCATAATGCTTCAAGTAAGTAAATAAAGGAGGAGACAAGAGGGACAATTATTGGCGTATCTCTCTTGAGAGAAATAAATAAATGACAGTCCTTGACCCCTATCCTCACCAGCTCCCTGGAGCTGTGGGCAACTGTGTATGACACCTATGACTTACAATGGATCTGGAAATTTATCTGGGAGCAAGTCTTCAACTTACCTGAAGATTTTGGGAGATAGTCTAGAGATTAAGTAAACATATTTGAAAAATAACTCATAACCTTCGTAAAAATGAATAATGTAGGGCTATCTACCCCTTTTGGATCACTACATTCCTCAAAGCTATTCTCCAATTTTTACTAAAATCTTTTAAATTTTGGTATGTATCTCTGTCTCGGGTTTGTGTGTGGTAGGGTTTTGGTAGTGGGAGAGGGGGCAACAGATGTGGCTCCTGTGAGAAGCTTCTAGAAACTCCCCTGCCTCCAAGTTGAACCTGCCTCTGGTCAGGGCCAAGCCAATTAGTGACAGTGGTTACACCTCTGTGATAACATATTTAAGAAGGGGAACCTGAGAGGAAGAGTAGCTGTGCGTGAAAGACCTATGTAAACATCGAGGTCAGTGGAAGAAAGGAGATGAGGGGACAACGTGTGCCAGAGCAGAGACTCCCCTGCAGCCCTGGTCAGAGTGTGGGCTGTGGCCCTGCAGCCCATAGAGGTCCATGGTGGAGCAGATGCCCACCTGCAGCCCGTGGAGGCCCCACACCGGAGCAGGTGGCTGCGCCCAGGCCAGGACTCTGAGGTAAGCCTGCACTGGAACAGTCTGTTGCTGGGGGGACTGCAACACATGGGAGGGACCCACACTGGAGCAGTACATGAAGAGCCGCAGCCTGTGAGAAGCACCCGTGCCAGAGAAACTTTGTGGAGGACTGTCTCATGTGAGAGAGACCCCATGCTGGAACAGGGGAAGAGTGTGAGGAGTCCTCCCCCGAGGAGGAAGGGGCAGCAGAAACAATGGGTGACAAACTGGTTGTAACCCCCATGCCCTGCCCTTCTGGGCCACTGGTAGAGAAAATGGGAGGAAGGTTGAGCCCAGGAAGGGAGGGGTGGGGGTAAGGTATTTTGATGATGTGGTTGTATTTCTCACTCTTCTACTCTGTTTGATTGGTAGATTAGTGTTGGTGGTGTTCAAATTCATGTTTTTATTTCTTTCCCAATTGAGTCTGTTTTTTTCCTGTGACCATAATTGGTGATTCATCCCTGTCCTTATCTTGTCCCAAGTCTATTGTATTATTTTCTCGTCCCCATCCCTGAGGGAGCAGGAGTGAAGGAGTGGCTGGGTGGTGCTCAGCTGCCCTCTGGGTTTACCCTATGACAATCTCACAGAGCATTTCTGTTTAAAGAAAATCTGAATTATAATAGAATTTAACATTGGCATATCTACACTGAACAACATTTTTATATATGATATACTTGTTCTACCAAAGCTCTACCAGAATTTTGGAATAAATCTAGTTTTAAAATTACTTTAAACCATCCGGGATGCATTATCTAGCAAGTTTATTAGGTATATATTAGCAAGGATTGAATAGTAAAATAAAATTGTATACTTTTGAAAAGTCAGAAATGCTTAGCATAGATTGTTTGGGGAAAAAAGAAGAATCTGAGTCTTTAATTGCCCTGATTGTTTTTTTTTTAACAAGCTTTTCTCAAATTCCAGCTCTTACTTTCTCTGCATAAAAAATATCTGTTGTTTTTTCAGCTGTCAAATCTACTTTGCAGCAGAATGAGGAAATGCAGTATGAGTCAGTACTGGAGAACCCAAAGCAAGATCTGATTACTTTCAAACCTCTGGAAGTATATAGGAGAAAATGACTGCCAGATTTTAGCACAAAGGGTGGACACTCAATCTAGCATCCATTGATTGACAAGCCTTTCTTTGTTTTCCAATTTAACAGGTAAGTTAAATAAATTGTTTGTTTTAATGATAAGAGTACTCCTTAATGAAGTCAGTGACCCCTTGTAAGACAAACATATGTTTGATGGTCTTGCTACATTAAGGCTGAAGTGAGAATACATGTCCGTGTGAAGGCCTTCCAATTACAGGAGGAAAAAAAAATTACCAGTAGCCTTAATGCCTTCTGTTTCAGTCAAAGCATTTAGCCAGCCAAAGTAGGATTTTAGGTATCTAAATCATAACATGTAATCTAGTAATATATATCCAATTCTGTTCAACCCTTAGTGCTTCTAAACTCCCTAGGAAACATCTGGCTGACTGCTTCTGCACATTTGGCACAGTTTATTGGGTACTTCATATCACCAGTTTTAGCAGTTTGGTATGCCTAAATTTAACCTGTATTTGGAAATTCCTTTTTTCCATCTGTTTTCACCAGTTAACATGCACTCATATGTGCTTATGTTTCACTGATAAAGATCTTCACAAAATACTGTTGCAGCCATAGTCTATGTGTCTGTGTATGTGAAGGTGGCAAGGAGGGAGAGTCTTCTTTCTCTTCACTTAGCTAACCAGTTGAGAAGGATACACAAAACTAACAAAATCTGAAAGAGAAAAAAGAGACTGTCACTGTGATCTACTGCTTTGGGAGAAAGTAAGCTTGGGTTGTGTTGTGGGAACATCACAACCTTACCTTGATCAAGAGCTGAGTAACAACCTTACCTTGATCAAGAGCCACGACTGACAGACAGGATGGTGCAAACAACAGGTTTGATTGGCAGCCTGTGCAGAGATCTGGCTATAAACTCCCCAGCAACTGGGGGGAACACTATTAGGCAGATACCTGCCATGATGCGGAAGCAGAGGATGGGTGCCTGCCAAGCTACTGCACAGATCTGGTCTGACTGTTGCGTGCCGCCACTCACGCTGGACTGCACCAATGCACTAGAGCAGTAACTCTGTGTGTGTGTGTGTGTGTGTGTGTGTGTGTGTGTGTGTGTGACTGAGGGTCCTCTTGCTTGATCCACTTAATGGTGGATTAATGGTGATGAGCAGTGCTGTACCATTTAGTGTGCCTTCGCCTTGATGAGAAGCTTTAGTCCCTGATCTTGGCACTTGTCTTTGCAGCTGACTTTAGACACTGCTGAAAATAAGCAAACGTTTTCCTCCATGTGTGACCTTGCTGATTATCAGCTGCTGCACCATTAGATGATACTTAAAAAAAGAAAAAAGAGGGAAAAAAAAAATAAAAGTAACCAGATCTTTTTCTTTACCACCTGAGGCCATTGTCTTTGAAACTGATGAAGTATTTTCTTAGCCATTGCTCTAATTGCATGGTGTTTGACATGTCATCATCTGTTTTGCAATATTATGTATTCTAGACTGAAAACAAATCATCCTGTGTATTAAAATACATTAGTGTACATCTATGTTGTTGATCACTGATCCAGAAATGTGTCCTTCTTATATTTTAGTTGCTTTCTTCAAAGGAACTACAATTTTGGCCGAATTCTTCAGAGATCTTTTGAGGGCAATATTTCTTTAATCTGTTTTGGGGTCATTATGCTTCAGCACTTTTCTATTTAGCAGCAATTCGTTTTGTATCTTGATCTAGATGAGTTATTTTTCTTTAATCTTTACTGAACTGCATTTGGCATCTATTACCATGGATAATTCTACAAAGCAAGAGCAGTAGTTCCATGACAGTGGTCCAGCACAGGCCTTCATGGCAAACTCCTGTAGATAATAACAGGTACATGTCAGGTCTTCAGCAGTACCTTAGTTTTTAATACTGCACACATATGCTTCAGATGTGCAAATCTCTGGCCTTTGTCTGAATGCAGAATAAGGAGAATCCCCTTCTACTGGATCTACACACTATGCAAAAATATGACCTAACTTGTTCATATTTTGGATAAATATTGGATAAAATCCCTTTTTCCATATTGTTTGTTACTTACTCTAATTTTTCTTCCAAATGCTTAAAAATCCTCTTAATGACCATATGTGACCTGTTTATCTTCATATTTACTGGTTTCACAGCATGTTATTGTGAAAGTACGTTTACATTTCTCTTACTAGCAATTGTTAATCTGAAAACACCTGCAAACTTTAATTATTTTCTTAAGCAGATATAGATCACTTACTACTTATAGTGTTTTTAAATACACATAGTTTAAGGTGCTTTAAATTACTTAAGTCACTGCTCTTTCACAAGAGTATTTCCTTTTCCTGTTTATTATATGGTACCACTAACTGCCTACAGGAAATACTGTAAATCTATAAGTGTAGAAAGGAGTCGAGATATGCATAATATTTAAAGAATAAACAAACTCTTTGCCCAGAAGTTATAGTCTAAGTTATATCAAACCAGAGAGATGCAATTCAGGATATTAATATTTATGCACAGTTCTTAGCTCCTTTATTATCTAATATGTATAAAAATATCTGATTCAAATTCTTATGCTTTTTATTTTGCTGATTTTACGACTGATTGAATTACTCCTTTATACTGACATATGTGGAAATGTGATAAGTCATAATTTTAACAGTTGAATTTTAGTCATTAAGCAGCAGGAGAGAAAACAAACAGAAGACAATCTATAAACAAAGAGTGTAAGTAAACAAAAAAATCCAAATATGTTGTTTGAAGTTTGAAAAATGTAAGCAGGATGCCTATCTAACTAGTAATTAGGTGTCACTTGATCTTCTAATACTTTTTAAACTCAAAAGTAAACTAATAATATATTTTATTTTGGATGTTATTATTAATAAAAATCAGCTATTGTGGGGCTACAAAGAGGAATCAATGATAATTAAGAACCAATTATACTAAAAATAATAATTTTAAAAAGTCCACAAATGTTTTAATATTTTTATACTCTTATTAAAATGTTATTTCAAGGTACAGAATTGCAGAGCTAGATGGGATTATAAACAAAACTCATCATGTAGAAAAAAATAAATAAAAATCAGAGACAATTACTTATTAAATGACCAAAGCCATGATTTCTTCACTAGAAAAAAGGTTTTAAATCAATCCAGATTCAGTAATAGATCACTGAACAATTAGAATTAGAAAACAATTCAAGAGAAATGTTAAACATAAAATATGGAGGTTATACAGAAATAAATAAGAGAACGTAACAGTATCCAGTAGGAAAAAAAAAAATAAATCTGTATGTAACCATTCAGAGGCAGCAAAGAAAAGAAGAACAAGAAGAAACAGCAATGGAGCAGACATTTATTACAGAAGCTAAAAGCTTAAGTATTAAAATGTTAAGTATTAATAATTCGAACAGGAAGACACATCCAACAGATATTTTTTTAATTTTTAGTCATGTGAAGATGAAGAAATGTTTTCATGTCCTGTGTTAACTGAGGCAGGTTCAAATACGTAACAGCAGTATACATGCTTAATTGTTGACGTCCATACAGCTTGTACTAGTTATTGACACGCAGCAGAGTCCCTGCAAGATGAGCTGTATTTACTGTTTCCTTTGTGCATCTTTCCAGACCATACAAAGTTGTTGCCTCGAGTTGATCTCAGGAGCAGCCTGAAGACAACCTATCATAGTCAGAATAAATGTAAGCTTCTGTTTTCAGAGCCTGAAGAGACTGACCACTCAGGGGGCTGGCCAGAAACAAAACTGAGGCAAAATGATAAAAATTACAATATAGGCAAGTGAAGTAGCATAGTTAATGATAATCAACATGTGCTTTCTAAGGAATTAATGTATTCAAACAGTTCTGATTTCATGCTGTGCTGGGGTTAGAAGTTTATAAAAATTATTAATTGTACTATAATTTTGGAACTCGGTTTAGTACAGCATTTTTATTAAAAAGTTATATGCTAGGACTAGAACATGTAGTCAACTGAAAAAAATACAGACTCTCTGAGGGGAAAAACAAACACAGGAAGGAAGTCATACTACATAATCTATATGATACAGTTATCTAAATCAGACAAACTATTTTAACACAACTGAAGCATGATCATATAGCTAACAGGTAAAAATCCAGTTAATCCCTTTCTCATAGCCATCTCTATCCTAGGAAGAAGTCACCTAGAACATATTTTGTGCTCTATTTGGCAAGATAGCAGGCAATACAGCAGCTAAAAGGTGCTAATATGAACCCTGTGTAAATCGGGGAGGTTGTGAGTGAGAGAGTGATTTAATTTTGTATGCAGAATTTTGTGAAAGCCAGACTGAAACATATAATTCTGACTCCCAGGTTTTAAAAGGATGCCAAAAACTTTCAGATGATGCAGGAAGAAATTAGTCAAATTCTAGAGAAAATTACTTGTGATTAAATGCTGCAAAGGAACTGAGATTGAGGTTGATCAGACACTAAATTTACATTTATGGGAAGAATGTGTTAAAGATATATCCCCATCACTAGAAAATAAAGCCACAAAAATACACACTGAAGGAAAAAAATCATATTTCACACTCATTAAAAATGCTATAATACATTACCAAATGCAACACTGAATCTTTCTTCTTTTATCTTCTAAACACTATATGCTTTTTAATAAGACAATTTATGCTTTAAACAAAGGCAAGCTACTTCCCAATTCTTGTTTTATATACTATGATTCTTTGCTGAGTTTCACTTTAGCAGAATTCCTAGTGCTAGTCCTCTTCTCGGGAGTGAAATTTCTATAGAAAGGGTAATATAGAACATGAGCTAGGACCTTCTATGTGCCTTCAAGCTGATACCAGTTCTTAGTTGCAGTGTCTAGTGGAGCTGGAGTGCTCAGGACTGCAAAGAAACAAGTCTGTGGAGATCAGACATTATTTTCATTATCTAAGAAGTTAGAGAGAATTTTAAAGAATAATTGACACAACAGTCTTAGATAACCAGGAATCTGTGCAATTGAAGAATAGTCTAAGAAGCCAGGACTAAATTTGTTCTTTGTCAAAGACTTAAGTAAGAAGTGTAGTGGAAAAATGATTAAAAATGCATTGACTAGACATAAAATTATATTTTTATATATATATAAAATTAGACCAATTAACTTTCATGTTGTAGTCTTAAAAGTGAAAACCATGAATTCAGAAATACTACCATATCATTCTTGTTTTTTTTCAGAAGAAAAATAAAAAATAATGAAAAGGTCAGATACAGATTACAATATATTAGTAAAGTCTTATCAAATTCTTAATATCAGTACATTCTCCATTTTAAATAGTATTTATTTATTTATTTATTTATTTATTTATTTTTAAAGCAAAGCTCTTTAGTTCTCAATTTCTATGAAGTCTATCCATACAAGGCAGATGACTGATTTTTATCCTTCCAAGAGCAAGGGTTTGGGGGACAGCGCTAAAGCATCCAGTTAATATGTATTTGAAATGACAAATGTATTTGAAATGACAGGGTTTTTTTTGCCAGATAATTGCATACGTAGTACTTGTCAGAAACCAAAAATGTTATTTCAAACCTGCATTTTCTGACTAGATGTTAGTAGCGTGAAGCAAGCCAGTAGCAGCAGTCAGGGCGCCCTGATTGGCAGCAGAGAGGTGGGATCCCAGTCCTTTCCCTAACTAGCTGACTGAGGGTTCCCACATTTTGGGACCATGCTTAAACCATCAGAATACTGACTTAGAAAATCTCTAATACTATCAGGAATAATTTACTATATCTAAGAATTTTATCTTTTACTTACCTGGCTAAAACTTGTACATTTCCACAGCAAAAGAAAAATGTAGTTTGGAATATTTTTTTATCATAGATGAATGACTTGAGAGAAGCATCCCCCAAAAGTTCTAGCAGACATTCCTGTCCTGGTTAGTGAGACAGCTATGAGGAGATGACATCAGCTGCAGCCTAAGTGGTTGGTTCTATTGAATGCAAAAGACTGAGATGCCAAATATTGGCAACAGATTTGATCTTTGATAGGCAGAAACAGTGGCTACTTCACGTATGGGAAACTGAAATCAGATGGCAGTGACATGCATAAAGTCAAAACCTTAACCCAGGTTTGCAATGGGCATGCATGTCTAAGGACATATGTTCTATCTTTCACGCAATAAAACATCCTCCATCAAACTGTTCAAAGTCTGTTGAAGAAGGTTTTAAATAAAAGTCATTCAAAGGTAACTTGCCACTTTGAGTGGAAAGGTGGGGGACATTCCTGTTCTGCTGCCTGCAGAGGTGTCTCATGGTAGGGGGAAGAGTTTGCTGATGTACTGCTCCTCTGAGCCACAGCCTCCAAGTGGGATCGGGATTGAAACAGTCCAGCACTTTGTGCTGGTTCTCCTGCATAGACACACGGTGAAATTCTTCAGCCTTTGGATCTGGAAATGCATATTTCCCTTTGAAAGTGAGATAAATCCATATGGCCACAAGGCCAGGAAGGAGCAGAAGCATTTCTGTTGCAGTGGACAGAATACCTCAAATTGATGCTGGTACCTACCAAAACCAGAAGGACATGGAGGTACATACAGACATTCTTGCTTTTCTCACACAGCTCCTTTGCTGACTAGACTAAAGAAATAACAAATCAGGGTTAGGTGCAGAGACTAACGAGGGGACCTCATAGGCTGCATGGGTATCCCGCTTTTCCTTCCATGGTGAAGGCCACCAATGCATCTTGCACTATTTCCTGCTTGTAAGAAAGACAGAGTAAACTAAAGTGAATGTGTTGATGGCATGGACAGCATGGGCTGTCAGTTGAATCACTAAGCACTAATTTTCCATAAGAAGGAGAAAAGAGGGGAAGAGAAGGAAGGCTTGTGAAAAATGAGACAACTCAGAATATTCATATAGTATATATGCTACTGGAGGATGAAAATGAATTTGCACCTTAAATAATTGCGTAAAACAAAAGGTAATTACTATAGCTAATAGAAGGCATCTTAACAGGAGAAAGATACAGGTGACTTTATAGATGTATTTATGCATGCATATGCATATTTTGAAGAGGAGAATGTAAAAGAACATGCTGCATGGCTTCCTCTTTGACCAGAATTGCTATTCAATAGTCTTTCCTGAAGAAAATATTATGGAAATAGTTATATTTGCAGAAGTCTGAGCTATAATGGTGTTTGGTTAAAATATTTTTAATTCATATTATTATTGTTACTCTTACCTTTATTATATGTTTGGTTAAAATACTGTTAACCATTGTTAGTGTTAATATTGTTTTATTTGTTATTTGTAATGTTATTGTTTATTTGCCTTTGTCTAAAATTGGAAAAGAAGTTTCTAGGCCCAGACGATGCATGTGCTTTAGGATAAGGGAACATAGAGATCAATTTTCCTGCTGTGTTACTGACCTCAACTCTGGCAGACCAGGGCAGCATCCCCCATGGACCACCAGGGCAGCAACTACTCAGCGGTACACTGCTAGAAATGCAGGAAATAATGGATCACATGGTAGTATTGATTCCAATTTACTATGTGGCCTTGATTTTAAATATTTCTTTAATTGTTCTTTTAATACTTGTTTTTTGTCCTTGTAAATGTCCACCATGTAAACTGCTGTGGTGTTCTTCTACTGAATCCTCACAACCTTAAAATGGCTTTATAGAATGTTTTGGTTTCATAAAGTTAGTTAATTTTGAGCATGACATATTTATTAGAGATGTTGTTATATGGCTGTTAGCTGACAATATTCATATTTGTCAAAGATATTGTTAGTAACGTGTTTATTAACTGAAAGAGTATATATTTGTTAAAGTTGTTATTATTTATATGCTAGCTGGAAATATTTTTCGTTACTGTGTTGCTTGTTATTTCTGTCCTTTCTTTCTCTCTCTTTATACCTCTATCTTTCTTGCCACCATGAAGACAGCAATGTTGAGCCACAGGATGGTGTAACTGTGTTGGACTGTGTTTGTCTTGACATCGCTGCTGCACCACTACCACTACCCGACCGCAGCATCCTGTCGCCATGGAGGAGTATGCTCTGAAGGAGACGAAATGTCCCTGAAGAAACCACCGTATCCACCCAAACCTGGGACAACAATGTCCTTTGTAGTGCCTACCAAGCAGCACTTGCATGTGAGGCTGGGTGGAGAGGAAATCAGGGTGAGGAATATGTGTGGAGGCGGAAGGGGCTGCAGGTCAACCCTCCCACCTGGCACAAACACTGTAAACACCTGGGCATGCGTGCATGGAGGAACACCGGGCGGCGTGTATGACAATGATCTCCGTGGCAATGGGCGGACTCTTCAAAGAAATCGTGGGGACTGGGACAATAAAAGGACTGCGCACTCCTCTCTCAGCAGAGCTCAGAGTTCGGGATCTCTACAATTTGACCAAAATCACCTGAACACTCTTCTTGGAATTCCTCATCACCTGCACCAAGACCAAGCCAATAGGACATTGCTGGATTTGTGGTGGTGGTATCTGATCTTGCTGCATCTCTTCCATTTGTTTGCTTAGGTATTCTGACTTTTTGTGTCTTTTTCTCTCTGTTCTATCGCTATTATCCCTTGTTACAGGAATAAAGCTTAAAAGGTTGTACGGCATCTGACCTCATTTGTGTCTTAATCTTGCTCTTGTGATCATATTGAAACCTCCCCCGACAATCATTTGGGACAAATAGAGGAACACTTCCAACAGAAAACTTTTCATAAAAATACATCAACACAGTATCTCACAGAAACACTTCAGTGTATTATGTACATAAAAGCTTTGAGATGATCAGCTTTATATACTGGGACAAGAATCTCTCCAGGGGTGCTGCAGGAGATTGATTTTAAATGTAAACTGTTGTATATGTAAGTATAAAATCTGTTTGTTATTTCACAGATGGAATTAAGCTCATAATATAGGAAAATACTATCAGAAATTAAACAGACTATTTCCTTCCACATCAGGCAATCATTGAAAGCTTCACAGGAAAGCTTTTAATAGTATTTTATCTCCGGATGTGTATTACCTGTTAATTAATTTTTAAGTTCACATAAGATAAATACCTGAATCAAACCATTCCATGGAAGGTGATTTTTAAAGAAATTCAATTCAATGGAAAAATTTCACCAAGACCAAATTTCTCAAAAAGGAAATATGCTCACAGTCAAGGAACATATCTGAATAATGCTAATTTCACAATTAAAATCTAGCAAAGGAACTGATTAAAACATTAAAAAAAAGATTGTTTTACACTGGAGATGTATTCAGAAAATGTAAACTTACTTTTTGTTTTCTTGGTGTTCAGATAGAATATTCTTCAGCATGGACATCAGTTACCTTTCACTTGCACAAGCCCTTTTTTAGGAGGAGGATGGTGGCAAATTTCCTCCTTTTTAAGAATCTCATTCTCAACACTATTGTTTGATCTGTCAACTATGTTTTACATTACATGGTGACATAACAGCCTATCAAAGCAGTGTTTTCTCTAAAGCAAGATTTCCACCTAATAGAAGCTCTTGGGTCTTGGAGAAAATTGATTGGACAACACACCAGAAAGAAAAAGTAAATCACTGGCAACTTCATTCATCAAGGACAGAAAATAGACAATTTAGTTGCATCATCTCTGTGTAGTCAGACAAATCCTTTGCACTCATGTCAGTCGCGATTTCCTGTGAATGAAAAAATATGAAGTACCTTCATTTGAAACAGGAGAGGCCATCACTTTAGTCTTTTCATATGAAGAGGAACTGAGAGCTATCTTCTACAGCAGTAGCTTTTTATATTTCAAACACTACTCAATGTTTCCTCATGCGCAGTTATTTCCTTTTGAGGATGCCTTGGCTTTAATCTGTTCTCATGAGAAAACTCCCCTCACGAATAGCATCCCTTGAATCTAGTAATTTTCACTGCCCTTCTCTGAAGTGTTAATGTTGCTGGTGTGTTCATTCATAGTTAGGTGATTGCATTCCTATTATGTGATGCATTGTGCAAGTCTGCAACATTAAAGTGGCTTTATTGCAGCCACAAATAGACACAGGAGCTCATTGATCATTCTCTCAGTTCTTTCTAGTTCAAATTACACTACATAAAAAACTGAAATATGTTTATGAGCATTTCAATAGGAGATGGTTAAATTTTATGTTGTAAATGGTGGAAGGCCCCTTAAAAGACTGGAATATATAAAATGTACATTTTTATAATCCCAAAGGAAGATGTCATGATGTAATAACATAATACTTAAACCCTTAAACCACTTGCTGGGAGGTAAAACAACTAAACTTTGAATGTAGGAGATTTTGTCATTAGATCACAGATAGTTTTATGCACCCTTCATAGGTTCAACATAGAATTTCAACTATTTTATTAATTTATTTTTAGCTGATAATACAAGTTAACTTCTATGCCCAGTTGACAATTCTTTTTTCATACAAAAGGAATAACCATAAAGATATACAGTAAACAATAAGCCATTCAAACTGCATTTGCAAGAGTACTTCCTTTGTTGCTCTTGTGCTGATCATTTCAAAGAAGAACCGAGCAATTAAATTGTCCTCATCAGTTGACCTGGAACTATTCAAGTACCGTACTAGGAGAAGAAGCATCTTTTAGAAGTATTGCCTTACTTCATATTTTTCATTTCACATTATTCCCGTGTAAGGCTTTAATAAATCTATCAAAAAATGTGGAAGAACATATGTAAAATTGAAAAGATCTTAAACCTTCATGAAAGTATTGCTGTCTCCATATCTGTAGAACAATGCTTCTTGATTCAGAGATAGTTGACTTTAAGCCTTTCTCAAAATGCCTGGAAGTTTTCAATTTTGAAAGACAAATGTGAGGTGACATCAAAGGGAAGTCATTACTTGCAGGTATAGGGGACCAGTCTTCCTCAGACAGATGGTCACTCACCAGGGCTTTCTCCTGTATCCTGACTTTTCCACTATATTATCATTCCAGAAGAATGAGTAAATGGTTACCCTTTTCACTGGTAAAATCTGATGCAGGACTAGAAATGGATTTTAAAAAGAGATGTCACCTTTGTCAGAGTCTAAACAGAAGAATGAGTTACAATATGAGCATCTCTCATATTCTGTAATATACATATGGAGATAAAAGGATTTGAATTCTCTTTCATTGATTTTATCCTGTAATTTCTCCATCCCTTGTTTCCTTCACACTAAAATTAAATACAACTATTTCCCTCATAGGAAACAGATTTCTTTGTGAACTGCTGTGACATTAGATTGACAAAGGCCAAGGTGGTTTGGTATAGTAACACTGTTAGATGCAGAAAACATTGTTTTATGCATTATGTTACAAAAATAATGAGTAAAAATTCCTGTTTATGAAACTCTGACTATATCTGGTATGTCAACATTTGCTAGAGTTTGCTGAGTAACCTACAGAAAACAGAATGAGTCTGAGTAACAGTTTGAGTTTAATGGCAGAGCTATTTGAGCTATACTTTGGCTGGGAGAGCTCTGCATTGATCTTTATTCTCTCCACATCTGTTGCTGTTCTCAGCAGTGAGACCCAATGACCCAGCAGTCTACCTCCTTCAGATGCCTGGAAAATTAGCCATTGCTTCAGAACTGCCCTTTAAATTTAGAGTGAGCAGACTTTATCTTACCTCTAAGCCCATTGATTTAAACAGATGGTTTTGTGGTACTGTAGATTACAAAAGTGCCAAAACAATTCCATAACATTTGAGATCTACCTCTCAGGTTAGTCAGGATGTGAGATACTTAGTAGTCAGCTCTGGTTTCTCACAGAAATTCCTGAGAGACTGGCCTAACTGCCAATGATTTGGAGTATTTTTTCCCTCCATGTGCTATCTTTGTGTTGGAATTCTGTCAGCAAAATGTATCATCCAAGCAAGTTCATCCACAGCAAGTTCATTACTCAGTCAGGTTGACAAAGTGAGTAACAGACCCTCGTAGTGTCATTTGTCACCCTTTGAACTGCCTTTCTCTTTTTGACTCAGCTTTCATTCCAAAATTGGGGACTACAACTTCCTGCTAGAAAACAGCTGTAAAACATGATGAACTTCTCTGTCTAGCTCGCAGAAAGAGTAAAATGAACCTTTTCATTAATGGCAGCAGGGAGGATTGTCTTCTCCATTTTGTTAGGCTAAACTAACATCTCAGCCTCTCAGCTCCCACTAATTCTGGTTGACTCTGGATGGGCTTTTGTGTAACAGAGAAGATAATTTGACCTGAAGACATTTACATGCCAGACCTCAGGAGTGATTGAAAATCTGCAACTGAGGCTCAAGTATCAAAAAATATATATTGAATGTCTGTATCCCTGCTCCTGCTACTTAATCCCAGCAATAATCACAGAGACCGTTGCAGAATAATGTCCACAGAGTTCAAATGCAATAAAGTCCATGTATCAGAAAGCAGTGACTAATTTAACTCTTCTCAAGTTGCTTCTTGCAGTTTCCCATAATTAAAGAGACAAGATTTTGTGTGTGTGTGTGTGTGTGTGTGTGTGTGTGTAATATAGTGTATTATGTGTACAGGTAGTATACAAATGAGTTTGCGGTAGTCTGTGTAAATCAAATGTATTGGGCTTGTGTGGTAAGGTGTTGGTAGTGGGGAGGCTACAGAGGTGGTTTCTGTGAGAAGCTGCTAGAAGACTTTCCTGTGTCCATTAGAGCTGCTGGCCAAGGCTGAACCAACCAATGATGGGGGTAGTGCCTCTGTGATAACTTATTTAAGAAGGGGAGAAAAAATCTGGGCAACTATAGCCAATGACAGGAGTGAGAATACGTGAGAAACAACTCTGCAGACACTGAGGTCAGTGAAGAAGGAGGGGGAGGAGGTGCTCCAGGCACTGCTGGAGCAGAGATTCCGCTCCACCCATGGTGAAGAGCATGGTGAGACAGGTTGTCCTGAAGCCCACAGAGGTTAATGGTAGAGTAGATCTTCACCTGCAGCCCATGGAGAACCCCATGCCAGAGCAGGTGGATGTGCCTGAAGGAGGCTGTGACCCCATGGGAAGCCTGTGTTAGAGCAGGCTCCTGGCAAGACACGGGACCCCATGCCAGAGTAGTCTATTCCTGATGGACTGCACCCCATGGAAGGAACCCATGATGGAGCAGTTTGTGAAGAACTTCAGACTGTGTGAAGGACCCACATTGGAGAAGTTTGTGGAGGACTGTCTCCTGTGGGAGGGACCCCACACTGGAGCAGGAGAAGTGTGTGAGGAGTCTTTCCCCTGAGGAGGAAGGAGTGGCAGAAACAATGGGTGATGAACTGACTGTAACCCTGATTCCCTGCCCCCTGTGCTACTGTCAGGGCAGAAGGTAGAGAAATTGGGAGGAGAGCTAAGATGGGTTGTTGAGGTTTGTGGACAGTGGGAAAAAGGAAGGGATGGGGGGAAGGCGTTTTTTAAGTTTTGGGTTTATTTCTTATTACCCTACTCTGATAGGATTGGTAATACATTAATTTTTTCCCCAAGTTTAATCTGGTTTGCCCATGACAGTAACTGCTGAGTGATCTCCGTTATTATTTTGACCCATGACCCTTTTGTTATATTCTCTCTCCCCTGTCCCTCTGAGGAGGGGGAGTGATAGAACAGCTTTGGTGGGCACCTGGCATCCAGCCAGGGTCAACTCACCACACCAAATATTGTGGTTTATGACATGATACTTCTCAGTGTCAAATATCCATCTTGCATTGTACTTGCCTTATCATCCTATAGCATACGTTACCAACTAAAAGGCTTTGGTACTGTTTAATCTCTGGTATAATTATTTACCAATGTCTTCTGTCCCATTAATGCAAGCAATTTATATTAATTTCAGTTTTCTCTCTACAAAGCAGCAGTGTCTGCCTTTCTAAAGAGTTTAAGCTTATATGCAATAAAATGATATTCTGTTTCACTCTGATTGGAAAGTTGTGCTACCTAGGGGATTATGGAAGAACTGCAAGTGGCACCAATCATCAAATAAACTCCAAGGGGGAAGAGGAGGATTTGTCTGTTTTTTTCCTGTATGAAATATGAAATAAAAAAAGAATCCTTCAATTCCTTCCCTCCCCCAACTTTGTCTTTTACAAGCTTTAATCCTCTCTTGGGTTTTCTCCAAAGGTTTTACAGGCCACTGTATGAAACATGCTGTCATACTGATCACTGCAAGATGACACTTTAAAAATATAAATCCAGAGAGAGCGTGGTAACCTTCATTGTCAAATGGAAGGCAAAAAGGTGGCAAATGCACTCAAGTGAATTTTTTGAAGCTAAGTAAGAATGTGACAGAAAGACTGAAGAGCTTGTCAGCCTAGGCTATGTCTGGTGGTTGGAAGGAGTAAAAGAAATTTCACACAATTCTTCTCAGAATTTAAAATATTGACGATGATGATATTGTGTATAAAGAAAATCTTCAGCGAAGAGCTTTATTTAACAAGCAATAAACAAACAAGAATGAATTAAACTGGTATAGGTTATTACTTGCCATCACTACCTTCAAATGGCAGTCTGGTTTAGAGCCAAAAACATCAGGCTCTTCAGAGTTCTTTTTAATATGAGAAGTAACACAAAACTATTTTAGCAGGGGGTGGGGTGGGTGGGGAAGCCCAGAGAGCAAACCAAAAAAATGGATCATCCTCTCAGAGTATATTGGCCTGAAGCAGAATTCACATTGCTGCAAGACAAAGAGAATCAGCCCATGATGTACGAACATCACAGCAGTGTTTACATGAACTGGAAAAATGCTAAAGAATAGGTAATGAAAATTATACACCAGTCTTCATTAAACTAATCAATTTACTCAGTTTTCATTGAAGTTTCCTTTGTTTCCCTTCTTCTCTTTCTTGTTTTAGACCCTCTAGGCAAGTAATATATAATATTTAGTGAGATCTGTGTTAATGCTAATTGTTTTCAAAGCAACTGTGATCTTTAAACTGATTTGATTTCTATTGCCTGCTTTATTAGGTTAATATAAGTTAATTCTCCTTTTGGGCGTTTCTCTTAAACTATACAATTCTCAGATGAATGAAGTAATGTCTTTTGAATTTGAAACTCTAGCCCCAAGAGAATGAGGGAACTATTTTTTAAACAGAGGCTTTATAGGTGATTTTTGTCCCAGCATTAGTCACAATGGTGGATGTATAAGGGAGTAGTTCTTTCTCCGTATGGCACGTCAGTACTAAACTCCCAGGGAAAAAAGTATGTAGAGACACAAAGGATGGTGTAAAGCAGTTTCCATTCACCTACCAATAGGCATTCTTTTTTTACTGGGCTAACCTTTCTCAAGGGTGGATGCAGCTGTCCAGGTAGCAGTCAGCCGCTTCCTTGTTGGGTGATTAACAGTGTATTTGGGGACAGGGGAAGAGACACCCTACATCACAATCCCAGATAAATCCACCTAGGCTCTTCTTCTACTGTGTCAACCTTTTGTCCAGTTTTCAAAAAACTATGATTTTCTATTTGGTGACCATATTTGGCTATCTCATAATGCACTTGTAAAGACAAATTTCAAGGCATGTATATTAAAATAACAGGTACATATTTTGCTCATTTTTTTCCTGAGCAGATAATTAACCCTGAAAAGAGCCTGACAAAGTAACAGATGATCCTAGTCAAACTTCCTGATGTCCCACAGCCTGAATCAAACCAATGAGCCTTGGTAATGACTACAGAAATAAATGAAAAACCCATCAGATAGACAGAAATCTTCTGACCTTCTCTGAAGCATAGCTCCCCATGCAGTCGTGTTTATCACATATCAGTCACTTTGTATCATTGGACAGACCTCAGACTTCAAATACACCAAAACCAGTAACCTCTGAGGATAGGAATAATTTCTGTCATTGCCAACTATTTAGATAAATGCAAGACTTAAAATATAATGGCTCTTGTAATAAAAAACCTGAAGCCATACCTGAGTTTTCAGTATTTTTTTTCTAGCTTTAAACTTTAAGCAAGGATGAATTTGCAGAAAAATTCAGGCTAAGAGAAAGCAAATCCCACTTGACTCAAGTGTTGCTCATCTATGATCAGAAGTATATTTTGAAAATGAATTCCAGAGGATTAAAAGTCTGAATTGAACCTGTGTTATAAAAATTGTACTTTAATGGAGGTCTGCTTTTCTGTTTTGATTATTACCATTGTAAGTGCACGCAAAAAGCATCAGTTTTGCTCCCTTTTTCCACCCTCCGAGAAGCTTTTCCAATTTTGCTCAAAGTCTGGAATAGGGATAAAAAGGGGCATTTTAAGACACTCTTAAAAGCAAAAATAGAATTTAAATAACCATTCCCAAAATTGTTTTGTCATATTTTGGAATAGAACTAAGTTACAGTTACAGTGGAAAAGATACCTTTAAAAATAGCCATTCAGGATTTTACAGTGTAACAGCTTTAACTAAAATCTACATGGATCAAGCTTCTGATAATTTCTTCCACCTCCATCAACCAAATTAGTTGTGTCCCACTCTAGGGCAAACACTGGAAATTAAGCTTCATTCTCTGCTTCCCTGTTTCTCTGTTCTTTATGAGGCTCAACCAGAAACAACAGAGGAGATGACATCTCATAATCTGTAAAGCTGCAGGAGTAGATAGCTTTCCTTAGCACTACTGATTTAACGTTGCATTTACAAATTAGTGCTTCTGCTCCCTAGCAATACATCTCCATCCAATTCAGTTCTGATGATCAAGAATGTTAGACATCAAGCAAGTAACACACAAAAAGCAGGACTTTTTCCGGTTAGAAACTACTTCAACAGCAGCCATCAATCTGAAAATAAGATAAAAATCAAAGATTAGGAGTCTTCCCCTCCCAAAACAGAGTTTCCAAGTGCCTCACAGAAATGTTAGGATTTCAGACATTTATATGTACTAGTGAAAAAATATTAAATTCTATCTACTTTTCCCTAGTCCTTTAAAACAGGACAGAGGGAAAATTACCTGTCCAGTCATCCGCTGTTGGTGTCTATTCTTCCCAAAGGATTTTTTGTTTTACAAAACTTCACTAATTCATTTATTTTCTTAAGATAATGGAGAAAACCTGCGAGAACAGTGTTCCTAATACAAACCAACCATAAGAAGAATGCCTGCAAGCAGCACAGTGCCTTTCTGCAGCATGCCTGCAGAGAGGAGAGGATCCAACTTCCAGGGAAGAGCTGTAAAATGTAATGAGATTTTCCCTTTGGTGAAGGATGCAGTGATCCTATGGAGTCCTAATGATTCTTTCTGCTATGAAGAAGATTCTTTCCCTGCAGCCTGAGATACGGTAGAGTTGCTGAGAAGAGGAGGTAAGGGCTGGGATAATGAAGAGCATGATGAAAAAACATGAAGAGCAACAGTATACCTGATGTTTTAAATTGATTTTTGGTTGACTAGGCTTTTGCTATCCCTAAACTCAGCAAAGTATAGATATCTTTTAAAACCTGAAAAGTGTTTCCTGTAATTAGAACAATATAACCGTATAAACCATACTGTCAGATAACCACATTATCCTGTTATTTGGATATCCTTTATTTGTCTCATCTGACATTAAGCTATTGTTTTTCTGTATTTTGGTAAATAAGCTACATGCTGGGTTCTCATCTATGCACAATATGAGTGAAGGTAAAGCAAAAAAGCACCCAAAACAGTGTGCTAATACACTGAAGCAAAAGGGAAAATTCTAAAGCCCTATTACTCAACATAGAAATGATCCTAAATGTCTATTAATGGATGATGTGTGTCAAATGGTTTAATAGTTGATAACGTTGCTTTCAAATCTCCCAGCTCAGCTAAGAAATGATCTGAGAACACGACTGACAAACTTGCAGCAACAAACTTTTCACAGAGTGAATACACAATAGACAGTTTAAGTGATAAGAGGATTTAAACAACCAATCCCTATTGTTTCAAAAAGAAACCTTTAAGCACCTTATTAAATTTAGTTTTATAGCTCTAACAGATGTTGTATTTCCACAGATTATCTCATCACAAAGGTGCTAGCACAACTAAAATGTTATTAAAAACGTATTTTTTTTAAATCCCCAGTGTAGTTTCCAAAACTGAACTAGACCTCTGTTACAATTTTCTTGTAAATTAGCAGCACTACAGGAATCACAATACTGGTCTTGAGACTAAGACTGCTCCATACATTTCACTGTTTTTACTTTGTTGTTGCTCATTCTGCCTGATCACTTCCAAAGCATCCTGAAATTTTGATAATTTTCAAAGTATCTTCAGATTTTGACAAGGAAGTAATGGGAAGAAATATTGTATTCTTTAACTTATTAAAATCTACCCAGATTATTACAACCATCAGATCTGTCATTTAAAGTACTTTTTTAGCATGATTAGATAGAAATGTTGCTAAAATTACTCTGAGGTAAATAAAAATTGAGCATGCTTTTGAGAACTCACTTCTGTATAGCATGTAACTGAGTTTCTAGAAAAGACACAGACAAGCTAGCTTCATATTTAGCAACTGTCATCTGTTTCCTAACCAACTGGGGACTTGGGAAAATGCAATAAACAGGAAGACCAAGTATTCAATATTGTTTTAATATTAATAATGTGCCCTTTGTGACATTTTTGTTCATCAGAGATTTATACCTTAGCAAAAATCCCCTATAACCTATGATTAGAACACAGATGTCTGACATGATGGCCAGAGGCTGCCTTCTAAGAAAGCATGTCTGAAATTTAATGCAGTGGGTAACCTGACCTGTGATACAAATGCATCCACTATTTCCAAGAATTATGACTAGCAGCTGGTACACCATGGATAGCAGCTTATAGCAAACTTTAATAATTAGTTCTCTAAAGGAAGTACTAGAAATCTGAAGAACTTCTATGCAATGAAGATCAGTGGCCCAAGCTTTAAATCTTTTTGATGAAGATATTATAGTGGATATAATGGACAAGACAATTGTGTAACAAGATTTCATGACTGGAAAACAAACTCATAAAATGAAAAATTATTGTTGATGGAACAATCTTTAATATACTGTTTTCTTATATTCAGCAGGTTTGCAACCTGTTAACTTCTCCTGTTTTGGTTTGATAAACCAAGCTAATAATTTGGTTTGATAGCATGCATTTACATATATTCATATTCCTTCTATATATTCATAAATAGATTCATAAGCATCAACTCTCTCATCACCTTTCCAACAGGTACTGGTGACTATCTTCCCATTAAGAAGTCAAGGGATATAGTTAGCTCTTAGTGGTTGATAACATAAGAGGACAGAAATAACTTTTGATATGCAGATGACATGAGAGTCATTTGAGAGTTCTGTATTTACAAAATTATTTCATAAATACTTGGAGATGATTTCTGAAACTAAATAGTTGCTATTACAAGCATTACTATTTTGATAGACACATTCCAAGACACTGAAGAATTTACAGGTTGACTTTTATCAATTTAGGTTTTATAGAAGAAATACATTTGAAAATTTATATAAAACTGCCTATTTCTATTGTCATTCTGATTAACTCATACAGAATGTGTTAGTGTTTACAGACCAAACAGTTCATTTTCAGCAATTTTTATCTTCCATATATTTGACCATTGATACTGGTTGGGAGATCAGTTGTGAAAGAATTAGCCTAGTTGAGCTTGTGGTGTCAGAAATAGAATGGTATAACGAACAATCAAAGTTTGTGTGAGAAAACAGATGTTCCTAAGTATTCTCATTCCTCTTTTTATAGAGAGAATCTTGAACTTCTTTGCCAACAAAAAAAAAAAAAAAAAAAAAGGAAGAAAGCTATTGAGTTACCAGAGCTTTTGTTTGGAAATTTGAAATAAAGATTAAGAAAATAATGACAGTCTGATGACATATAATTTGGCTTCTCAGCCATAAGGAAATCAATAAATGGCTGGAAGGATTTACTGAACACATTCCACAGAATACCAATGGAATAAAAATTCTTTAGTGAAGTTATGGAAAGTCCATTTGGGGTAAGAGACAAGATGATGTGTAGATGAAAACTGAGAATTTTTAAAAGACTAATTATCTTTATTGCAAGAAAAACAGATATAAAAGACCTTCCAGTTGTTTCAGAACTTATTACTGAAAATGTCTGATTAAGTTCAGGACATAAAAGGAAAAAAAGAATTTTAAGACAAAAAAGCAAACATATTCTTTAATTATGGAATTTTACATTAGAAAACATTTGTGTTGTTTATTCTGGAAATTAAATTATTCTCTATAAGTGACATTTTCTGGCTTTATCACTTTCCAGAACTGATAAGTCAACATTTTGAACATTGAAGTTTTTATCATTACAGAACACTAAAGAGTTGTTGTTTAAAAAAAAAGTTCTATTTTTCATTTCTTGCACATGAGAAATGAAAGTACAGGGGGATAAGGATCAGATCCTCAAAAATATTCAGAAAATTTATACTAATTTCAATTACAATTCCTATGAACCCTTCTTCAAGTGCAGAGAATTTTGCAGGTAGTATGGAATCAAATTACTACTTTTTGTGACCATGTAGACAACTGGATGGTCCCCCCTTATACAGGACATATTTGCATCTAGATTTTCCCATATAAATAAGATAACAAAAGCAACCCTAAAGATCGCCTAGTTCCAGGTCCCCTGCTATGGACAGGGATGTGTTCCACTAGATCAGGGTGGTCAAAGCCTCATCCAACCTGGCCTTGAACACTTTCAGAGAGGGGGCATCCACCACCTCTCTGGGCAGCCTGTTCCAGTGTGTCGCATTTAAGGTGATGAATTAATTTGTTAAGAGGAATTCCCTTGCATTCTAGCTGGTCCTCAGAGATTAGAGGGTCTAGGGGCGGCTGGATTTATCTCTTAATAGGTATGGCAATTATAGCCATGACTATGGGTCTGGCCCAGATGAACGAACAGCCCATGTGCTGTAGGTCCGGTGGCATTCAAAGGAAGCAGTCAGATTCACAAATAGTATGTTTTATTTTTATGCAACATCTACAGATTCTTTAAGACTGTCTGCAATAAATGCCCAAACTACAGGTTGGCTATATAGAGCTACACAAAGGAAAAATTATTTCAGTCACACACACTTAGTTCCTGGGTAATCACTCAGCATAGTCAAGGGCTCAAATCTTACCAAAAGACATCCCTTCTGCCTTCTGGGGGGGTGGTGCAGGGAGCACAAACCCATCAATTTGTCCCTCTGATTTGGTGTCAGATTATCGTCCCTCTGAGTCAGACACAAACTCAGGGTAGTATTTATCAGTATGTATGTGTGAGTGTGTGGGACTGTAGTGAAGCCATTATCTTTTGAGTAAGGACACAGTACATTCCTTGGTGTGAGGGGTACAGCTGTTTTTTTATGGGAAAAAGAGGGATGATGAGAAACAAGGCCGGCTGGCTACTGCAAAAATCCTTGAGATAAGAGAAAGAATGGGATTGCACGGCCTACACGTCACTTTTCATTCCTTCTTGGCACCACAACAAACGCAAATCACTGGACCTCCATCCCGTCCTGTGCTTGCTCTGAGCACCCCGTGTCAAGGAAATGTGTATTTTACAGATTTCTAACTCTTTGGCTTTTCTTACACTTCCAACACTTAAGATAGTGTCTCACCACCCTCAGAGTAAAGAATTTCTTCCTTACATCGAATCTCAATTTACCCACTTTTGTTTTAAAACCCCTAGTCCTAACACTACACCCCCCAATAAAGAGTCCCTCCCCATCTTTCCTGTAGGTCCCTTTAAATACTGTAAGGCCATAAGGTCTCCTTGGATCTTTCTCTTCTCTAGGCTGAACAATCCCAACCCCCTCAGCCTGTCCTCATACGGGAGGTGCTCCAGTCTCCTGATCACCTTTGTGGTCTTTCTCTGGACCCGCTCAAGCAGGTCCATGTCTTTTTTATGCTGGGGCCCCAGAGCTGGACACAGCACTCCAGGTGGGGTCTCATGAGAGCAGAGTAGAGGGGGAGAATCACCTCCCTTCATCTGCTGCCAACACTTCTCTTGATGCAGCCCAGGATATGATTTGCTTTCTGGGCTGGGAAGGCACATTGCTGGCTCATAGTCAGTTTTTCATCCACTACTACTTCCAAGTCCTTTTCCTTAGGGCTGTTTTCAATCCACTCATTGCCCAGCCTGTATTAGTGCTTGGGATTGCCTCGACCCATGTGCAGGACCTTGCACTTGGCCTTGTTGAACTTCATGAGGTTTGCACCGGCCCACCTCTCCAGCCTGTCCAGGTCCCTTGGATGGCACATCCCTTCCCTCCAGCATGTCGACCGCACCACACAGCTGGGTGTTGTCATCAAACTTGCTGAGGGTGCACTCAGTCCCACTGTCCATGTCGCCAACAAATGCTGGTCCCAACACTGACCCCTGAGGAAAGCTTCTCCTTACTGATCTCCACTTGGACATTGAGCCATTCACTTCAAACCTTTCTGTGCAGCCAACCAGCCAATTCCTTATCCACCAAGTTGTCCATCCATCAAATTGATGTGTCTCCAATTTAGAGACAAGGATGTTGTGTGGGACAGTGTCACATGTTCTGCATTACACATAAGAAGTGTATCGATGAGTCTAAACTAGCGCACTGAATCTGTAAAAGTTATGTTTCTTCATAGAAATAAGCTATAATCTCAAGTTTGTTCTCAGTCCCAAGGTTTACTGAGTATATTTTAATATATTTCTACATATCAGTTCCAAGTGACTCACTCCTGCAGAAATGTCTATAGGCAAGACCATGAGAGTGTTCTCTCTAAGATTTCCTTTGCTTCACTGTTGTGGAAAGTTTTGCAAATAATAACGAACCCTTTTACAATTCTTTCCAGTCACCATGGGATCAGCAGGAGGCCTTTGCCACCGTGCTGCTTTCTAGGGTGCAGTACCTCTTGCTCCTCTCCTCCACTCATTTAGTAGCCTATATTCTTAGGAGGAATTAACTTACTTTTCTGAAGATACACATGTTGTTAATATCTGTGTCTTATATGCTATGACATATTTAGTTGAACTCTTAAAATCTGATGATCCTGCCATTTCAAAATTTCTGATAAAAGCATTCCTGTTCCAAACCCTTTGTAAAACAACACTTTATTGCTGATTTGCTAACAATTCTTGTTCACTATGTAACTATTGTATGCCTTAGAGACCATACTTTATTGGATAGCAAAGTTACAAAACACAAACTAGTCTCTTATGGGAAAGTCTGTATACAATAACAGTGGATTTTTTTTTTCTCTCCCACTAAAATATTATAATCTCCAATAATACCAAGACCAGAGATATACTGAGAAAAGAAGAACAATGCAACTAGAGTCAGAAGGGTTTCAAGTTTTTTAGGAAGGTAGCTAGACTAGTAAGCAGAAAAGATAGTATGAGTTAGGGAACCATAAAGCTATTAGCCTGGGGGCAAGGAATTGAAACTGAGAATGTGTTAAATAGAACCACAATATTGCTCTATCCATGTTTCGGAAAATGGACCTGAAAGGTTTAGTAGATAAATCTTTGAGCTGCATTTGTGGTTGGAAGAATCAGGACTGAAATTAATTCAAAATTGCTGGCTTGTGTTTTTTTACCCAAACTACATTGTTCAGTACTGCATATACAGGCAATTAGTGAAGGGTTTAAAGCAGGCTTCAGTATTCTCAGCTTTGTTGCTGAAATGCTGTATAAATTTTAGAAGTCAGTAACTCCATCATCCATCTCAGTTTATCTATGTAACAGCAGGTATTAAAATATTCACAATCTTTTCTTTTCCTACTGAAGAGGAGTGAGTTGAAGAGGAAATGTTATACACCCAGAAGGTGATGCAACTAGTGAGTACAGTGATCCTGCCCAATAGTTATTCATATTAAAAAGAATGCAGCTTGTAAAAATGTTTCTGGGTGAACCTTTGAAAAACAGGTGATGTACTTCTGATTTCTTGTTTGTCTTCTGTAGTGTCTCTGCTTTACAGCAGCAATATTGATATCCCCTTCAGTTTCACAAGACCCTGAAAATAATTAATTTTTCTCATTTATGTCACTAGTGAAAATGTTTACAAATATAGACTGTTTGTTCAAGATGTCCTGTTACACTAACTGGATTTTATTGTTTGTTTGCGAAAACAAACAGTATAGAGGACTGAATGCTCAGTATATGAACAGTCTTTTGGAGTTTAGTATAGATATAATTGAAATATCAAAGCTGCTGCTTTGCTAAAAGTGAATGTCTGTGACAGTGTCGCATTTGTTTCATGATAAGTCATTCCGAACAGTAAGGCTCTGGAAAAATCCTGTACTCTGGCAAATTTCGATTAAGTTAATTACATTCTGCTTCCCTATATTCCCCCTGAAGTTTCAGATGGAGACATCTTTCTTAATTTCCTTTCCTAGCATGTTGCACAGAGTTGTGTTTTGGTAAATAGCTGCTACATTCCACCCAACATGTGGCTGATCTAATCCCTTCTCCAGTAGCTGCACAGTGTGAATTTTGCTTTTTTACACTGGGAAACCTTCTGTCTTAGGCAAGAAGAAGGAACAGATTCCCTTAGTTCTTTATATTCCCAAACTCATGTAGAAGGGTTTAAGTGAAAGTGAGAATCTGGTCCTGAACCCTTTTTCCTGGAATAACTGAGCTG
This sequence comes from Athene cunicularia, assembly GCF_003259725.1. Lineage (NCBI taxonomy): Eukaryota > Metazoa > Chordata > Aves > Strigiformes > Strigidae > Athene > Athene cunicularia. The sequence goes on from NW_020799101.1 coordinate 20,373,115, forward strand.
AAAAGAGTAACTCTATGTGTGTTTGTGCGTGTGTGCATGCATGCATGCGTGTGTGTGGTGTCAGTGAAGGAACGACACAAGGTCAGTAAAAAATTTTGACATGCATTTTCTTCAATTTTATCTTTTTGTAATGCGCTTTTTCTCTGTCTTTGCTCACAAAGGGGAGTTAATCTTGACTGTGGTTACAGAAAGTACAACTACATTTCTCTCCTTAGTTCTTCAGCTCTCAGTAATATAACTTGACTTAAGCCCGCCATCTCACTATCTCTACGTTTTTTCCCTGTATCAGTGAAGATAATTTGATTTTAACACAGAGTACCTATATTTACCAACTCACTAAAAATAGCTGCAAAACCCTATTTCAAGTATTCTGCGTTAACCATGCTGTGTGTGTTGTGGCAATCCTCACTCTATGCACAATTGCTTCCTTCTCTACCAGCACATTTTGTGGGTGCTTTGATATCATTAGGACTGAGACTAAAGATATATTGAAATAACATGGGATTGTACATCATTATTCACACCAGAAATTGATGTGCTCTGTAGCAGGTTTGATTCCGGGGCTTAACCAGCAGTTCCTGATCTTGATCCTGAAAGTTAAGTGAAAAACATCCTGGTTTGTTGTTTTTTTTTCTCAAACGTAATTTTTAGACCATTATATTTGGTGGATTTAGAGGTCTTCAAGGCATTAAAACTCCCTGAAAAAAACAATCTACTCCTTCAGTCCACTCTATCCTGAGGTGATATAATGTTTTATGTCCTACTCTATGTCTTTAATATGTAAATAACCATTTTAATAATTAAAAATGTATATCAAATAAACTTTGACATTTCTTTTTAAAATTAGAAAATATGGATAGAAAACATAGTCTGAGGTATTTCATAATACATGGTAGATAAATAAGAAAGCTGTCTTTGTCCCTAGGCTAAAATGTTAAAATTATTTTAGTAACTAATAAAAAAAATCAGAAAATCAGTTAATATAAAGGCAACATTCAGATTCTGATATAAGGAGTGTATCCCAACTTGTACCTGGCCACAGACAGTAAAAATATTTGACAAATTCTGTAATGTAACCATCATTGCATCTTATCTAGCTTCCAAAAAGAATACTGAAAATATTTGATTTGGATTTAGGAGGCTGGAATACAGTTGGTTGACATTCCATGACAGGAAGTTTGCTTTTCTTTTAAAATATTGGGGCAGAGATACACACCCATATATACAAAGATTAATGTCTTTATTTTTTTTTTTATATGATTAAAAAATACATAGATAATCAAACATCTCTACAGTATCTGTTTTCTTTGCACTACAGATCATGACCCCTTACAACAATTTCCCTTGTACCCAAACCCTGCCGATTATTAATACAACTAAACTTGTTGAAAAGTCACATTTGGATTATTACATTTCAAGGTGACAGAGAGTGAGAAAAGGGTCAGGCACATCCACAACAAATCTGAAACTCACAGTAAATGAGAACATTTCTGTGTAGGTAAGTCTGTATCTTCAAGACATTAAATAAGTAAACTTTACAAGTAACTCCTTGATCTGAAACCTATCAGGAACTAGAATATGCATTTTAGCTATTAAAGAAAAAATAACAGTTATGTTATTTGAGGCAGTTTTATGAATTATGTCAATGGATAAATTGTAAGCAGTCAGTCATATTTTGTTTGAAACTTGAAATTTATGCATTAGCTCAATAATTGAGAATGGGTCAGAAATCTTATAGAGCAACAGAGACAATTAGATGTCTTTAGTGTGAGTTCTGGATGGGAATTAAACCTATAATACACTGGATGCTGCTTATCCTGTTAATGAACAAATTGTTCTACTTTTTCTTTGTCCTCTTAATCTTGTTGTACAAAATAACCTACCTTTCCAGAAGTATCTGCCTTGTTAGTTAGGAAACTTGTGAAGAGTATAAGAAAATTACAGGTGGAAAGAGAAAACTAGTTTTTTTAAGACAGTGGTAAAAAAAAAATTAACATTTCTCATTCCATTTCTCTTTTTCTTCTTCAAAACAAAGCTATTAACATCATTCTTAGCAGTAGAGGCAGGAAAATATTTTGAACATTTTTAGTATAGGCACAATGTTCTAATATGTGTTTTTTCATATGATTATCACACTATTGTCTTACAGCAACGAGAATGAAAAAGACTGAATCCTGTCTAGAATGTCTTAGTTCTGAACTACTGCTCTATGAATAATAATGAAAGAACAAACAATTAGCAAGATGTCATAAATTTCCTTAATCTTTCTACTGTGGCAGTTCGGTAATGCAGACATTTCTTTCCAAACCCTGAGTGTTCACACCCTGTTTCTTATAATGCTTCAAGCTTAGAAAAGACAAGAGTAGCAAAATCTGTTCCTTGGATCTTGGGAAAGATCATTTCCTCCAGGAAAATGTAACAGTTGAATTAGAAAGTTGCCCACTCTTTGTATTAGCATGATGGACAGTTATTGGTAACAAGAAATGCTAAACAATTTTTAAAAACTAATATTTAGAAGAAAGTTACTGGACAGTCCTTAAAGTTTTTAAATGTTTGTCCCATTAGTTTAAAAATATATTTTATACTTTTTTTTTTTTTTTTTTTTTTA
>NW_020799101.1:20375772-20392313 GCF_003259725.1 Athene cunicularia
AAAAAAAAAAAAAAAAAAAAAAAAAAAAAAGACCTATCCAGTTGACAGTGGAATTTACTTTTCAGTCAAAGCTCACCCCATATAGCATCTTTGGGGTGCTATTTTGTTGAAACAGAAAGATATTTTTGTACAAAGAAGAAAGCAGAAATATAAGTTTTTCTTAATTTCATATGGAAATGATGAAATGTTTCTTGCAAAATTCTTCAGATATCTTTGGTTCATTATTTTTGTTTTTAACAGAATGAGTGTTGTTAAGAACAGTCTGCCCTACGTATATCTCTATTAGCTCTCTGCTATATTTAATAGCTACTTTAAAAAAGGCAAAAAATAATAAGGGAATAATTATCTAGTGCTTTCACCTCAAGTCTTGATTGGTACAACAGCAAACAGGCCCTGTCTGGCACCCACATATGTTCAATAGCAAATATGTTTTAAAATAGTAGCAGTAGATAAACAAGTCAGTAGATACAGGGGTCAGAAAGCTGAGAGGTGAATACCAACTGAGAAGACTAAGAAAATTAGTACATTGAGAAGAATAGAGGAAAAAAAGTCTTTATTCCTCCCCACCTATTTTTAACACATTTTTATCATGCTGTATTTTTATATTGATTTTTACTTTTCTGCTATAAAAGAAAAATTTTCTGTCAATTATCCATGTTCAAACCAACTCACTCATCAGCAGTGTAAATACAACAAAGAAGTTAACTGGCATCCAGAAAAAAATCCCTTTGAGGATTCTAAACCAATGTCCTTAGGGGTTGGCTGACATGCATCTCTTTATGATCTCAAAAGAAAGTGTAAAATGGGTTCTGAGGAAAACGTAGGATGGGTACTATATGTTACTGAGGGCTAATCAGCTTGGATTACAATACACTGCCAAATGGAACCCTGGCACAATTGATAATCTTTAAAACATTGCTCCAGGGAAACCGAGACAACATAGATGCCACCTGGAAGACCAGAGAAATACTGTACCCTAAGATCTTTCTACAGATTTTTTTCAGTGAAATGGATAAGCATCAATTTAAGAGCAAATAAGCAACACTGAAACAACAGCCCCAGTATTTACAAATTATCCTTTTAAATGAAAAAGAGTTTTTTCTACCTTGAGAGCAAAGAAAAGATAGTTCTTTCTTTATTCCATGATTGGCTGAGAGTAAGGCCATATTAATGGTCAAAGAAAATACTTCTCTACTTCTCCTTCTTTAAAATTTCTTTTCAGACTTCATCATAATTGCCATCAGCTTCATAAAGGAAATCGTTTTGTTATATTGATTACCAGTGGCTGCATTTTCCAATTATTTCTATAATGAGTTTAGTGGCAATGACCCAGAAAATGGACAAAGACCTCACTTCAGATTAATGTTAATTTCATGTAAATTGTTATTTTTTCCCTTCTCACCAGCAAATGATGATGATAGATCCCCACTGTTAATTAATCAAAACTTCTCAAAATAGAGTTCACCAGGTGGAAATAATTAACAGTTAATTGTCTCCTGTTTATTACTCTTTAGAGATGTAAACAACAGTCTGGATTCATTTGACAGTATTTACTAAAAAGCCCTCTAATAAATAAATTAGAGGCACAAATGTTATAGCTATGGTGTGAGTATTTGTGGTTGTGCATTTGTTTTAAGAGACAATTCAATGGACAAAGAAGTTTCCCTCTAGAAAAACAGCATTTCAGCTGGTACAAATATTTGCCTTTTGTTTCATCTGAAAGATTTCTTTTTGCTTCTTGTTTCTTGACTGAATTATTGAGTAGCAGAAAAAGATGAACAGAGAGCGTTTTAATGTGAAAACACATGAGCAGGAGGTTTTTGTGTCATTTGCACTTTGATGGCTACAGAAGCTTTGTGGTTTAGAAAAAAAAAAAAGCATTCTTTACTCAGGCAGAGTAGGAATTTAAGTAACAGATGTATTGATATCTTGATGATAATGGTTATAACTATTTTTTGGAGTTAGTGGTCAAATGTATTGTAGGTGCCCAAATCCTGTTATGAATTTCCATTCACATTTTACAAATTAGTCATTTTACACAATTCAGAGGAAGTTTTAGAATCCAGAATGCTGTTATATTTACAGTAAAATAGATTAACAGACTAATAAATGAGGTTGTTTATGAGCTCTCTTTTTCAAAAGAAATGAGAGAGAAATTAATCAAAAAATTACAGTCACATTAAGATAATCAGTAATCATCGCTCTGCAGCTTATTCTTAAAAGAGTGTCACTCTTTAAAGCCACTGAAATTAGACCCTTTTCCATTAAAGCTTGACTTCATCCTCAGATGAAATATGGCTCATAGCCTCTGCTCAGGCTAGATCCAAGATTTAAATTTAAATCTGTGTTACCTAGAGCAGCAAGTTGTGTCCAAGGTCTCCTTTCTTAATCTCAGGACTCATGGCCACAAGGAAGAAACAGCAATTTCTTGCCATATATACCATGATAGCATTTCACAGAAAATATGTAATTTTTCCAGTTTGGATGACAAACAATGATTTGTAAAATATGAGTGAGAAATGGCAGTTTTGTCAGCAAATATTGCATCTGTCTGTTTTCATTTTTACTATTGCCAATATGATAACTATACTAGCATTTTAGTATTTTTAAACCCTAACAACTCCTATGAATATCATAATAAAAATTTTAAAAAATCACTATTTACATGCATGTATGTGCAACTTAGAGGAGAAACTTTCAGTGCTGCAAACTCTCTCATGCTCAAACTCTTTCAGTGCTTAAACTCTCTACTTGTCATGTAGAGCAAATAATTAACATCATCAGAAAAAATATGATGAAACTTTAAAACATCTAATTTTTGTTTTAAAAGCATGACATTTAGTTCCAGACAACTTTTTATTTTCTGCAAGACCTGACCTTGCAGTCAAATATCTATCTGGTGTTGGTGTCATTTGCTCTCAGTTGTCTACACTGTGGAGTCATTAGACGAGGTTCATTGATTTTTTTTTTTTCCTTTCAGTGTGAAGATTTAATATTTGATTCCATTTCTACCTATAAATAAAATGCTGGATGTCTTGAAAAAAAAAAAAAAAAACCACCCAAACCCACAGTTGTGCTTGCTTTAATCCAACATTACAGTAAAAACAAAAGGATAAACTTCAGCTACCACTTACAGGACTTAACAGTCAGGCAGTGATGTTAGTGTCAGGGCAAGGTCAGGACTCTGTAAAAGGGAGATTTACACTGTTTGGCCCCTCTGGATGAAGGTGGTCAACTTTCAACTGCAAGATTAATCTAACAAATTAGAAACACAACAGGCTACCCTAGATACGTTCTTTTTGTATCATATTTCTCATTTAGTGTTCAGACTGGAGTTTTTTCACTGTTTTGTCTGTTGGAACAAAATTCACTGAACTTCATCTCTCATCAGTTATTTTGAAAAATCCTTTGAAAAAAAATCTTTCCTTTAATAAAGAATATATTTCTCTACTAAAAAGTGCATAATTCTTCCATCTAACTGGGTAAGGTTCTTGAAATAGATCAGGCTCAATTCCCTAAAATGAATTTTTATTTTTTTTCCTCTACTGTGATATTTTGTGGGTTATTTTTAGTTTTAAGTATTCAAAAAAGGCCATTTAGCATCATTTTCATTAGAATGTCTCTTTCTGATTTTAAAATGTCCTGACTGTGATCACGTATTAGTACTACATGTAGTTACAGGACAGTTTCTTAATGTTGTGTGTTAAACAGCAGGGGGTGACAGACAATTACTACATTTTTGTACGTGTATATGCATATATACACACCTACAAACACACATATACGTACATACACACACACACACACACACACACACACACACGAAAACTGCTAGATTAGTATAAAGGCTGTAATTTCATCTGTAGATTTATTCTCAGAATTTATGGCATCACTCTACTGAAATTAGACTTTGAAGCTCACATGGTGGTACATTTTAAGCAGCACTGCTGACATCTACATAATACAGGTATATATAATTCCCTGTCGTGGCATTCCATAACAGAATTTAATAAGAAGATTACTCCAGTTTTACTATTTTTTCCTTGATTTTTCTTTCTCTTGTTTTATGCTTTCATTAATCTTAGCCAGAGAGTAGAAACAAAAACCCAGGTGGATTTAAAAGCTTTGCTTTTTGGATTAAACAGAAACATGTAATATTCAGATAGATAGCTTTTTCAGTCTTGGAATTAGAAACCTTGAAATTGGAACTGATTTTATACTTTCCTATAATAATATTTTTATGAGTGAAATTGGAAGAGCAGCACTCAATGGGAGAAGAGGGAAAAATGGACCTGGCTGCTGCTACGGGGCTATTTATGGAGAGCTTGATGTTTTGCTTGGAGAATAAAGGAGACCTTTTACTGCAGATACTTACATAAGGGTCTTTTTGTTCTGCAAAGCACATTTGTCTGACCTTCTTGCCTGAGTTCCCCCCCCTTCCCTTCTACTAAACAGGAAAACAGAGGCAGGTTTTTTTTAGCAATACAGTTGAGTGGTTTTAAATGTTGGCATTGTATTTGGTTAAACAAATGGAAACTTTATTTTTATATGCATACTAATAATAAAAAACATTTTATATGGAGATTTCTGCAACTTGCAGAGGTGATAGGGAACATATTCCATACTTAACAGGTAAGGAACCAGAAAAAAGGATCAAGGTTAGCCTATAGGCTGGTAACACATTTTGTACCTAAATACTTCTTCCTAGCCTAGTGTCCTCTGTACCAGTTAAAGTGCAACTCATTTCTTTTTGGACCCCCCCTTCTACAACACCTAAAAGGGAAGATCATAGATTACTCAAGAGTATTAGCCAAGGGCAAGGAAGAATTTGCATGAGCTATTGATTGCATGCTATTTTGTTCCATATAAAAATTTTATTTTATTATAAAAAAATAATGCCAAAATAAGCAGAAATTGGCAGAATTGATGAAATTTCATTTGAACATGAAGGGTTTAAAATTATCTACTCACTTCTGCCTTGTATTCACATTTCAAATGACCAAGATTTCACATTTATGTCCTTTTTAGACATTTGAAAATAAATGTTGAAACTATCTGAAGTAAAAAAATTAAAACAATAAAATGCCCACTGGCCTAGTTATCAGGCAGAAGACTCCCATTTTAAAAGTTTGAAACTTTTTATAGACATGTTGAGACCCTGCTAGGCAAACAAATATCAGCACATGCACACAAGGATTCTGAGGTCACACTGCAGTGGCTAAATGAAAGTGCCAAATGTGGTTGTTATAAGATGACAGAAGTCACCTTCTATCACAAGCTAGAAAGCCAAAAGGAAGAGGATGTCATTAGCTTCATGGGAATCATTTGTCCTATGCATTGGCATGACTAGGGTTTACAAATGCACAAGAAGACAGGAGCATCCCCAGAATACTTGCAGAGCAATAAATGTAGGAGGAACTTACATGGTGCCCTTAAGCAGTCAGGATGATTGGCCCTCAATAATTTTTTGCTAGAAGTCCATTCATGTTTACATCAACGCCATTGTGAGAAATGTTTAGTTTAGGCCAGTTTTTCCCTCCTCTGGAATTCTTGTTCCACTTGTTCATGTGTTCTTGGGTTTTTTGTTGTCTGTTTGTTTCTGTTGGTTTTTTTTTTTTTTTTTTTTTTTTCCTTAGGAGTCAAATTTTCCACTACTTTATATGTTAATTTACCCTAGCTGAAATCTGTATCCTATTGAAGAAGTTTGCAGACTAATTCATGTCTTGTTTCTGACATGTTAATATTTTATAGACATTCTTCATTAAAAAAAGTGTTCATAGCAATTACAACAGAAAGATTAAAAAAGTCAGTTATTCTGAGGCACGAGGTGCTGAAAATAAGGGATTACTTCCTAATGCCTTGTGCAATAAAACTGTTTTAAAGGCCCAGCTCATATTTACATTGACTTCTAAAAAAAAAAAAAAAAAAAATCTGGAAAAGTACCAAAGGTTGTCTTTTAAAAAGCTGCATTTGGGGTCTCATCAAGACAGTTCTTTGAAATTAAAAGAAGATTTTATGTTCCTACTGACAGGTTTTGAGGCAAACTATGTACAAAATATACAAATTCATAAATGAGATCATTCACATTAGAAACCTGAACTCATACAGACTTTGTGACTGTAATATCCAATAAAAATAATCAATCTACCTCTAACTGAGCATCAGCTACTTTATATTTACTTAAATGGTAAGTAATTTGGACTAAGACCCTCTGCAGTACATACATACACATGAATGAATGAATGAACAAATGAATAAATTCTTGCCACATTTGGCAGGCCAAAGAAGATTCACTTAACTTAAGCTGAGAATCATTCTGATAGTGCAAATGTAATGAAATTATAAGCTTTAGCCAAACTGTAAATAAATTCAGCAGATGGCTGTTTTAAGTGCACTGGATGCACATCAAAACAAGAAGGAAAGAAGAAGGAAGTATTTTCCCTGTGAAGAGCAGGATTGGCAGCTGTGTGTCTGTATGCTCACCTTGGTTTTAGCTTGTCACCCTCAAATACCATGAACCTCCAGTAGATGACAAGAGGCCATGAGGTGAATTGAAGGTTCATAGGTATAACTCATCAACAGCAAATGAAGTGTATTTTGTGCAAGGTCTAGAACTAAACCAAGAGGTCTGTTTTTTAAACTTTTTCTAGACTTCTCTAAACATTAGGAGGAAATAGTGCACATACTGTGACTCTAATAGCTGAAAGATGCTGGGGTAGGAGGACAGGAAATCAATGACACCATCATCAATGTGGTGTCAAAGCTAGGATAAGGAAACCTTATGTAATGAGTAAAACAGAAATTGTTTTTATCAGATGAAGTAACAATAGCAATAAGACATCTGTTTCTACAACATACAGCTTTCTCATAGCGCTGAGTGAATCCTTCATAGTGCTAGCTAGACCTGAGACCATATCACAGAATAACAGAATCATTCAGGTTGGAAAAGACCCTTGGGATCATCAAGTCCAACCATCAGCTCTATTCTACAAATTTCTCCCATACACCATATCCCTCAACATCACATCCAAACGACCCTTAAACACATCCAGGGATGGTGACTCCACCACCTCCCTGGGCAGCCTATTCCACTGTCTGACCACTCTTTCTGTGATTTTTTTTTCCTAATGTCCAGTCTAAGTCTCTCCTGTTGGAGTTTAAAGCCATTCCCTCTTGTTCTGTCACTAATCACCTGTGACAAGAGACCAGCACCAACCTCTCTACAATGTCCTTTCAGGTAGCTGCAGAGAGTGATGAGGTCTCCCCTCAGCCTTCTCCTCCTCAAACTGAACAGTCCCAGCTCCTTCAATCTCTTCTCATAGGATCTGTTCTCCAGGCCCTTCACCAGCTTCATTGCCCTCCTCTGCACTCGCTCCAGCACCTCGATATCTCTCTCAAAATGAGGTGCCCAAAACTCCAGGTGTGGCCTCACCAGTGCAGAGCACAGGGGGACTGTCACCTCCCTACTTCTGCTGGTCATATATCTAACATCTCAGGCTGCACTACCACACATCTTGATTTCCTCATTTTGGCCTGACAGTTTTGTGTGCCTGGTAGAGTGAATTTGGCTAGGTTTTCTGGTATCTAGCATTCCTGTAGAAATAGCACTAGCAGCTCCAATGAAAACAACAGATGTCTGAAAGTCATGGGGAAACGACCACTCTCTGTGGGCATCTTGGACATGCTGACCTCACCACATGTGTGATGTAGAGTCCAGAGCCACTTACTCAGTAACTGCAGCATATCCAGAATACTCTTGCCATCTGTGCAGATCCACAGCATAATCTTGTTCAGAATTGCTAGGAAAAAAAATGCAGAAACTATGAAAGACAAACAACTAAATAAGACAGGTGTTCCATAAAATTTGAGGGGAAAATTTGGGGTGAGGGAGTAGTGAGCTGACTGGGATAAAAGGTTTTAATCACTGTTAATTAATCAATTGTAGCTTGGATTGTTGATGATTAAACATAATTTCTGTCAACCTGACTGTGCAGTGGACTGTGTTAAATAAAACAGCAGATTATCTCACAGATGTGAAGCTGTATTCCCACCACATTTAAAAAAAAAAGAACCTGTCAAACAGGAAGGGTTTGGTTGTCTCTGCAGTGAGATCACAGTATCTCTAAGGAAATCTCAGGAAGGTCACAAGTGAGCTGTTTGGTAGGAGAGCTATTGGAGAGGCTTGTGGTACGACTTCTATACTGTATGTACTCTTACTTCTCCTTTGATGGGTCATCAAACTTGGATTTTTGCTGACTCAGAAATTTTCTATAAAACAGAAAAAAAAAAAAAAAAAAAGGAATAGCTGCTTAATAAGAGGATGAAGTTCAGTAGAGTGAAAAAGTCTAACCCCTGTTAAAGGTAGTTAAAACTCTAATAGAAGTGCAGTCACGTTGTATTCAGAGTCCAATCCTATAATCATAAGTACAGAAATTTTATTTTTACAAGATGGGGGATAAAAACTATAAAGACATTACATTCACCAATTTATTTAATGTGGAAAACAAATTCTAAAGATTTAGAAAAGCAACAACATACATGGAAGCCTCAAGCTTTCTTACACAGAAAGGAGTTGAAAATAGTTCCTTCTTTAAGTTGCCTTCAACTTCAGATGTGGGGCCTTGAATAACATGTTTAACTTGAAAATCTAGGAGTACCCTTTTTATGATTCATTTGCCTTGAGAGAGTGCTAGCTCCTTCATCACACAGCCTGGGCTGGGTGGTGCAAGAGGAAAGGAGCCAAAGTCAACAGGATAAGGAGTCAGCAACTCCAGTGTAGCTATCCGTTATCAATACAATTTTTTAAAATAACTTAAATAGCCCAGTGTGTATCGTAGACCAGTTGGCAGGTAATTTTAACCTACACACTGACAGATTATGTGGATTCTCACATACTAATTTGCCAGTTCAATTAAAAAAAACAAAACAAAACAAAACAAAAAAACAAAAAAAAACCCCCAACTGAATAGCCCAGTGAGTATCCTTGTCTAGTTCCCAAGCAACTTAATTTACTGACAAGTTCTGTGGGGTTTACCACACTTATTTACCACTTAAAATGTACCTACCATAGTAGCCCCTGTATCAAATTACATGCGGAATGTGCTTCTTATAACACTCAATAAATGATCTCATATGTGTACCATAAACCTTTGCTTTGTTTGCCAAGGGGAAGCAATGCAGAAACTGATCCTTAATATTAATATTAAATAAAAGACGTAGATGGAGAATGTCAAAAACCATTCCTCCCAACTCAGAGAGCAAAGTGCACAAGAACGAGCTCATAACAACAACAGTTTGAGTCTCCATGGGCTTCAGTTAGAAACATCAGAGACTTCTTCAAAGGTGTGCAAATATAACATCATTAATGTAAAATGCTTGAATCAAGGAAAAAAAAAAGTCTAAAAGCAAGTTACTTAAAGGTAGCTCCTGGTGTGTATTTTTGTATTTTTACATGTTAAAAGTGCATATCAAGTTAACACACTAATTAATTGTCTAAAAAAAACCCCAAACCCCAACAACAACAAAAAACCCCCCATTCTTGTCCTAAAAGACTTTTGTTAATAAAACAACCCAGAATTCTTTTGTAGGATGGAATGCAGCCAGTAAGCAAATTTTACCACTACTAGTAAAGCCAGAACCCATGATGATAGTGAAATTATAACATCAATTCATTGGTCTGAATGGAAGGAACAGGACCTCCTTTGAGATAAAGGATCTACTTAATGGGAAAATAAATCATTATCTCCATTCTCCTCCCCCTAGCCCCAAAAGAAGAAAAAGAAAAAATAGAAAATAAAAATTAGTTGTTAATAATTGGCATAATAATCCCATCTGTTTTGAACATACACATTTCTCAGTAACTTTTGGACAGTGAAAAGTAGCAGTAATGCTCTGATTCACAATAGTATGATGAAAGGTTGACATAGTCAAACATCCATCTATTCTGATTTCAGTAGGCTTGGAAATACCAGAGATTTGTTTGACCGATTAAATATTGAGATGCTCTTTTCCTCTGAGTATGGACATTTACTTACCCTACCTTTCCATGAGATACTGATTACTCTGTAGATAGATCTTTTTGTTAAGGAAGATTTTATCACATGATGTGCCTGCACCTGGACACACAAAAATAGAGCTCCCCCTAAAAGCACTCTGCCTTATTCTCAGAGGCTTTGAAATTAGGTAATATTATGCAATTAAAAATAAAGTGAGCATAATTTGATAATAAATAGAAAGTCATTTTATAGTTGGTATTATTCCCAATCTATCAATAAATTAGAAAGAAAGCTAACAAGTCAAGGTTTACCTGCTAAACCATCCAGATCATTAAAGGAATGAAAGTCACAGCTACAAAATGTAAATGCAAGATTTCAGTATCTTTTCCAAAAGCTGTCCCTGAGCTGGAGCAAAAATGTCACCCTTCTGATTTTAAAAGAAGCTTGGTTCTCCTTTTCCTTCTGTTGTCTAAAATCACACTAAACCCAACTAACTTTATTCATTAATGCAAAGTTTTAGAAGGCTATAGGCAGATATTCATTCTGTAAAGAGCTGTGCTAATTGAAGATATTAACAACCTTCAGCTTGCTATCCATTCCTCTTTGAGTTGTCTCTTTCTCCCACACTATTGGTGATGGAGAGATGTGTATGAACACTACTGTTTCAGGCCAAATCTGGAAAGTTTACTCCTTAAACTTTTCAGTAACAATGTTTGAGTTAACCCATCTGATTCTATTTACCCAAAACATACATCTTTGAAAGATGTTAACTGCTCCCAGGAAGAGGACTCTTAACTGAAACAAAACTGTGACAGTGGCTGGTATATTTACCTGTTCCTTCACAGTACTCTAGCGCTGTTTCTACTATGCCTTTTTTATTTCATGGTTGATTTAAGTCAAACCTACACTCAACTCATTCCAAGGATGTCAATAAATGTGCATAAAAATCAGCAGCTGCAGTGATGTATTTAAAGAATATTTGTAATCTCTAACCCTTTCCTTGTTAAATATATTTCAGAGGATCTGACTCAATGTCGCCTAATTCTGTATTATGCTACTGTAAGGCAAAAAAGGCTGCACTAAAATCAATAATATAATGTTACTGACTCCTTCTATCCTACACCATTTCATGTCATTCCAAAATGACATTGAAATACCACTAATGGAACAGTGAACCTATTTTGCAATTATAGTAATAGTAACAGCTACTGGTTGGAACAATTTGTGAGAAAATTTGGAAGGACTACTGCAGTTATTAAGCAGTGCCACATTCCTTCCAAACGGCAATGATGGTATTAATTTAGTTCTATTCACCTCACAAGAATAATTTCCAGATAAGCTATTCTGAAACTCAAAGTTTCAGGCACAGCATTTATGGAAGTAGTACTGAAGGGCAGGACTGGCTGATGGGGCTGGTCTTGAAACACTTGCATGGAGAACTAACTCAATAAATAATTCTTTGAAAAACACTGTATTACATGCTAAACTGATTATCATCAGGAAATGTGCATGGGAAGAATGCATTCCAGCTGTCATCTTGGTTCCACTTCGGGATAATGTTTTCTCCTTCTGGACTAAGTCCTCTTTCTAGAAGTATCTATGGTGCAATAAACATACATTTCTCCTAGCTGAAAGGTCAGTGAAAACACAAGAAATGAGCAGAGTTCAGCGCTGACTGCATCAGGGACCAGGACTAAGTTCCAGTCCTGTCTTTGCAGCTGCTCTGGGGCCATGGCAAGTCACATTTTCTTGTGTATTGGCTGGCAGCTTTTACTTGCAAAATGGATTAATGACACTGATGTCTTTTGCAAAGTACTTCAATATTTGTTCATAAAATAAGAATTGTCAAGCTGAATATCATTATTAACACATACAAGTAAGTAACCTATAGTTACTGGTGCCCTATTAGAAGACTGAGTAGTTTGTCCAAGGACAGTTTTCTATCAAAGACCGACACTCACTGTGCATTAAAACTGTCTGCTCTTTTGGACTTGAGAAATAAGAATCTGAAAACTAGGTCTGGCAATGAAAATTTATTGCATTTCTCAGAAAACCCTCAATCTATAAATCAATAACACTTAACATGCAATTTTTAGTGGCAATTTGTAGCTTTACCTTTGTAGTGTTTCCTGGGATGCCATTGTCTGTAATCTGATTATATTGCTCTGGCAAGGGATAATTTTGTGATGAATTACAGATTCAAGATGAATATGAAGTAGCAATATAGTGTGGGATGTTACTGAGGTTAATGAGTATTATATGAGCATGCAGAATTTCAGAATGAGCGAACTGGATATCTTAATACAGTCAAGTTGATGGGCAAACTGCTGTACTCTATTGTTGGGATTCAGACCTAATCAGCCAAGTGCTATAGTCCTTATAACAACTGAATTTATTACCTCACTAATCGTTAGGATTAGTGCTCAGGATTATAACAAATAAGAGCATTTTCCCCAAAATCCTTAAAGTTACTTCAAATAGGAGATCCGGGTTCAAAAATAAGCTTTTTTTGGTGTTTTTAAATGGACAGTTCCATGTGAAATCAGATCAATGGTCTACAATGTCAGTGTATAAAGCTGGTCAACATTTCCACAAATACTTAGGGATCATTCATACATCTTTTACTCTCCACTAGCTTGATTTTACAGTGGATCATATTCACCAGAATATGTACTCATTGTTGGAAAATAATGAATTAGGTATATCTCTAACAGCATTTTAGCATTCACACTGTCCTATGCAATCCCAAGCACAAATACAGGCTGGGTGATGAGTTTATTGAGAGCAGCCCTAAGGAGAGGGACTTGGGTGTATTAATGGGTGGAAAACTGTGTATCACCAAGCAATGTGCACTAGCAGACCAGAAAGCCAGTTGCATCCTGGGTTTCATCAAGAGAAGTGTGTCCAGCAGACTGAGGGAGGCGATTCTCCCCCTCTGCTTGTGAGACCCCACCTGAAGTACTGTGTCCAGCTATGGGGCCCCCAACATAAGAAGAACATGGATCTGCTCAAGTGGATCCAGAGAAGGACCATGAAGATTATCAGGGGGATAGAGAACCTCCCCTATGAGAACATGCGGAGAGTCTTGGCGTTGCTCAGCCTGGAGAAGAGAAAGCTCTAGAGAGACCTTATAGTGGCCTTCCAGTAATTAAAGGGAGCCTACAGGAGAGATGGGGGGAGACTCTTTATCAGGAAGTGTAGTGATAGGATTAGGGATTGTTATTGCAAAAGCTGGCAGAGGAACTCTCTAAGACTTGTTTAGGAGTTTCAGAAAGCAGGCATTCTTTATTGCAGTGCTGGGCACACGTGTGAATATTTTCCCAAATTGAGTGTACCGCAGATCTATAAGTGGCAGCTAATATACAGTGAGATTATACATAATTATAACTTTTCTGAGAAATGAGGTACATATGTATTAGATTTCCTGGAACTAATTACAATATCTACATTCTAATTACACATGCGCTTCCTTGCTGGCTGGTGGTCTTGAGGGGTCCTTGGTGGTTGCTGGTAGTCTTCCTCACCATGTCTACTGGTTGACCTCAGTGCTCATGTATGCTCACAAAGGTCTGTTTAGAAGCTGTTGTGAAGCTGTGTTGTGTCTTGAGCTGGTTTGCTTTAATTTGTCCTATTCTTGTTCCTGTTATCTTCAAGAATAGGCCCAACTGTCTTATTCCAACGCCTTTCTTCTTCACAAAAGTACCAACCTCCAGCTGTGTCTACACATTCCAGAAGCTACATTGACATTGATCTACTTCATTCTCAGTAAAAAATATTTATCAAGATGAAAAGGGGAAAAAAAAGTGTTATCATGACTTTTTGGCTTACAGGGTAACAGTCTTAAACTGAAAAAGGAAAGATTTATATTAGATATAAGGAAGAAATTCTTGATTGTGAGTGTGGTGAGACACTGGAACAGGTTGCCCAGAGAAGCTGTGGAAGCCTTCTCCCTGAAAGTGTCAAGGCCAGGTTGGATGGGGCTTTGAGCAACCTGGTCTAATGGAAAATGTCCCTGCCCATGGCAGGGGGGTTGGAACTAGATGATTTTTGAGGTCCCTTCCAACCTAAACCATTCTATGATTCTGTATGAATAATAATTTTTTTAACATAGTAATGTCTTCAATTTTTGATTTTTTAATGAGAAATATGAATTTTACTTACCTGGTTTTCCTTTTATCTGTAGCTTAAAGGCAAGCACATTACCCTTATTAATACTAGAAGAAGGAAACAGAGAATTTTTTTTCCTCTAGTATTTAAATCAGACAATATTTGCATAGGGTTACAACTATAGGATTTAGGTACGTATACAAGCCAGACATTTGAGTTTCACCCACTTATATCAGAGTCCACATTGTTCATTGATTTAAGGCCATATGGTCATCTACTTACAAGGACTGTGTAGCAGCAGCTCTCTACATGAAAAGGCTTGGTGTAAACAATATGATTATTTGAAGTAGGTGCAATTCTTTTGAATATATTAAAGTGCAAAATTCAGTCCTTATTTAAAATCCTGTCTAGATGAGTTTTTAACATGCTCTACTGCCAAGCTAATCAGATAAAAGTATTGGTAGAATAGGTTTAACAAGCCATTTAATAAAATTAATTATTTCCTCTGTCCCTGAAGAAATTAGCATTTATTCCTTTATAAAATCTGCCTTCATAGTGATTATGTCATCTATCATGTGCATGACATAATGCATTCTGTAAAAATGACTTCACATTCCTTCACGCTTATTTGAGAATGACCAGTGATTATGGACTACTACATATATAGGCAATTAATAACCAGCATTCATTCTTAGTGTTGATATCTAGAATAGTCATAACCAAATAAATCATGTGTGCTCAGCTTTTTGTATGCCCAATAAATTCAAGTAACTAAGCTCATTTAATGTGCTACATGGAGCTGTTCCCTACATATGCAGATCAACTGTATAGACTCTGTTTACCTCCTCATGCAGAGTTGCCATTTTTCTTACTGGTTGCTAAACATTTTTAAATCAGGCAGTTATGAATATAGAGGCATAGCTATACTTTAATAGCTGTTCACCTAGGATATGGCACCAACATACATGTTAAATTTGCACTGGAAAATAACTTGCTTCTTTGCTCCCTTGATCTCTTAATTTGCAGGCATATCTAATGTGTTCCTCCATGATGATGTCTAAACATGATTCAAAGAGTGATTAACTTTAGGGATGTCTCCAAAAGACTGAATAGATAAGGTCGTATCAAGTTTGATTTCCTCTGCTGTACAGAGACCTTCAGAACAACTCTAGCAATCCATGAAACCTAAAAACACCCTGTGAGCCTAATACTGGATTTGATGTCACAGAGCATACTTACCGTGACATTACATCCTCTTTCCCTTGACGAGATGTTTTAGAAGTGTTGAAGATAACAACAGAAAAAGACAACTTATGTTATCTGAGATATTTGACAATTCTAGTTGGCACAGAGCTTTCAGAGAGCACTTCCAAAGTGTTGAAACTTTCTGGCTATTCTATCTAGTGCCAGGACACATCCTTAAGTAAAAACAATCTCTGAGTAAATATATACTGACTCCATCTTACCTGTCTTTGCAGGAGATCTATGAAGTTGACATTATGGTTCCACATAAACAGATTTTTGTTGCTAGCTTTGTAAGTAAGTTACTCATTATGCAGCATCATATTTGTTTACATTTGTGGGTACACTCCATGTGGCCCAAGGAAAGTCTCTAATAAAGTAAACTTTTTTTTTACTCTAATGTAATTGAACTTAAGTCTTCTCATTCTCCCCTTGCTTTATATGAGAGGAACTCAAGATATTTGCTTTTATCATATTGTTTGCTCTACTTGTACAGATACCACTTGTAATTAAATAAAAATTACTTTTGTTTGGAACTAAAAGTGATTCTACTTCTCCAGGACAAACTACAAAAAATTAATATTCCATAAACTCCAATTTTTGGCATTACTTTAATAATTACAGTTAAAATTATATAATACAAAATTAGTACTCATTTTAATAATAAAGGCTAAAGGGAAAAAGGAAAAGAGCTTTGTTTGGCTGAGAGCTATAGGAACTAAGATGCAGTTATGAGGTAATCTGTGTTTGGGCAAATAAAAAGTTAAGGTAGGAAAGTAGCAATTGTGTGTGAGTAGTCTTACACTGTGCTATCAGCAACCCTGAACTGAGAATAGACTATCACAAGTTATGACCATTCTCTGGGGAACTCACTATAAATAAACGAGTCATTAAATTTCACATTGATTTACTTAGCAGAAACTTGTTTGTCAGATAATACTGTAAATGAACCTTCAACCTAAAATAAGACATTTTAAATCTCCCTCTTTTTTTATTACCAGTTCATTAAAGGGTTTTATGGCAGCATTATATTAATGGAAAGTGGACTGATCTCCAGTGAAAGAATTACAGAACTTTCACTGGTGATGCTATAAACTTTAATTTTTTGACAGATTATTTTTGACTGTTCACAAATATGCTAGAGATGCTTATATTGTAAAGAGAAAACAGCAGAGATACTTCCCCCCCCCCCCCCCC
>NW_020799101.1:20392363-20446891 GCF_003259725.1 Athene cunicularia
GAAGGGAAGGGAAGGGAAGGGAAGGGAAGGGAAGGGAAGGGAAGGGAAGGGAAGGGAAGGGAAGGGAAGGGAAGGGAAGGGAAGGGAAGGGAAGGGAAGGGAAGGGAAGGGAAGGGAAGGGAAGGGAAGGGAAGGGAAGGGAAGGGAAGGGAAGGGAAGGGAAGGGAAGGGAAGGGAAGGGAAGGGAAGGGAAGGGAAGGGAAGGGAAGGGAAGGGAAGGGAAGGGAAGGGAAGGGAAGGGAAGGGAAGGGAAGGGAAGGGAAGGGAAGGGAAGGGAAGGGAAGGGAAGGGAAGGGAAGGGAAGGGAAGGGAAGGGAAGGGAAGGGAAGGGAAGGGAAGGGAAGGGAAGGGAAGGGAAGGGAAGGGAAGGGAAGGGAAGGGAAGGGAAGGGAAGGGAAGGGAAGGGAAGGGAAGGGAAGGGAAGGGAAGGGAAGGGAAGGGAAGGGAAGGGAAGGGAAGGGAAGGGAAGGGAAGGGAAGGGAAGGGAAGGGAAGGGAAGGGAAGGGAAGGGAAGGGAAGGGAAGGGAAGGGAAGGGAAGGGAAGGGAAGGGAAGGGAAGGGAAGGGAAGGGAAGGGAAGGGAAGGGAAGGGAAGGGAAGGGAAGGGAAGGGAAGGGAAGGGAAGGGAAGGGAAGGGAAGGGAAGGGAAGGGAAGGGAAGGGAAGGGAAGGGAAGGGAAGGGAAGGGAAGGGAAGGGAAGGGAAGGGAAGGGAAGGGAAGGGAAGGGAAGGGAAGGGAAGGGAAGGGAAGGGAAGGGAAGGGAAGGGAAGGGAAGGGAAGGGAAGGGAAGGGAAGGGAAGGGAAGGGAAGGGAAGGGAAGGGAAGGGAAGGGAAGGGAAGGGAAGGGAAGGGAAGGGAAGGGAAGGGAAGGGAAGGGAAGGGAAGGGAAGGGAAGGGAAGGGAAGGGAAGGGAAGGGAAGGGAAGGGAAGGGAAGGGAAGGGAAGGGAAGGGAAGGGAAGGGAAGGGAAGGGAAGGGAAGGGAAGGGAAGGGAAGGGAAGGGAAGGGAAGGGAAGGGAAGGGAAGGGAAGGGAGGAAATCTATTTCTATTCCTAAATATTTGCTAGCTATTTTTTCAGGCATTTACATGGAGATACATGGATCCCAAACCAGCACCTCTTCCCCCCTCCCTTTATAGAATACTAGCTATTACTTTCTGTTGACTACAAAATAGTCTTATCAAGTAAGAATTAGTTGCCCTGTTTCTTCATAGGTGCCAAGAACTGTTTAATACTCTGGTTTAGTCTGATTTGCTGTATGTAGAGAACATAGAATTTCTTAAAGAAAAACACAGCATGACTCTTTGGTATCTACTACTGCCACAGGTTCCTGATATGACAAGTGTACCCCATCTGTCATAATAATGTCCAAAGTTTATTATTCTGAGACTTGCATCTAATTCTAAGTGCAAAAATTTTAAGACTTTGGATATACATATATATACACACACATATATGTATGCTCCAAGGTTGTAATTTTTTTCCAGGTATTTTCATGACCTTTTATTGAATTCTAATGTTTTCATATTATTATAGAACTGGACTAGTTGCTGTCTTATCAAAAGCTACATGTGGAAGGAAACTGATATGATCCTTTCTCATGTTCTGTGATCTAATTTTTTTCTGTTGTCTTCAAAGCTTACGATTAAATGTTTACTCCCAGTCCCCATGTCACAGGGGCTTTCCTGTTTTATACTGATTTGTGGTGAGATTAACTTGTCATGTAAATGGAGAATCACAGAATGCAAATTTAGGTGTGGCTGAAACATGTGACACTAAATGTGTCTGAGCCTATCTACTGGATTACCTTTGCCAGGAGTGCATGTATAGCCTATCTTGAGTCAGCATGCAATCAACAGAGATGTAAAGCAGACATTAGGGGTAGAAAGATATGCTTAAACGTGCCCTTGAACCCCTTTTCTCAGCCCTATATTTCTCTTATAGACTATCCCAAACTCTATATTTATGCATTTTTTTCATTCCAAGATGGGCTATTTTGACTATAGCTATATTAGGAAGATGTTCGTTCAGTTGTGATCTTTTCATTTTCCATGATTTACCTTCTGTCCTTTTTGTATATTCTACTTATATATGCCCACAGAAGTCTATCTTGCAAGCCCTAAAATGATCGTATACTAAAACATATATGACTGTTAAAATATTGACTTATATGACTAAAAAATATTGAACAGTATTGCCCAGCAACTGATTTTGCAGGAAGTTTTTGTATTATCAATCTCAAATGATCGTTAAGGACTAAATAAAAATCTGTCTATAGCTGATTTTAATCTTCTTCAAAATGTGCCTATAGTTCAAGTTTTAAAATCAGGATTTCACAATTGATTGATTTTGGTATTAAATCAAATGGAATAGAGAAAGTTTATATTTTCACATTATAATCATATCTCAATACCTTCTTTTTTTGGCATCAATTAAACTGTAATCTTGCCTAAGAAGTCTGACGACCTATTTTAGGAAGAATATTTACATATAATTTCTTGCAAAGTTTTCTTTATAAATAGCTATAAGCTGAATATCATTTTTTGTTGTTTGCTTTAGGGATTCACTTAAAAAACAGTTGGAATTCAGACCACATGTATACAGCTGCTGTGTTTTAAGTATATTAGAATTTTTCAAGATATTATAAAAATCTGACTTTAAGTCTACAGAACACAGAATTTTTCAAATTCATCCTCCATTTTCTCCTTAGTTATGTATGACATCTTCCCCAAGATGGGATATTCCAGCCTTACATTGGTATTGTTTGTAAATCATGTAAATGTTGAGTATTATGAAGCAGTATGGATGATGAATTTCTAGTAGAAATTATGACAGACTGTTACGAAGGCTCTCAAATAAACAACCAACCACCAAAACCTGAAAATTTATTATTAACATAATTAACTAGCTCTCCATAAATTACAGGTTTGAATGTCTGTGAGAGGAGAACAGAACAACTCCACGGGGTTTAATGACAAACCAAAATGCAGAACAAAGCACCACTCCCTAGAGTTTAATGCCAACCCAAAATGCTCTCTCACTCACCGAACCAGTGAGGGCTCTCAACCTCGAGGACCTGCTCAGGGCAGCGTCCCGACCCAAGGCCCCTCGAGGAGTTTCCTTGGGCGGCGTCCTGACCCAAGGGGAGAGTCCTGACCGCAGCTGCTGCTCCAGGGGCCGAGCTCCAAAGGGCTCCCCAGGGGACCCCAGTGATCCCCAGGCCCAGTCTGACCTGTGGTCAGTAGCGGCTCCCGTTGGCCAAAGGCCCCAACTACGGTGAGGCCCCGACAGCAGAGGCAGTCAGGAGCTGCTGCTCTTCAGCAGCCAAGAAGCCCTGTTTTCATTGGGTGGGTGCATCTGCCACCCAAGGTAAATATTAAAACTTACAAAGTAGTAGTGAAACCTGACATCAACAAAAAGTGGAGAATATTGGGCAATAATTGGGAGTCAAAAGACATGAGATGTTGAAGTAGAGAAAGTATAATGGGAAATGGGATATCATTACACACAATTCAAAGACAAAAATAAGTTGCTTTTCCAAATTACTTTACGTACTGATTTTCTCCTCAATGGAACCCTATGGATAACATTTAGTACTTAAAAAGGAGAGCATTCAAGTCCTGTTGCTCTTGCATTTTATACATTATATTTCAGAAATATTTGTTCTACTCATTTTGTAATCAATCGGAACCCTATTCTGAACAAATTATTTCAATCATCCTTTTCTGTTGACTTATTGTCACTGGGTCTTCATGCAGACTTTGTGTAAACACTGTAAAAACGGAGCATAAGAAAAAACCAGTATTTATCCTAACCTTAATAAGGAATATTACTGAGTGGCATGAAAAAGAGAACCAAGTACAGGGTTAAACTAAAGGTTATAAAGGGAGACTCAATGCTTTCTCATCCTTAGTGTTCCTCTCCTGTCAGTTTTAAGACACAGTGAATATTCAACAATTTTAAAGTCTCAATAATCATCTACAATGTTGGTGATGGGGTTTCGGCAGCCTAAGTGAACTTTTGCAGCTGCTGTGCCTGCGGAGGTGAAGATATCAGTTGGTGAGGCAGACAGCTTCAGCAACAGTAAGTTCTGTGGCTGAGCACTAGATTGAGGCACACAGAGGGGTTCCAGAGCCAGTGACACTCAAGGAAAATCAGAGAGCCCTGCCAGGAGCTGGCAGTTCTCCTGACAGAGGGTGATGTAGCTTGGGCATTGCGAGCAGCAAACACAGGAGATTTAAGTGGCCCTGTGAAACACTAATTACCAGGAGTGCTGAGACAGGGTGTGCAAACAGGGCTTGAAAGCATGCCCAGAGAGGGCACTCAGTTTGTAAAGCAGGGTGTGTGCGAAGGGCCATGCGCTCTGCTTGTAAGACCACAGCCCAGGAAAGTGTTTTAGTCTCTGCCAGAATGGTGGGCACTAGCCTCAGATTTAAAACCTGTGTTTCTACAAAGCCCCTGAGATGTCTGACGTTTCCACTCAGATGGAACTCATAAGGAAGGATACTTCAGAACAGACCCTTATCCTGGAGAAAAGGTAAGTATCTGCAAAAGATGTGCACAGGCTGGTGATCTGTTGCTTCAGGTGGCTGAGTTGCAGGAAACAGTTGAAAGGCTGCACAGTATTAGAGGGATTGAGACAGGGATAGATAAGTGGTTTCTGAACCATGTTCCTGTGGTAGACACCACAGAGAATGAGTCACCTTGGACCTTGGTGACCCACAAAAGCAGGACTCTGCTTCAGACCCCACCCTCCAGCATTACAACCAAAACCAGACATGAAGATTTAACAGCTGTAGACAGCCATGAGTAAGGTCTGCAAGAAGAAATTTTACCAGCAGCACGCAGTAGATACAACAAAAACAAACAATGAGTGCTTGTAGTGAATGACTGGATGACTCTGTTAGGGAGCAATGAGGTGCCCATCTGCTGGCCTGACAGGGAGCCACGAGAGGTATGATGCCTTCCAGGAGCTAAGGTCTGAGCTGTTGATGAAAAGGTTCCATAACTTATCAAGAGCACAGACTGCTATCCACTGCTACTTTTTCATGTGGGCACAAATGACACCACAAGTTGGCACCTGGGTAGAATCAAGGAAGACTACAAACCCCTGGGAGTGCAAGTGAAAAGTATTGGTGCTCGTTATCTTTTTTTTTTTTTTTTTTTTTTTTTTTTAATGCAAAACAACTTCTGGCTTCGTGGCTGGTGCCATCATGAGGGCTTTGGCTTTTATGACAGGTGAACATTCTATACCCTGTTAGGGTGCGACAACTCACTTGGTTGGAGGATCATGATGGATGGTTATAGGCTATTTCATAAAGAGACAGGAAAGAAGAGGAGGAAGAATCACTCTCTGTGTTAAGGAGAACCTTGAATGTATAGAGGTCAACTACGGTGATTGTGGAAGCCCTATCAGATGTCTCTCTGGGTTCTGGCCACCTGTCAAAAGGGAGCATCCCCCAGCGATCTATATTGAGCATGCTGTTTAATATCTTCATAAGTGATGTGGATGATGGGATCCATCTGGATGATGGCCAATGATACCAAACTGAGTGGGGAAGTGGACCTTTGGAAGGGAGAGCCACCCTCCAGGAAGACCTGGATAGGCTAGAAGAGATCAACAAGGACAAGTGTAAAGTTTTGCACCTGGGAAAACATAATCCCGGAGTGCAGCACAGTCTGGGATCTACCTGGCTGGGGAGCAGCTCTGTGGAAAGGGACTTGAGAGTCCTGGTGGACAACAAGCTCAATATGAGTGAACAGTGTACTGCTGTGGCAAAGAAAGCCAACAGGGCACTGTGTCACCTCAGCAAGGCCATCACCAGCAGAGATGAAGTCATTATCCCACTCTACTCAGTGCTTGTCAGGCCACACTGACAAACTCTGACAATACTGTGTTCAGCTTTGTTCCTGCTACACAAGAAAGATGTGGACAGGCTGGAGAGAGTCCAGAGAAGGGCCGCAAAGATGATTAAAGTGCTGGGAAGCTTGCCATGTGAGGAAAGGCTGAGAGAACTAGGATTGTTCAGCCTCGAGAAAAGCCTTAGGGGAATGTGCTGGTTTTGGCTGCAATAGGGTTAATTTTTCTTGATCGGGGGGTGGGGGGAAGAGTGCACAGCTGGAGTTCTCAGCCTGGATTGGCCAATGGAGTATTTCATATCATGTGACATTATCCTCAGTATATAAAGCAGGCTGGTTCTCTCCTGCTTCCAGGTTTTTAACAGTGAGATCTTCATTCTTTTTGGATCACTGTCCAGGACTAGGCAGGGTATTGGTTCGCAGGTGGTGAGCAATCTCATTGTACATTACCCATTTGTACTTCCTACTGTTGTTTTCTTTTACTGCCATTACTGAACTGTTTCTGATCTCAACCTATGAGTCTCCTTCCCTATTTCCTGGGGGGAAGGTGGGGAGCAACCAGCTGTGTGGTATTTGGCTGCCAGCTGAGTTCAAATCATGACAGGGAGACCTTATCAACATGTTCCAGTGTTTAAAGGGTGGCTAGAAAGAAGACAGACTCCTTCTTAAAAAGACTCGCATGGAAAAGAGACAATGGGCACAAGTTACCCCTAGGCAGATTCTGATTAGACACAATAAAAATTTTTCACTGTGAGAACAATCAGTCACTGCAATAATCTCCACAGGGCAGTGGTGGATTCCCCAGCATTGGACACCTTAAAGATTCAGCTGGACAGAATGCTGGGCCATTTTGTCTAAACTGTGCTTTTGCGAAGGGAGGTTGCACTAGGTGATCCTTGAGGTCCCTTCCAACCTGATATTCTATGATTCAGTTGGCTGTTGACCAACACCACAAGGTCCTTTTCCACCAGACAGCTTTCCAGTCACTTCCCCAAGCCCGTACTGTTGCATGAGCTTGTTGTGATCCAAGTGCAGGACCCAGCACTTAGCCTTGTTGAACTTCATGCAGTTCTTCTCAGCCCATTGATCCAGCCTGTTCAGAATCCTCTGCAGACCCTCCCTACCCTTGAGCAGATCCACACTCCTGCCCAACTTGGTGTCATCTGCAAACATCCAGATCATTGATGAAGATATTAAACAGAACTGGCTCCAATATGGAGCCCATGGGAATACCACTTGTGACTGGCCACCAACTGCATTTAACTCTGTTCACCACAAATCTCTGAGCTCAGCCATCCAGACAATATTTTACCCAGCAAAATGTACACCCATCAAGCCATGAGCAGCCAATTTCTCAGGAGAATGTTGTGGGAAATGGTGTCAAAGACTTCACTAAAGTCTAAGTAGACAATATACACAGCCTTTCCCTCCAGTGGGTCACCTTGTCATAGAAGGAGATCAGGTTAGTGAAGCAGGACCTGACTTTCATAAACCCATGCCAATGGGGCGTGATCACCTGATTGTCCTGTACGTGACCTGGAACTCAGGATGAGCTGCTCCATAACCTTCCATGGCACAGAGCTCAGGCTGACAGGCCTGTGGTTCCCTGGATCATCCTTCTGGCCCTTCTTGTAGATGGGTATCACATTTGCTAACCTCCAGTGAACTTGGACCTCTCCAGTTAGCCAGAACTGCTGATTAGTGGTTGAAAGTGGCTTGGTAAGCAGTTCTGCCAGCTCCCTGAGTACCCTTGGGTAGATCCCATTAAGCCTCAGAGACTTGTGTATGTCTAAGTGGTGTAGCAGAGCACTAACCATGTCCATTTGGATTATTGGGGTTTCATGCGGCTCCCATTCCCTGTCTTCCAACTCAGGGACAATTGATCTTACTATTAAAGACTGAGGCAAAGAAGGCATTAAGTACCTCACCCTTTTTCCTCATCCTTTGTCCCTGTGTTTTCCCCTGCATCCAATAAAGAATACAGATTCTCAGCCCTCCTAATGTATTTATAGAAACATTTTTTTATTGCCTTTTATGACAGTAACCAAATTAATTTCTAGTTGGGATTTGGCCTTTTTATTTGGCCCTTTTCTCCCTGCATAACCTCACAACATCCTTGTAGTCCCCCTGAGTTGTCTACCCCTTCTTCCAAAGGTCATAACCTTTTTTGTTTCCTGAGTTCCAGTCAAAGTTCTCTGTTCAGTCAGGCCAATCATCTCTCCCACCTGCTCATCTTTTAGCACATGGCAATGGTCTGCTCCTGGGACTTTAATATTTCTTTCTTGAAGAATGTCCAGCCTTCCTGGACTCCTTTGCCCTTCAGACTGCCTCCCAAGGGATTCTATCAAACAGGATCCTAAACAGGCCAAAGTCTGCCCTCCGGACTACTGTTTTGTGATACTATCGACTACCTTCTCTACTCTTGTAATGGCCCATTCTATTCTTATACTAAACATTTTTCAGTTTTTATAAGACAAGTTTTGCAAATCAACAGTCAGGGCATTGACAACTCCTGGAAGCACAAGAAAAGGGTAGAAGTATCTTGTAAATGAAGGCATCAAAATCTCTTTAGATTACCTTCAGAAAACTGATGAGGGAAACCTTTATAAAAAGTCAATTATGAAAGATTATTTTTTCTTCTCATTTCCATATTCTGTACAGAACAACACAGCAGGAGTGATCCTCAGCTAAAAGGTACGTAATTATACCATGTATAGCAGGAAGAAATAAAAAACAATTCCCCATTAATAAATCCTCTCCACATAATTCATTCTCCAGATGAAGTTCAAGCCTGTACTTAAAGCACAAAAGAGCTGACACAAGCTTTCAATAACTTGCCTTTTATGGGTGTATCTGTCTCTTAAACTAGTGTTCCTCCCTTATATTAATGACAAAAAATTGATCCCTTGGCCCATATGTAGATAGTTTCTTCATCAGCAGTTAAACTGTTTCCAAATTTTTTTCTACCACCCTTGGAAAATATATAGCTGAATTGTGGGTGGTCATCTATGAAAAAACATTCAACATCAGTTGTAGTCTGCTTCTCACCCTCAGTTGTTCCCTTCAGCTGTAGAAGAGGATGTTGTCCCACATGAAAACTACAGCCCACACTGAAGATGCTATTAGTGAAGAGGCCCTTTGAAGATCAGTAGCCATTTACTATTTTGAATAACATGGAAAGAGTTATAGTGTGGGAGCTTCAAATGTCTACCCAGACAATACTTTTCTCCACCCCTCTTTCTCTACAGCATGAAAAGGTGAAATATGAAGTACTCACAGGTTACAAAAACATTGAACTATTTAAGAAAAGCTTTAAAAAGACAGTGTCATGTTTGCAGGATATGTCATATCAACAGCTCTGCAGATAAAAATATTTTTCTGAATTGTTGATACCAGAGCAGTCTCCTACTTCTGATCCAAAACTGGAAAGCGAACTTCTTCAGGGACAAGCATTAGATTAACACATGTAATGTATTATTGAGACATCTTTACACAGGCTATCAAATTGTTCGGTTTCCCATTTGACATGTGATGTCTGTCTGCAAATGACTGGACAATAATCTTGAAGCCTTAATCTTATGGATTTACTCTTGATGAATGATGGAGAATGATGAGGGATTATTCATTAAGTGCTTATGGTTTGCCAACTGTAACAAGAAAAACAGGATGAAATAAATAGTGCTATTTGTACTGTAAAATTTAAAGACAATTTTTCTTATATATAAAATGATCTAACATCATTAGAGCATTTAGCTCATATATGTTTGTTTTTAATTATTTGGGGGGAAGGGGTGGTGTGGTATGTAGGGTTTTTTCAGTGACAAGCTTCAAATAGATACTTATGGAGACTGCATTTCTTCAACAGCTAGTATTACTTTATCTTCGATGAGAGACAGGGAGTTTGCTGAGACCAGGGGCAAAACTGTACAGTCAATTTCTGAGATTTGAGGATAGAAACATCTTTTTCTGATGTAACACGGAAAAGAATCACCAGAAATAGTCAGAGACCTTTCTTTGTAGTCAGAAGGAATATGCTGGACAAGAACTAGCAGCACAGAATGAGAATCCTGTGATTGCCTTTTTATTTTGAACAGCTTGCTAGACAAATTCTCAATGATTGACCAAGTGGAAACATGGGATGCCTGTTTAGTTTAAAATCCATTCTGCTCTATTAATCCAGATAGAAGTCTAAAGGTACCTGGTGTTTAATTAATTTAGCTTTCTTTCTAGAGAGTAAGCCTGAAGAAACAGCGTTCTGAATAATTAGAGGCACACCAAAATAGAAACAAAATGGAGGGAGTAAAACTAATTAAATATTACTCCTCTTCAGTGGATTCTCAGGACTTACATAATATCAAAATTACAGTTTTTGCTATCTTACAGTTCTTTCCTCTGAAGCATACAGAAGCAGGAAATAAGAATGTGACATACACCTACAAATGCGATCCTCAAATAGTTGTGCTGATTTTAACATATTCAGGAGAATATCTTTAATCATGACACACCTATCATAGGTATAAATAACAGTCCACGAGAATATGGTTTGACACTGTCTGAATTGCAGATAGCTTGCTTCTTATCTTTACAATTTTTACTTAATAAATAAATAAATGATGACATAAGAACAGCCTGGTGATCACAAAACAAACATGCTCTATCAAGCTCTAAATGCAGTCACAGAATTATATTTCTTCTATCTATAAGCAAAGAAGGCAGAGGGGGTAAAAATGTCTTGAGAGGTATGTCTGGGGGGAATTTATCATTCCTTCGCTGCCATTAGAGTCTGCACTCTGAGCAAAGTCTGTGGTGATTACACAATAGGGAGAAGCTGTATTTATGTTAAGGGAGGAAAAAACCCAAAGTGTTTACCTAAACATTTACATTTAGGATTTGCTGTGAAATCTTTGGAATTTACCCATCACCAACTCAATGACAGCTAACAACAGCAGAAGCACGTTAACAAGACTGTATAAACTGAGTGCATAATGGGAATGCTGTTTAGAATCCCAAGGGAAATAGTATAGTTATGACTGAGATGAACTGGGGATTGATGAGAGGAATGCCTTCTCTGCTTTAAAAAAACCCCTGTTACTTCCATGTCACATGTTTGGCACGCTGCTCCGCTGTTCAGCTACAGAACTATATGTTCATAACCTTGCCACTATGAACTCCGACCTTTCAAACATGCTGGCAGAGAACAAAGATTCACATTTGTTGGAGGATCAACAACACAGCAAAAAGGAAAATGGTTCTTTTTTTTCTGAAAGATAGCAAAGATCGTGGCTCATATTTGGTGACACCTGTGAACTAAACACTACACATACAACACATCTGGCTACCATTTTATTCACACTAACAAAAGTAGTCCTATACCTTTTTAAATGTATGAAGCCAACAAGAGTTGGTCTAATGTTTGGCACATTTGATGGGTTAGGAAGAAGACAACTAACTGCTTTGGACACTGTAAATAGATTTGCCTCAGACCTCAGTGGTGGATTCATTTTAATGGTTTGGACAATGTGAGTCCAATGGTAAAGCTCAAGCTAAATTTAAAATTCAATTAAGAATAGGAATTTCTTTTATTCTTAATAGATTATGAGTTGTTTTTCTTTTTTAAATATCTCCAGTGATACTACCAAGAAGAGATTTTAACTAAAGGATATGATCCTGGCCAAAAACATTCCTTATTACAAACATCTGTCTTTCATATACTTTATAATAGAAAATTTGCTAAAATTAACAGGCGAGGAAAAAAAAAACACAACAGAAGCATGCATACATGCTTCCTCAGAGCTCAAAAACTAGTTGATGTCAGTTTAGACAATTCAGAAATATACACACCATATTTCTGCATGGAATATCAGACACTTAAACCTTTATTTCAAATTCCACTTGATAGACACCTGCTGCTGAGACCAAAACAGGAAACAACACGTTTTAAAAATATTGCATATATAAATACAATTACTTTACATCAATATATTTCATAAATGGATTATATCTTCCTTTTTCCCCTTTCTAAAGGAAGAAACCCATCTCTTTTCCAGGACTACTTAGGAGTACATAGCCGAGAGAAGAAAATAAGTTTAAAGTTTGCTTTATTTACTTGTCACCTTAACAGAAGTGGAATGTCAAGTGAAAAAAAAAAAAAAAAAATCCAGGAGATCGTATTTCCTGGATTTCAATACAAGCTTCTGTGCTGATACCAATAACAGCTCCCAAATAACAGATCTAAAAGACATCCCTGTGTCAGAGATCACCTTTTCCAAGGAAGAATAAAACAGGTTCTCAGTATCTTTAGCAGAACACCCTGCCATTAATTTCCAGACATCACATAAGTAATTCACATATAGGAATTAGAAAAAGGCACCAGAATGAAATTTGTAAAAGTAAATTGCCTTAAGAATTGACACCAATCAGAAATCAGGATAAAGCAAAAAATCATCACCTGCTCACAGCTTCCTTTCTTCAAAATCTTCTTTAGACAGGACACCACATAAAACTAATAAAATAACAATCGTATCCCAATACAAAACACTTGCTTACACCCACACAGTCATACTTATTTTTACTCCTCCACCATTTCCAAGGTGCTCTGGAAAAGCCTCAGTATATACTCATTTTATCCTCAAGCACGTTACCTTACTCTCAAGATTTTAATTTCCCACGTATTTTAAAGTATAGTTCTGTCTGCCAAAACACTCCTTTTTTCTCCAAGAGCTAGATCTGGTTTCCACTGTTCTTTGATATGTCCCATGCCGCAGTCCTCTTCCAGTAACAAGGATTAACTGGAGCCACCTGCTCATATTTCCTTAGGTGCATGGGTTCATTCTGTTCCAGGTGTCAAAAAACCTTGTTATACTTGCAGATAAAGAATTTTCAAACTATCAGTTTTGCAGAGCTTCAGCACATAGACAGAAATTATTTACACCCAAAGAGCAAAAATCACTTAAAGAGCAAAATATTCCTAGTCCTTAGAAAACACATAGAAAATCAGTGTTTAAAGAATTCTGCTGATTATTTTTAGAAATACTTCTGTGAGCTTTTAACAACACACTTTTCTCCTTTTTTTTTTTTTTTTTTAAACACTTATTTGGAAGAAACTAAAGGCTTATTCATTATATTGTTTAATTTCTAGCTGTGAAATCACTTCCTCAAATCACTTTCCTCTTTTCTTACCCTCTAACTGAGAAGATCCTTTCTCAATTGTAAATACCTGGCAAAGGTAAGACAACCAGATAAGTCTTGAATAAGGAGATATTTTTTTGTTTTCACAATACTTTTTTGCAGTTTACCTACCCTTTAGACATATACAAGCCTATAAGTTGTACTCTCACAAATTACAGTAAAAGACTACTACAAGATATTTAATAAAAGACAACAATCAATATAATATTTTTACATATAAAATATAATATTTATATGCACATTTTAACTTATAGCATAAAGATAAATAATATAGAATACTAAAGCAAAAGAGAAGTTTGGGAGCTATTTTTGAAGTTGAATACATTCACTCTTTGATTGAATAAATGTCTTTTTATATTATTTTGTGCGATCTTTTTAGTTCTTGAAAGAAACGAGGAACAGATATTTCCCAGAAATATTCAGCAGCGACTTCAGGAATTAGAATAAACAATTAACCTACCAAAAAAAAATCTCAACCCCTATCAACAACATGAAACTATAGCTATATGAATATATTAACAAAACATAATGAAATTTTAAATAACGATGAATATTTAATAAGATGCAAAAAAGGCAAAATTACATTTGCTCTAAAAGAACTGATAAGTAATGATATTTTTATGACTAATGCTGGGTTTTTGGGTTTTTTTTTAGAATTATCTGTTCTGATGCCATTTGAGGAGAGTCCTGGTCATAAAGCACATAGTCATATCTATCAGTTTACAAGAAAACCATGACCTAAAACTTCTTTGGAGTAACAAGTAACTGAATTTCAACAAATATGAAGCAACAGACTGTCTAAAATTTTCAGAGCTGAATAAACAATAAAATGAGAGTGAATAGAAAAATATTTTTGAAAATACAAAAATTGGTATATTTCTATTTGCAATAGCTAATAAATTCTTACAATTTGGGAATAACTAATGCAGGACACTTTTTTTTTTTTTTTTTTAAGAGACAAAAAAATCGATAACCCTATCCTCAAAATGCTAAAAATTAATTTTTAATACTAAAATAATATATAGTTAAAGTTATTTTTACCATATATCTTCATTATCTATGTTTTCTTAAATTGTGGGTTTTAATTATAAATGATGCAATTTTAAGAAAAAAAATATTTTAAAGTCTGTTTTTGTCAGTCAACATGGAATTTATATTAAAATTGTCAAAATAATATTAAAATATTTTTCATATGAAACTGTATATATCTGAAAACATTTTCTCTTTTCCCCACCCTCATTTTTTAATTAAAGAAAAAATATATTATACAGTTTAATTCAATTTTTCTTCATTCTGCGAAATAAAAGTCTGACCTCTGTAAGCTCTCTCCCGAAATAGGTGATTCCTGTTACTTGTCACTTTTATTAAAAAAGCAACATATTCCAAGTATGGCATTCAGACCAGCTCTTCTTGAGCTGTGCTTTGATAGAAGTGCTGGCAGCCAACATCCAGCTGGCTCCAAGGCAGACTAAGTACACCAGCAGCCTGAATGATGGATGTTTTTTAGGAAGCAAGAGGAACGTGGAGGAGTTACACCAGGAATTGTACCCACAGTAGCTTTCTGCTTCTAGCCATATAAAGAAAATGTAGACAAAATCATTACTGAATCATTGGAATATATGAACAGAGCAGGGAATGGTGAATACCTGTGTCATTATAATAGGTAGTTTTGATCAAAAATTTAAGCAAAAGGAGGTCTGAAACTACTTTCTTTGAATTTCTGAGGGCAGTACAAGTTCAAGTAAAATCAGTCTAGAGTTCCTGATACAATGAAATCTTAGAAAAAGTCTGAAAGATATACTTCTTGATGTTTCAGCAAACTGTTTCTGTGAAATTAACAGAAAGCAGGCAGGTGCAGAAGTGAATGAACTGAACTAAGCAGGATTTAAAAAAAAAAAAAAATCAGAATGGACGAAAATTATTTTTAACGTCAGCAAAGTTTCAGTTCAGGGATCTCAGTAAAGGACCTGCATGGGCTTCGCAATGGCATCCCTTTAAAAAAAAAAAAAAAAGCAAGCAATTTTTTTCTGTCTGCGGTATATATTTTGTTTACTGAACATGAAACCTGACTGCTCTTCCTCCTCATGACCTGTATGGAGAATAAAGTATGTAATCCTTTTCTAAGAGGTTATCCGAACAATAAATTATCCTTTTTCATTACTAAATTACAATCCAGAAGAGTTTTTTGGTTGTTTTTTTTTTGTGTTTGGGTGGGGTTTTTTTTTCCCCATTGTCCTCTTAGTACACTCCTTTGGGAAATAAAATAATTAAATGGAAAAAACATAATCTCTCTGAACAGACACTTAGCAGTAGTTCAGGAGCACTTAATTTTGAACTCCCTTTATGAAAAGTCCTCGTACTCATTTGCATCCATCTGCAGTCGCTGTCCTTCCTGAGCTCTGTAACTAGTTTGACTGTGGTACTCCAGCAAGAAGAGTACCCATAGAACATTATGATAACAATTCGCCCAAAGGCAAGGTACACCTCTGGAATATTGCTAATGTTACTCTGAGTTTGCAAAAATTATTCCAATGGTGCTGAGCTTTAGGTTAAGAAATAATAAAATAAATTTCTATCTGTTTCCTATTTTACATGTTCGGGAGCCAATCTTTCTGAGTTTATCAAAACTACTCTCATCAAGTTTAAGATATCTTTGTGGAACCTAATACTCCTCAAACGTGACAGGACTTTTCTTTCTTTTTTTCTTTTTTTTTTTTTTTACTTAACATACAGATGCAGGAAAATTCATCATTGCATGTATACCTAATAAATGATTACACAGCAGTATACATTGTATGCAAGTATTTTTGTTTACATGCATCAACTTGCACTTGATCAGCTAATATCGATGAAAAGCAATTCACAAAAGGATTTGAGGGTTTATTTTGCTTAGTATCAGAACAAGATTTCCAAGAAAGGTGTTCTGAACTATTTCTAAAAATATGGTGTACATTGTCCTGTCACTCATTTTATAACTATATTCCAGAGTCTTGGGTCCATATCTTTCTTAGACATATACCATTATTTCCATTTAGAGTTTTTTTCCTCTAGATCCTTACTAGTTTGCCATTATATAGAAGATAACTTTTCATAGTTAAACACATTAGTACTAAATAAAGTAAATCCTACATTTGATCAAATAGTTAAATTCATAATAAATTTATAATTCAAAAAATTAACAAAATTGCGTGTTTCACTAAAACTTTTCTGATTACCTTTTTCAGGTTTCAATCTCTAGAGTATTTTCTGTGGAAAACTAACATAAATGAGACTGAGGAAGCAGAAAAAAAAAAAAAAAAAAAAAAAAAAAAAAAAAAAAAAAAAAAAAAAAACAAAACAAACAAAAAAACCAAACCACATAGTCCAGGGTAGCTGATAGCCAAGGAATGATGATGTCCACCAGTAATGTCAGAAATTTAAATTCAAATTCTGGTCCAACTCAGTGAAAGTTAAAGTGCTTGTTGTCTCAGTAAGTGAGAGTCATATTTCCTCTGTGGTTGGAACTGAATCAAATACAATTATTTTGTAAAACAGTAATGTTTCATTGAGCAGTCAAGGATTTTTCTGTATATTTTTGTAATGGACAGTCAGATAGGCATGTCTAACTTTTCTCTCAACTCTGCATCCTTATAAAGTGACAAAAACAAAAGTGAGGTAAATTGAAAAAGCACTAAGAATCTTTTAAAAACCAGGCTGCTGGATGATGAACAGCAGGGGGCAACCAGAGACTCGTTAGTCATACTGTTTCCAGATGTAGTTTGAAGTTCAATTTTTGAAAGAAAGAAAACCCAAATCATTCTGGTTGCTTTGACAAACAAAACTGGGCTGAAAGGCTACTTTGAAAAGCACTTTTACAGGATTTCTGGCACTGGTGTATTGGCTAGTAATTGAATACCTGTCAAAGTATTTATCACCTTCAAACTTCTATGTATACTTCAAAGAAAAGGAATAAAAGTGAAGATAAAATAAGAGTATAACTAAATAAAATATTTCCAAAGCCAAAAATATGTTTTGTCTCAAATTTGCTCTTATTTAGTCTTGCCACAATGAAATCAGAAAATAGGTATGAAATCATATTGGTCCTGAACAAAGTCCTGAAGCATATCAATCCTGAACAAAGCTGAACAGCTAGTTTCTAAAGCTCTGAGTTTGGCAATAGATAGAACAGGCAAGATTTTTCCAATCATCTTTCTTTTCTAATACATATGTTTCTTTATGTCTTTGCTTTCATTTAAATTTTATTACATACTCTTTTGACAGACTATATAGCTCATTTAAGCACTAAAAAGAGCTATGATTTTTTCCCATTAATTAAGAAAATTTTATATTTTATATATGCCACTTCGTTCAAAAAACATTTTGTCTTCAAATGGAGTAATAGTTCCAGTACCATGATTTGAACAAAGACTCTTCCTGTAGTTACTTAAGTGATTGTCACTTCAGAACTATTCCTGAGAGATGTTTTGAACCTGACTTTATCTTGTTTTCCCCTGTCCCGAATGCAACAGGGCTTTCAGACAAGTCTTGAAGGAGGTAGTCGACTAGGGACCTGACACAATACAGGTAAGTGATATAGAATGTCAGCAACAAAAATAGAAGGGCATTAGTCTAGCTCCAATCAAAATATCTAGAAGGGGAATTCTGCCTGAATTAATTACATCTTGCATAGAAATTTGGAAAGAAAATTTATACAAGGGTCATGAATAATAACAATTGTGACTTTGCACTTAACATTTCTACTGCCTCCTGGATTATGTGAGCAGCTTAGAGAATTTGAGATTGCAGCTTGAACTATAACATCACCACTACTACAATCGGTGTTTTGCCCTTAGATCCAGTTTTGTGTCTAGAAAACTAGGTATCTCTGCAAAATAAACCATGTTCGAATCTAAAGAAGAAAAAGTTTTTTCAGTGGATGTTTTATAAAAGTTTAATCTAGCTGTAAAAGAGAAAACTTGTGAGTAGTCTTTCCAGAATATTTTTGAAAATAGCATTTTTCAAAAGTTTTCTTTTACTTATTGAATCTCATTTCAGAGTTACTCCACTAAGTGTATTCTACCAAATCAAAATTTATTTATTACTCTAGTGTAAATCATGGTCATAATCTAACTTTTAAAAAAATAACTTATCTTTCAGATAAATTATCTGTGTCTCTCTATTTCCATATATGCACACAAATCTGCAATGGAATGACAAGGAATTTTAGGAAAAAAACCCAGGGTTTAGTTGCTTACCACAAAGCAAGAAACAAGTTCTCTCCCTTAGCTAAATTTATATACTATGAGAAAAATTCTTCACTATATTTTCAAAATACTTATTTAATCATGGTTAGTTTGAGGACTCAGATAAAACTTGAAGCCAATTTAAAGGGGATAGGGAAAAAAAGGCTTGGATAAATACTGTAGTAGACAATTAACTTAATCAAGTTGTTGAAGCGATATCTTCATTTGAGCAAATAGCTGATGAACCACTAACCATTGACAAAATACTCATTTCCTCTTATTTTTAACTAGCTGAGCAAAATTTTGAGAAGCAAGAGTTATACACATGCTGAATGCTTTTGGAAGTTGTCTTGATATATGATTGGCTGACAGTGGGTAAATTACATAAATACCAGACAAAGCCAGGTATCTATATCTCACAGAGTTTTTATCTGGTGGAAGATTTTGGAACACAGTTTCAGCCTGAGATAGTTATATTAACTAAATGTAGGATCACTAACCCACATTTCATATTCTTCAAAAACTCTTTGAAAATAAAGTGAGAATCTTACAAATCAGTCTTTATTTTTCCCCGTATGATTTATGTTATTCTCAAAAATAAAACAAAGCAACACAAACAACAAAAGTCCTAGAACATAATGATGGATATACTGCTTGTGGATCTGCAGTTAGGACTGAATTGAGTTGTACGTTAAAGTTTAGACTGAAAGAATGGATAGAAGTTTTTTTGTGTTTCCAAGTTTCATTATTTTTTAGAGCATAATGAAAGTCAAAGTGTTTTGAATCTTAAATGAGGCTGCTAGTGCTGATTATTCTCTAGGAATGCAAAAATTAAACAGTGAGAGAATATTAGATAAGAAATAATAAAATGAGAATGCTTACCAAATCCCTATTGTATTCAAATGTACTATTCACATGAGTATGCAAAAGATGTCAATTTAAAATAGAGACTGCAGCTTGAGATGATTCTAATTAGAAATATTTCATTTTCAGAACAGGCTTCTGGGATCCAAAATTTTTTATTCATTTGAATTCACTATGAATCAAGGGAAAGGTTCATCACAAATAATTTCTGATTTGTGAATCACTTTCTGATCTGTGAATCATGAGGAATAAAAATACCATTTTCTAAGGAAATCAAGAAGCAATGAAAGTGATAACATTAAAATCTATCTTAAAAGCTATTTAAGAACAGTTAAGTGTTGAGAAAAAGACAGTGCTTATATATGTAGAAACAAAGTAGAAATTATATAACTCTTGCACACTTAAATAGTTTTACAGAGGTAAAGTCAAATGTGACAACAATCAAGTCTTCATGCACTGATATATCTGATTAAAAGATTTCATGTTAAATGCTAGCACTAGTGTAAGTCTCCTGCTTAAAGACTGTGCCAAACACAGCCATGGCACATTTTCAGTTTCAACTGATATTTTCAAGTGCTAGCAAACACTGTCAGTGTCACAATTCAGGAATTTATATTTCTCTGGGTACCTAAAGTGTGGTTACAGCCCTCAGGGTTCCAACTGCCTTATTGTTTCCTTTCCCATAGAAAAATAACCTTGATGCCAGAAATAGAAATCACATAGAAATAGAAATCACATAGAAATGTGAGAGTGAGCCAGAGATAGTGCACAGGTGCATATGTGCATGTGAAAGACAGAGGAAGAAAAAAGTGGAATATAGAAAGAAAAGGAAAAGAGAGGTGTGACATGCAAGGGAGTGAGGCACAATGGGTTTATTTATATTATATAATACAGACATATATTAACAGAAACTTATCCAAATAGAATCCGAATATCTTCTATCCGAATTGTGATAAAAACTTGTTTTACTAAATTATTATTTCTTAATTGGCATAAAATTTCTTCTGTGGCAATACACTGATTATCATCAACTATACTATTATTCTCATATCTCCATTAAAATGACCATACTCATTTTCAAGCCTTTTGCTCTCACACTTTCCACAGATGTGATTCATATTTAGCTTTCTTCTGAGACATAAATTTGCACTTAAGAATTCAAAGGTTGAATAAGCAGTCTTAGAATATCCGGTTTTGTTACAAAACCAATGATACCCTTCCAGCAGAGAAATAAAATTTTTAATCTTGGACTGTCCAGTTTTAATGGTGCAATTATTGTCAAAAACGAAAACCCAAACCCAAACAAAAACCTCACAATATAAAGTGATCTGTCTTCCAGATACAGGAAAAAATAGGAGGTTATCCCTGACTTAAATCAAGATAATTGATTTATCTATTTGATTCTCTAATCCTGAAGTGATTAGGGTTATGCAATCTAGTGAGAAAACTTGTTCTCAAACTTAAATGTTACAAAGACTCTCTATTGTCTTACTAAGTACTACTGATTAACTGACTAATAACCTATTAATAACTGATTAACTAACATCTATCAAAATCTTCCCATCACATATTAAGCAGGTGACTTTTTAGTCTACCTTTCATAGACATGAAGAACTCATCACATTCTTTATAGAGAAAACTTAAGTAATTATAAATTTAACTGATCGTTACTAGATTTTTTCTAGAAATATTCAACTTCTTCCATTAGTTCCTTGTAAGTCTAACTTGTAAGCCATTCATCACTCTTGTTTTTCTCCTCAGTGCCTTTTCCAGTTTATCTGCTTGTTATAAAACCACATCCCAGTTGCAGAAAAAGTCCTTCTGATTTGCAGTCTCATTCTGTACTAAATATTATCTCCTTCCTCTCTTTAGAAATAATTTTTATAGAAGCCCATCTTCCTGGCTGAAGTTTGCATCTTTAATATATTGTCATTATTCTGCTCTCCTTTTACATCAATTTGCATAACATTATTAACTCGATACTTTTTGACAGTTTCACCCTTATACTACTTAACGTTTCCTTCCCTTTACTCAGATGCATCTTTCACACAGCACAGCCTAAACTGCCTTACTGTTTATAATAAAGAAATGTTTTCACCATTGTCCTCAATAATTTATTGGTAGGCTATGCCTGCTTATAATGCTCATTCAGTGGGCATATTCCTTCTACCAGAAGGTCATGTCCTTCAAGTGTAAGACATCTGAAATAAGGTGCATCAGTCTTATTCTCTCTTACTATGATATTACTTTGCTCTATTTCCCATTTTATTTTTATTCAAAGGTTTTCAACAGATCTGCTTCTCACTTCCTTCAGAGCTTCAGAGAAAACATTAATATTGTTGTCATATAGCAAAAAGCTTTCTTTTCTCCCTACCTGTCTTACTGTATCTCTGATTTAGGCCATCAAGGCTCTGAGAGGTCAGTTAAGCTTTCGTTGTGCAGAAAAACTTATAGTAATTATTGTTTGCTCTCAATACAATTTGCACTAGTGTATAGATATTTAATATAACTGGCAAGTTCCCCCATTATTCTTTTTCTTATGAGCTAGATTATAATGTAAAAAATATTATTATCTTAAAATATGAAAGAATTTGTAGTTGCTTACCCAGCAACCACTGGTCTGATGCAGATAAATTTCCTTGCATATGGCATCTCTCAGGGGAAAGCTAGCCCAGGAGAGCTGCTCGGGAACTGACTGGGCATTGGCCAGCAAGTGGTGAGCAATTATATTGTGTATCATTTCTTTTGTACTTTTTTTTTTTTTTTTTTTTTTGTCTTTATCTCTACCCACAAGTTTTAATTTTTTTTTTTCCCAATTACTCCCCCAGCCCACTGGGTGGGGGGGGGTTGAGTGAGCAGCTGTGTGGTACTTGGTTGCTGGCTGGGGTTAAACCACAATGCACATAATGATCACAAAGGCCCAAAGGAAAGTCCGTATGTTCCCTATTCTGTCCTTGTACATAGTAGCCAATTGCTAATCAAACACTCCCAGCCTGTGGTTCTTACTCTCACATGCGCATCCTATTCCATTTGTGCATTCCTGCAATTTTTGTTTCATCATCTTTCTATAGCAAACTGACAGCCCTTCCTTGGGATTGAACCCTTTATCCACTAATATTTCACTGTCCCCTGTCTCCCTTACTGTCTTTCTTCACAATAAGCTTTCACTGTGATAGAATAAATATGTTTCCTTAATAAAACAGTTACAATATTGGCACAGGTTATATTTGAACATTCTACATACTATGTGGAGGAGGTGCTACATTTTTCAGAATTTTAGATTAAATTACTTGTTTCTCGGAAGTAGATTAGGCTCTTTCCAAGCCTTCCTGCATTCTGATTGTCAGGTACCAGATTGCATCCCCCTTCTAGGAGTTCATCTGGAGAAGTTACAAAGTTTAGCCAGCTAGGTCCAAGATTAGCTGATTTGGTGATAAGAGCTCTTGTGAAGAAAGCTAGAATCAAGGGCCCCATCACTAGAGTTTCTGAGTGTCACTGATGAGTTAAGATTGCCCTCCATAATTCTGCTTAATATTATCTATCTATCTATCTATCTATCTATCTATCTATCTATCTATCTATCTTATTAGTACTTATTATCTATTCTGGATCTTCCTCATTAACCTTATTGATCTGTGGAGTTTCTGGAAAAAGTGGTTCATATTCCCTGCTTCAGAGAAACCATGTTTGAGTTAATATGGAATAACCAATAGCGTACCTTGGATGAAGATACCGAAACAGAGGCAGACAATCATCTAGGTATCTGAATGGTGTTCCAAGATGTGAAAGATCCAGTTATGACTCCTGGTTAGAGCAGCAGATTTCATACCTGATCTTGCATAAATGAATTTTCTCATCTGTAAGGTGAAGGTAACAATATTTCTCCAGCTCACAGAGACAGGGAGTTTAGATACATTAAAGCACTCCTTATAGTTGTAAGGGTATTATAAGCAAGAGAGAAATTAGCCCCTTGCACCTTGTAAATTATTTCATATGTAGGAGCAACCTTGACTGAACTGAGCAAAAAAGCTGATTATTACAATCACACTAAATATGTCCGTTTAATTTTTTTTTTTTGTCCTTATTTTTTACAATGCCTACTTTACCCAGAGATATTTATGTGAGGGAATTGAGAACAGAGGGCAATAATAACATTTATACAGATGTGCAAAATAATAAATTAGTCATGGTTGCAACCATCTATAGATAAATGAAATTATTGACCAGAAGTGTTTACCTGACCTGTATCCATCAAAATGTCAAACCGTGTATAGGTAGACAGCAGGGATGCATCCTTGAAAGTATAATGAATGCATAAATCTCTGATGCTGCTCCATGCTCCTTCAGGTAATTGTGACATAGTATGCCTTACAATACTGTACAAGTCACCAAAAATTGATTAAAAGCAGCAAGCTCACTACTTACTTGTTTTTAAAGTAGACATCCTATTAGCTACTAAATAACTTATACTCACATTCTATTGAAAATAGTTTGGAATAAACGAGTGGTTTATGACAGTCTTTGTGCTGTGAATTATGACTGAATATTTCTGTAGAATTTAAACATGAATAGTACTGAATAAAGAATTTTTAACAAACCTAAAAAATTAATGTAAAACTAAAAACGCTATTCCAAAATTGTATAGTTAAAAAATTCAATTTAAAAGGTCTTTATTTTTCTGTAAATGCATTCTATAAATTATTCCTGTAATATTCTATTAACATCTGTACTGTTGTTTTAATCCACATTATATTCTGTATGGCTTTTTCCTACATGAATGTTATTAACAGAAAATATCAATATCTCTAGGTCAGCAAGGCTATCTTTCTACCTTCACCAGAAAGAATACTGAAAACACTACATATCCCAGACTTAACTATTTTCTTAGTCTGTATTGGTAACTCAAACTACATTGCCAGACATTACATAAAGTCCAGCTTTTTTTCCATCAGTACCTTATCCCTGCAATATTAATAGCAGAATTGA
This sequence comes from Athene cunicularia, assembly GCF_003259725.1. Classification (NCBI taxonomy): domain Eukaryota; kingdom Metazoa; phylum Chordata; class Aves; order Strigiformes; family Strigidae; genus Athene; species Athene cunicularia. The sequence continues at coordinate 20,416,480 of NW_020799101.1, forward strand.
TTTCCATCTGATCTATAAATAACAAACATTCACAGAGTTATTTCATCTACAGTTTTAGCTTATAGGTTGTTAAATTTATTCATTTTTCAAGGCTGTTGTTAAAGTTCCAGTGCCTCACTTTCAGAGACCATGGAAGTCACCAAAAATTTTTCTATTTACTTCAGTGAAGCAGGGCTCAGAGTCCTTATCTTGTTAAGTAGCATCCCTGACATATACTACAACAAAGTTTTGCAGAAAGAAGGAATTTTCATATTTATGATGTTCTTTGTTTGGTTAAGTGTGGAATAAAGAAATTAAAATATAGGAGATCCATCGAATTTTTGAGGTGTGGAAAGAATACCATTACAATTTATATTCTGCTAACTTTTAGAAAATTTCCACCTTTTTGAACTTAGAAATCTGACTTGATTGGATTAACCTTCCTTTAAAATTATTATTATTTTTTTTTAATTTACAATTCTAAAAACCTTGTGCATAGCACATTGATTTAATTTTCTGCTTTTATAATTTGTTTTTCTGATTTTACATTTTATATTTTCTGCTTTTATATTTTAGTCTGATATTCTTGTATTGTAAGTAAAAGACAACAAACACATGACTGGACAGACACTGAAGAACTAAAATTAGTATTAGCTCAATCTGGTCTTTTATAGTTATTAACAAAAAATCCATTAAAATAAATATTAAACATTGATCAGTAGAGGTGCCATACATTAAGCATATTATATTACTAACTTTACTTCCCAGTGCCTTTGCCAGATTTTAAAACTGTGTTCCTTTATTATCAATGATTAGGGACTGAAATTAACTGACACAATTTCAGTTACTTAAAAGCCGTTTTGATAATAAAATGTGATGTGATTTCAGGAGGTTGTATTTATACTTCTGACTGTGGACCTGTGTAGGTCTCTTTTTCATTCCTTCATGAGTAACTGGATATCTGTCATGTATTCGTGGATAATGTATTGAAAGTTTATTAATTTTAGTTTGATTTAGCTTGGTATGAAAATCTCATTATCTAGCCTTGGTTAGTCTACTGCTTTTAAATTTGTAGTCATCTAGTCAGGGTACAAAAACAACACCATTAGTTTAGGTAATCTGCTACATGCTGTGAATAGCAAACACCAAACAGTGAATACACAAAGCCTTCAGTTTACAAATAAAGTCTAGAGAAAATGGTTCTTTCGTATCTCTCAGTGAGTACCTCTGAATGTCAGAGATAATAGAAAAAAACCCTTCAAATCAGCTCATGAATTATTCACTAATAATGGAATAATGTAAATTAATAATGAATAATACTGATAATAAATGCTTCAAACATTCCTAGTCACCTTTTGCAGATCTACAAATCAAAGACACTTTCAGTCTGTAACCCCCATACTCTCTGACTGTACTCCTCTATCTCCTTCACTCTGAAGTAAGATTGAATGATTCTCTTGCTTTCAGCTGGTCTCAGTGATACAGTGGTATGCAGGAGAATTTAGTAAATCCCATGGGGTTCATACTCTTAAAGAACTTTTTTTCCAGGAGCTATAATCTAATAAGCCTTACACTTCATTACAAGAGAGGAAGGGGAACAAAGAGAATAATGTTGTGAGAAAGAGAACCCAAACTCTAGTAGCTGAAAGGAATGTATGAACCTAATAATGCAGGGAAGGAGGAATAGGGGCAGTAGTAGTTGTTGCTTAGTTGTCTGTTCAAGTCAGAAACAAAGAGGACATACACCCATAGGAAGAACTTTAGCAGAAAGGGAATAAGGTATCTGAGTTAGGACTAAAGCATCAAGAGAGAGTACTAGCAAATGTGGCAAACTGATTTTTTTTTTTTAATAAGGTATTGTTTGAGCTCAATATTAGCAAAACAGTAAAGAATAAGAGGATAGGGTGCTCTTTCTAATGTAGAATAAAATCTACATGAATATGTACAAAGCCCCAACTTCTCCAAAGACTGCACAGATTACTGCTCAGTTTGTTCCTTGAGAGTCTGCTTATCTATCTTTATCCTTCAGCTGCTATTCTCTTGAGGTTTCCTAGTTTCTGTCTCCCGTCTATAACAGGTCTTCAATTTATAAAACAGATTGCTAAATGTGTGGTAGTTACAGGTAAATCTCATGCTTTGTAGTACCTGCACTTCTTCTTTAAGTTTGGAAATAAACCATTGCCCATACTCTGAAAGGACTCTCTGCTTGAATTAACCACCTTGTAATCTGTAGGAAAAACACAACTATAATAACCAGGAAAAAAAAATAAATAAAAAATTCATATAATATTAACAAACTATTACAGACATCTCCCACATTCTTCACATTTGTCTGCCCAAACAAATCAATACAAAGGGAGAGATCTAGTTAAGACTGGGATGAAAATCTAGTGCTTTAAAGCAAGTCAAAACATAAAGATTCCACTTTATCATGTATAGTGTGGTTCATACAAATTGAATCCCAAAGACTTTAATGAGGTAGATAATACTCTTCCAGAGTAAGATAATAATAATAATAATGGAGAGACGTGATGTCCATAGTCACATGCCTCTTTCGGTGGTATAAATTGAAATTAACACTAGTGAAATCAACATGCTTTACACTGATACAGAATTACTCAGAGATTAGAATCAAGCCCTCGTTAGGTAGCAGAGAAACTATGTATTTTTAATTGAGAATTGCAATGGAATGGTAAGTCAATGAGGCAGAGAGACACAGGAAGGCAGTTTTCAGATAGCATGAAACTTAAGTGAAGAAAGAAAGCATCAAGAAGCAGCAAAACAATATGGATGAAGTCTATCAGTGTTTTTAAATTCAAGAGGAACAAATGGAAACTACATAAAATGACTGTTGGAAAGATATATGTGATGTTCTCACCATCATGCTGTGAAACTCAATGGGAGTTTTTCATCAGCTTCAGAATTTCGCTTTCTGTATCACAAACCAGGGACCTGTTGCAGGAGTACAGAGAATGCTTAAGGCAGAAAAAAAAAAAAAAAAAAAAGAAATAGGCAAGAACTGAGAAAGGTCAAAGAAGGATTTCTGGATTATTAGATTACTTATAGACAAAACAAAATTAGGGAGACATAAGATGTAATATTTCTTCAGTACATAAGAACAATAATAAACTTCTCAAGTCTGTGGGTTTTCTTTATATATATAAGTAATATTTTTTGTGATCTCTGGAACAGCAGTGATTTTAAAGGGTTGGAGGTTGAGGTAGCACTGCCTTCTCCTACCAGCTGGTACACTTCTTGCTAACACCCACATATTCCTTTATGCAGCCCTTTTTTTCTGATGTGGCCACCAGCATGTGTCCATCAGGTCTGATCCCTGATTCTCCTTCACCACATTGTACTTAGGCATTCAAACACAGGACACACACAACAAATATATTCTGTAGTTACCTACAGAATAATATGAATATTTTTAAATGTGTCCTCTTTCTGGAGATATGACACAAGTAAAATACATCTGTCTGACAAGTCGAAGAAACAGCCCCTTAAACAAGGGGAGACAAATTTCCAAACTTATGTATATTTAAGGATATTTTTTTTTTTTTTCCAATGTTGATTTCTCCTGTTTGGGAAGTAGTGGGTTTTTAAATGCAGGTCAGTTGATTATTCCTATAGCCATTGGCTGAGGGAAAAAAAACGTTATCAAATGACACTGACATTTTTCATAATTTATTTCTATAAGTTTATTTTGGTTTTGCCCACCCTTTTCTTCCTGTGAACTTAAAAATATTCTCTTTCCCTCGTTCAAGGAGGAAGGGACACTCTGAGTGAGCCTTAAAAGTTACCAACTACCTATCATGCTTTTTGTACAATATCTGCCATTCTAGAAGTGTGATGAGCCTCTCTCTGACAAGCTTATGATTCTAAAAAATCTCAGTAGCATTCCCTTAGGAAAGAATGCATTTGGGAGATCAATACTTTGTCTGTTGGCCTTGCTGAACAGAAACCAATGCATATAAAGAGTCAGCTCAGCAGATGTGATTGTGAAGACTAACAGGCCACAGTCAGAGGAATGCCTCTGTTGGCTGACTATCTGTATAGCTCTAAGGTGTGCCATTAAAAACTGCACTTCACTTTTCTCACATAGGGGTTGTGATACCTCAGGCCGTGCAGTGATAATCTTGGTTGTTTTAGTCAATTTATGTTGCTTATGCAAAGTTAAGTTACTTTAGCTATTAGATCTTGTATTCTTTGTCCATAACAGGACATTTATCAAGTCAGGATGACAGCTATGCCCTGCCCAGAGAATTCTCTTGGCAGCCCCCAGGCACCCTGCAAAGAAAGCATTAATGTATGACAAAACTTTGCCAACATTTGGCACCTGGATGTTGTTGCCTAGACTGTTTTCTTATGTGGATGGTATTGTGGTGTTTCCTGGTGGGGCTGAAGATGATAGTTAATTTCACTGCATAAGTGAGAAAGAAATCCATTAGCTTTCATAGCCTCTCAGTGAAGATTGTGTCACTAGCTAGTGTAAACTGCAAATGTGCCAAATCACTCAGCAGAAGCTGAAGGAGCAGGAGGCTACAGGTAACAGGGCAGCACGAAATTTATCCTCTTTATTCCTCACAGAAAGCTGCTTCCCTTCAAGAAAACTCACAAAATGCACACTCTTCTCCACAGCAATCATTGAAAGCATAGGAAAAGGTTATGTTGAAATAGAGCTCAATACAATGCTTAGGCTAGAGTCTTCAAAGGCACTTAGGCACCAGACTACCTTTTTAAAAGGCAAAATGCCCAATACATCAAAATCTCGAAAGGGGCTACTTCCCTCAGCACCTGCATTCTTCTGAACTGTGTAACACTTAATAGCTGCTTTACACCAAGTCCTAGCAGAATTTGCAAAGCAGGTACTTCCCTGCTAGAGCCCAGCTAGTAGATGTTTGAGAGAACACCTAACAGTGGGTGAAGAACAGTTTGATTTGCCCATATGACATGAAAATTCTAGGTTCTCCATATAGGATAGGATAGGATAGGATAGGATAGGATAGGATAGGATAGGATAGGATAGGATAGGATAGGATAGGACAGGACATGATATGACATGACATGACATGACATGACATGACATGACATGACATGAAATGACATGACATGAAGGAAGAATTTCATCTGGGCTCTTCCATTGTTTTCAGGCATGTTCTTGAATAATTGAGCAGCTGGAATCTTGTGATAGTGTCTTTCTCTGTTTCTTCCCAGTGAAACATTCTGTTTTGCTCAAAATTTTAAGTAATTCATAGGCAGTGGTAGAAACGAAATACCAACTGTATAGCTTGGCTGTAAAGGTATTAATGTAGAAGAGTCAGGCTCAAATTCTTTGTCTGGTGATCATTCAGTCAGTTGCAGAAAGCCAAGCAGATTCAGTGGACGAACTGACAGAGGCTTGACAGAGTATATTTTAATAGTCCTGCTGTAAAAACTTTGTCCTGAGTGATGAGAGAGTACATATCTGTACTACATCTGCAAAGTGGAACTGAGACCAATTTCCTCGGTTCTATATGACTGTACTGGCCACTGAAATTCTTGGTAAAAGGCTGCCAGGACCCTTTGATATTTTGAGAAAGAAATTGCCTCGTATAGGTTGCTAACTTTGTGATGTTGTTCCTTTCTGTGAATCCTAAATATAAATGGCATTTTTCTACCCCCTGCTAGGTGATAATTCCCTTTGGGATGATCCCACAGTACTCCCTACAATTTCCTCAGCATTTCTCACAGAACATACTTCTATCTGCTTGACATGTTGTCAGTCAATACCTAACCATGTTTGTGCATGGACGGAAAGAACAGACCGTGCAGACAGACCAAGGACTATGTGTGATTTATATCTTTCCGCTGTGTCCAACACCAGTTTAGCACCTCTGGATTGCAGCCATTCTGAGCTGCTCTCAAGTTTGAAAGTCATAGAAGACTTTCTAAATACAAAGTGACGAATTTAGGGTTGGGAATTCCACTATCCATTAGGAAATCTAAAGGGTTGTCATTGTAGTGCTGAACATTTGTTCTTGCAATTGTTTCTGTAAATTGAAGTCTTAATCACCCAAAAGAAAATTCTTGGCATTGCAAGACATACTCCACTGGGTTCTTTCATAAATTGCACCTCTTTTTCCATTAGAGGAATGCTTAGATTACAGAAAATATAATTTAAAATGGTGTTCCTTTAGTATTGTTATCTCACAGTGAGCATTTCAGTAAGATTCCTTAATGTGAAAGATGAATCTGACACTTTACAAAAGGATATGGTATTTGATAATTTGATTACTGCAGCTCTTATACTTCTCTACCAATTCACTAATGAAAATGTGAAGTAAATAATTTAGTACACTTTCACATATGTAAAGTGACATTAGGATGATAACATGTTACTAGACATTTTGTCTAAATCTGAGTAAGGACTTTAGAAAGTATTGGGGGCAGTAACCTACAGGTGGTAAATCAGAACGCCATTAAGGTGTGTTAAACTCACTGAAGTTTACATTGCCTCAAAGCTCATAACTTCTTTTCTGATGTTAATACTTTTATCTTCAGTGTTTTAGTTTACACTTGCCAAATCATAGTCCTGCCAAGCCTAATGATAATCATAGCTTAGTTTACCTACCTGTTCATATGCTCATACACACTTCCTGAGTTTTCCTCCCTCTTACAGACACACACAGAAATACACACACACATGCATATACTTTACACATGGAATTTTACTACTGGTGGATAGAAGTCTAACCCTATATTAATGGTAAGAAGCAAATGCAAGTCACTCTTTACATGATGCATCTAAATAAAAAATCTGACATACTGTATATCCCTCCTGATAGATCAGTTCTGAGTTCTCCTGTCTGAGACATGGTCAAGTTCAGCCTCTCAGCGAACATTTCAGAGTTACTTTGTTCTGCTGGAGAAGCCCCAATGTGATGGTCCAAAACTGCTTAACAGCAGATGTTTTGATTTACACTATCAATGCGTAGTTTAATGCAGAAAAGACTCTCTTTCAATGTTTTCTTCTGTTCACATTTCTATTTCAGCTACTAAGTTTCATACTATTTAGGTGAGTTCTCTACCGTCTCCTAAATCTGAGTCCTAGTTTTATTGAGGTTAGTATGTTCAGTCTTCTCTGAGAGTTCAACAACGTTCTTTACAGTCACAACAAAATCTTTTTCCAACAAATACAGTTAGCTTCTTCTCCCTCTTTCTGGGTATAATTTTTAATTATCTCCTTGCTCCTAATTCTGAAAGTAGGGTTAGTAGTCCTCAAGCTAAATCTAATGGAGTAGGTGTAAAGCCAAAGTATAGCCTCAGTACTGCTTTTAAATACCTAAATCCAAATTTACAATTTCCAAAATCATTTAATCTGATGCAAATTCTGGAGACACCTAAATTTTTCCTGTAGATAAGCCAAGTTTTTACTTGTGGCATGCTCACTTGAATTTTCACAGTGCTTCACAGCATGGTGATTGTTTAAAATTAATTCCCTTGGTATCAACAAATTAGGGACTCTTCTATTGCCTCAGAGATAGCTCAGTGTGGTAAGCATTCTCACACCAATCCATCTGAGCCCTTCACAAATGATCTGTATAATCCACCCAGTTTAGTTGTGATATTTATCAACTGAGTTGTTAAAACAGCCACCCTGAGATTAGTCACATCTTCAAACAAAGAAAGGAACTGTACTTCCTCTCTCTTCAACTCAGCAAATGGAATAGAGAAGAAGAAACTGTTCTATTAATTAGGATATGATATAAACCAGCAACGGAAACATTAGTGCCCTAAAGGAGCAGCAGCCATAGCATATTTATTGGAAGCCTTTATCTGAAGATATGAGTTCCCAGTATTCTGTCTTTTCAGCTTCAAACTCTATACTGTCCTTGTTAAGAAAGCTTTCCTCTACTAGACTTCTCACAGTTTCATCCACTCAACTAACAATAGTCTGCATCTTCACACATCTGCCATCCACACCTTCTGTCAGTCTTTTGCTTTTCTGACTAGAACTGACTATCCATTTATTTCCTTGTCATTGATTTTCTCATTATTTAAAATATCATAATAAATAATCATCTAAATTGGAACTTAGATATTAGATAGAAGATCAAGACAATCCATCTGGGCTGTCTATCTCCATAGACAGATAGAGTAAAATGAGATAAAGCTCTGGAGGGAAGAGTAGCCCAAGAAAGCTGGTTGTTATTCAAGGATCGCCTTCCCCAAGCTCAGGAGTGATGAATCCAAACAAAGAGGAATTGAGGCAAAAATGCCAGGAGACCCGCATGAATAAACAAGGAGCTCCTGGACAAACTCGTACACAAAAAGGAGACCTACAGAGAGCAGGATCCAAGACAGGTCCAAGCAGCTAGAGATCAGGTTAGGAAAGCCAAAATCCTGACAGAATTAGATCTGGCCAGGGATGTCACGACCAACAAAAAAAGCTATGTTGGTGATAAATGGAATACTAGGGAAAATGTGGGCCCTCTCTTGAAGGAAAAGGAAGACTGGGTCACCTGGTATATAGAGAAGGCTGAGGTACTCAACAACTTTTTTGCTTCAGTCTTCACCTGCAAGTGCTGCAGCCACACTACCCAAGATGCAGAAGGTAAAGGCGGGGACTGGGAGAAAGAACTGTCCACTGTAGAAGATCAGGTTCAAGACCATCTAAGGAACATGAAGGTGTACAAGTCCATGGAACCTAAAGATGCATTTGTGGGTCCTGAGGGAACTGGCAGATGAAGTAGCTAAGCCACTAACTATCATATTAGAGAAGTTGTAGATGCCTTCCCTGGAAGTGCACCAGACCAGGTTGGGCAGGTCTTTTAGAAACCTGATCTAGTGGAAGGTGTCCCTGCCCATGGCAGAGGACTTGGAACTAGATGATCTTTAAAGTGTCTTCTAACACAAACCATTGTATGACTCTATGTCTCTATTCAGCTGGTGCCCCTTTATTTAATTTGGGTTCTTCAATTACTCATCCATGTACAAAAATGTTTATTCTAAATAAATGAGTAGAAGTATTCCCCTACAGGAAACAGTAACCCTGTCTAGCTGAATAGTCACCCAAATTCTGCTTAAATGCTGTGAAGAAACCCCATATGGTATAAAAGGCTGCACCTACATGAAACTTCAGCTGGTCTTGTCATGATGGTGACATACATAGTTTTTAAAGTTTAGGAGTTAGAAACCCCAGGAAGTTAAAGACATAGGTTCTGGACATAGTTGCATGTGAGAAAAACCTTTAGAGCCAGTGTATTAACCAATATCAGATCAAGACTATTTGATGAACCCCTTTAAAAAAAAATCAACTAATGTACAATCATAAATTCAACAGTCATGAGACCACACACAAAAAAGGGAATATTTGGTTCTACCCCAGGAATAGGTATGTTATCTGGGAATGGTGTGTGAATGGTGCTTCCTAGACAGTTCATACAATTTTTTTCTGGTAAACAATCACTGGATTAAAACAAAAACAGTCCTGAAATAGGATGTGAAATATTCCCTAGAAGAACCAACATGAAGAATGCAAAAGGTATAACAAACATGTTGTGTAAAAGAATTAGGAGACCATAATATAGCTGCCTAGATACAGCTCACTGTTGCATGGGTGGAATCCCTGTGTTAAAGAAGAAAGGAAGAAAACTGGTATGATAGATTTCATTCTTCTTACACAGGTTAATGGGATCAATTAAAAAAGGATGAACAGAAATAGGAGTCCTGTCATATCATGTGTATTAGGAACAAGCTTTAATATCATATTCTCTGTCAACCAAATCACAATACACTCCTGTTATTTTCTTTTTGTTGGGAAGACGAGGTCTGGAATGAAAGTATTGGGGGAAGCAGTGATAATGCAGGAGATTCTTAACCTTGAAAGTTTTCTGAGTAATTTGCTTTTCACTCTTGGCTGCTCAACATTAGTGCAGCACAATTATGAAGATGTAAACATCACAAGGGCACATGGCACACAGCCTGTCACAATGAGTTAAACTTGAGTACCCGATTCCCTGAGCAACCATGGAGAGAGAATGAGCTGCCTCATCAGGAATTCAACTGTGTCATTTTAGGGGGTGGTTAGGATGGGAGGAGTTGATCCATCAAGCTCAGACATGACCCTAACCAACCTTCTGTTTTTTACTTTCATTCAGGCAGTAGAAGCAGATCATAAATGGACCTGTCAACAGTCAGATGACCTCTGCTAAGATAGAACCTGGAAGATATTTCAACCTGTACCTAAAGTCTCTTTTTTTTTTTTTTTTTTTTTTTTTCTTTTCTTTTTTTTTTCCCAGTGCAAATGCTACAATTTGCTTGTTTTAAATGGCTATCAAACACACAAAGCAGAAAACTGGCTAGAGAATGGAGCTTTTTTTTTTTTTTTTTTTTCCCTCACCATTAACAAATTTGAGTTGAGGTATACTACAAGTCCGATGAACTGCTAAGCTGCATGCATTCAAGGTCCTTCATTATCATGTTAACCTTGCTTCTCCCTTTTCCCTGGCATAAAACTTAAAGATTGTTAACTGAGAAAATAGGTGCTACTGATTAGTAAATGCAATCTGGACTTTTAGTGATATTTCCATATTATTATCATTTAAGAATCCATGCAGTGAGCACTTTGCCCAAATACATTGAAATATTTAGAACCAGTACTAGAGATTTTGGGCAATTCTTTCAGTCTAATTCTTAATTAATTAGTAACTATGTTATGTTTTCAAATACCTATGAGAAATAAGGTTTTTCTTACCACATTTTGGAAAAACATAATTCTCATTTCCTTTAATGATGGTGTCATGTGAAGGTAACTTAATTGACCACATCAAAGACTCATTAAATACAACATTATGAAAATAACAAAAAATAGAAAACCTATTGGAGGGATAATATAATTTTTTCATTACTGTTTTTCAATGTTATTCAGATTGTTCAAGAGTAGCATATACACACTCCTCTTTTCTCTCCTCATTTGTCTCTTCCTGTACATGCCTGTGCACATACTGTCAGCATATACATGGCTAGCTATAGCTTAAAATTACCATATTGCCTCAGCCATCCAACCCGCAAAACGATAATAAATCTTGTATACAGTCTTATGGTAAGCATCTTTGTAAAGTAAGTTGAAATTATATGTTGCATTTACTGTTACAGTTGCTCTGATATTTATCTTGACTTATAATGTAAAGCAATATTTTAAAATATAATTATCAAAATTCAGTCATAATTTCTGAATAAAAGGGTACTTACTTCCTTAGTTTAATAATTTTCAAAATATTCAAACTCTTGTTTGGAGATATTTAAGAGGTGACGAAATGTCACATCAAAGCTTCTCAAAATAGCAAGTAATCATACTTAAGAAGTATGTTTACTTAAGAAGTATGTTATGAAGACTGTGTTTCTCCATAAATTAACAGGAGTTGGATTTGTTGCATTTTGTAGTACTCTGCAACTCAACTCTGAATCTGTTCCAAGAATGAAAAGGCAGTGGTACTAGTGAGGGTGAATATGGAATACAATAAGGAAAAAGAGGAAGGGAAAAGAATGAGTTGTTTAAATGAAATGTTATGCACTCAGATGTCTTGGGTCCACCAAGTTCAGTTCACTGCCTGGTAGATTTCCAGATAGACACTGTTTTCTCTTCTGGTAGTCCACGCCAAGCAGATTGATGTCTGTGCCAGGGCACAGTGTTTCACTGTACTTGGAATGGAGCCAACAGGAGGAGGGAGAAGGAAGCCCTCCACAGAGCAGATACACAGAACAAGTTGCCAAATGGGTCTGCGGTAAACCTAGAATGGTCAAAAATCCAAGTCTGAGAAGTTCGTGCAGCAGCTTTTTCATTTCATGCATGGTGATAAGAGAGAAGAGCAGGGAAGGAGTGAATGCTGATGCCCAGTGAAATTGGGCTGTCACATTCGAAACACGTTCTCCAGGAGACTAAAGAGAAAATCAGCTTTACCAAAAAGCTATAGAGCCTAAGGAGCCCATTACCTTCTGGAAGCTTCCAGTTCTGGTGGTTTTATGCAAGTATATACTAGTCTTTCTCCATGAGGAGCTATAATTTTGGAGTTTTCATCCTGTGAGGTCTAATGCGAAGTACTGAAAACCAATAAACAAAAACCTTCCCTTTATGTTTCATGAGCTGGAACTTCCACTTCTCAGACACCTATAGTTATGATTGTTATATGGCTATGATGGTTCTGCTGAATTTTATCTTCCCCAGCAATCTTCCCTATAGTGACAGGCAAGTGAAGAGCGGAAAAAAAATATTTACCAGCAAATTACTGCTGTTCAGTGACACAAAACCAGCTTCAATGCAATGGTCAGAAAAATGTATGTGAATTTTATCATTACAGATTAATTATTTTTTTAACCATGATACTTTGCATTGATTTGTTTCTGTAGCACATTGATTCATATATATATATATATATATATATATGGGACAAAACTAAATGTTACCTCTGTATTCTGTGATAATTTTCTAAATGGCCTCTTTTCCATATCTTAGGTACTAACAACTAATACTGCCCTTCTTTGTGCATTGCTACTATGCTGTTATTATTTAAACCCTGTCTTTAGTACTGCTACATTCAGCACCAGCCTACCTTGGTGATGAACAGATTAGCATGGTAGAAATATGACAAGCACAGATGTTTACAGAGCTTGTGAAGGTTGAATCCTAATTTACAAAGTGAATTTTTAGCGAAACCAAAATTAATTGTGTTTTTAGAAGAGTTTTCCTTGTCCTGAACATCAACTCTTTCAGGCTTTAATGGAAAGAAATTCCTTCATTGGTTTTCTAATGTGGAAATGGTGGATTTTTAAAAATTCTTCATCAATGGGAATAGTGAAGACACATTGTTTTCTGTCTTAAAGAAACATGCACAATCACTTGCCTCTAATATTTACTTATGTTTAATGAACTTCTTTATTCACAGCCCATAACGTGTAATGGGGTTCTGGGCACTATGAGAGTGTGCTTTTACTCTTTTTTTTAAGTTTGTCATAATTTTCTGGAATGGTGTGCTTTGATGTTTCCCAGCCAAAGCATCCTCTATGTAAGTTGCTTTAAAATTCTTACAAAATCACTCAGTAAATTGCACAAAGAGATTTCATAATAATGGTTACAAAAGTTTGTAAAAATACTGCTGAAAGAAATATAAGCAAACTACACACTGTCTACTAATAGCAATATAATATCCTCTAAATCTCCACCTCTTTCTAGCTGACTCACTACTGCTCAGCTAAACTCTTTGACCAGGAATTTGATATACCTCCCATCTCACAGTCAAAGGAAAGAACAAGTTGGACTACAAATCAGCTTTTATATCCCATCACGTCCTTATCATCACTCCACCTCCTTGGGGTTTAACATATTTTAAAATTCTCCCTTCTCCACCAAATGTTATCAACTTTCAACCTGTTTGCTTTTCCTTGGGTTTATCTTCTCTTTTTTTCTACCATTTTCATGACATGTATGTGTAACAACACTCATGTTTATCCCTTTTGTGGTCACATCATTCACATGCTTATGTAAAATGCTTACACACTGTGCCTAGCTATGCTATCACTGTGTTACAAAATAGAGAACGGCAACCTCTCTGATAACTTGTTTTGATAAATGAAGACACTGAAGTAGTGATAGTTGTTGAAGAGGGCATCTCAGTAGAACATGGACTGTAGTGTATAACTAGAATAGAAGAGAATTAAATCTACGCTTTGATCAGAATTTCTAGGGAAATAAATTACACTACCTCAGTAACAGCATAACACTATGTAGTTAACATAAAATCAGGAATAATAAAACAATCTATAAACATTATATGGGAAAGTAAATTGTATCGTTCACAGTGAGTGTTTGACCTGGTAATTGATATTTTAAAGTAATTTACCATTAGTCATTCTAATCACTTATTCTAATCTTTTATTCAACTATGGAACTTTTGTGAAAAATAAAATATTCAGTTTTAAGTTGCAGACATTTCAGTAATAAATTATGGTTTAATCTTCCAGAGTGACTGTTCCAGTGATAATAACAAGATGTTTTCTGCTTTTTTTTTTTTTTTTTTTTTTTTTCTCAGAAATTTACTTGTGGAATAAATTGATGTATCCAGTGCTTTAAATACAACTTTGTTCGTTTGAATTTTACCATAATAAACTTGGTTAATATTGCCATTTGGAAAACAGTAATTCTGAAAGCATTTTTAAAAAACACACTATTTTGTGTGTTTAATGTGAGAAAAAGTGATATAAAGCCGTATTGGGTTTTCACAGGGTAAGGTTTTGGTAGCGAGGGGAGCTACAGGGGTGGCTTCTGTAAAAAGCTGCTAGAACCTTCCCCTGTGTCTGGCAGAGTTGATGCCAGCTGGCTGCAAGATGTACCTGCCTCTGGCCAAGGCCGAGACCATCAGCAACAGTGGTAGAACCTCTGTGATAACATATTTAAGAACAGTAAAAAGCCCTGCTTTGCAACATCAGCTGGAAGAGAGAATTGAGAATATGTGAGAGAAACAACTCTGCAGACACCAAGGTCAGTGAAGAAGGAAGGGGAGGAGGTGCTCCAGGTGCCAGAGCAGAGATTCCCCTGCAGCCTGTGGTGAAGACCATGGTGAGGCAGCTGTGCCCCTGCAGCCCATGGAGGGCCCCATGCTGGAGCAGATGGGTGCACCTGAAGGAGGCTGTGACCCCATGAGAATCCCATGCTGGCGCAGGCTCCTGGCAGGACCCGTGGAGAGAGGAGCCCATGCTGGAGAAGGATTTCTGGCAGGACTTGTGACCCCATGGGGGACCCACGCTGGAGCTGTCTGTTCCTGAAAACTGCACCCCGTGGAAGGGCTCCATGCTGGAGCAGTTCATGAAGAACTGCAGCCCATAGGAGAAATTCATGGAGGACTTTCTCCCATGGGAGGGGCTCTACACTGGAGCAGGGTAAGTGAGTGATGAGGAAGGAGCAGCAGAGACAATATGTTATGAACTGGCAACAACCCCTATTTCCTGTTCCCCTGTGCTGCTGGCAGGGGAGGAGGTAGAAACTGGGAGTGAAGTTGAGCCCAGAAAAGAGGGAGAGGTGTGGAGAAGGTGTTTTAAGATTTGCTTTTATTTCTTATTAAACTACTCTGATTTGATTGGTAATAAATTAAATTAATGTCCCTGAGTCAAGTCTGTTTTGACTGTGACGGTAATTGCCAAGTGATCTCCATGTCATTATCTTGACCCATCAGCCTTTTGTTATATTCTCTCCTCCCTGTCCAGCTAAGGAGGGAGAGTGATAGAATAGCTTTGGTGGGCACCTGGCATCCAGCCAAGGTCAACCCACCAGCATATTAAAAATATCCTTTATAATATATTAAATTCAAATGATAAGCTGCTTTAAGTGGCTCCGAGTTGCACCATTCTAGAAGGTCAGAAGCAAGCAATGCATTTTTAATAATGTGCTCTTCGATGTTATCCTCTATATTTTCAACTTTTAAGCTTTAATTTTACATTTCTCGCTTCCCTCTCCCATGCAGTCTCAGAATAATCTCCCATACAAATGCAGTCTCAGAATAATAATAAAAAAAAAATCTGTACATGGTTCCAACAGACCAGTTCCCAAGCCAAAACTTGACTAGTATATATTTAACTTACCTAGTGAAATATACTACCATCATATTATTTTTAGTGAAGTAACAGGGCACTACTCAATTCCACTCTCTCTTTGGCAAAACCATTCCACTTCATGTTTAAAAGATCTTGGTATAAATTTTTCTAATGTCTATTTATTCCTAATTTACTATATTAACACGCCGTTTCTAGTTCTAACCTAAAATAGACCATCCAGTCTAATTTTAAACTAAATTCTAACCAGCTTAACTGATTCAGTCATGTCATCTTTTAATCACCAGGAGCCTACTCCTGGCAAGGTGGTTTGGTTAATGGTCAAAACCCCAACACCATTTAAGATAAAATCGTGTAAGCAAAACCATTTTGAGGTTCAGACCACTTTAGGATTATCTCATGATATCTTGCTTGCACCCTCAGTGAAAAAAGTCAAAGGGAGGTATTTTGTATTTCATAGGACAGGTAGCACATCCACTGGATACTGTCACAGTGGAGTGACAGCTCTTGTTCTGCAGCTGCCAGGATCTATTTATTTTGTCTGGGCCTAGAACAAGAAATTGCACAGTTGTGTGGAATTAAGAAGACTCAAAATATACTCCATGTAGACCTGAAGACTCATGTGGACATCAAGGAGTGACCACTGAATTTTTCTAATTGTATTGGAGCAGGGATAAGGTAAAGAAAATGTCTCTGAGTGCAGTTATTATTATCACTGACTTCAGAAATGCCAAATCATAATGTGCCTGAACTGTCATGGCAGGACCTGACCAGATCCAGGTAAGACCAGTGGTCAAAGAAGCTTGCAGTGCTCTCCAGTTATGTTCCTAAAGGGAAGTATTTTGTACAGTGACATTGTAATGGAAGTTATACGAAGAGAGCGCAATGGCAAGTACATGAAGAATCTGTAGTGGAAAGACAAAGATCAGTCAGAGTCTCCCTGCTTTTCAGAGGTATCATTGAGCTGTAAGATACAGTAAGGTTCCTCATTCTTTATTTTTTCACTGTCCCTCCTACACTACACAGGTTGAAATGGAGAAATTATAAGGCCCTTTGTGCTTTTGCTTTTAATCAGGTAGGCAGAACAAGCTTGTCTTTAAAACAGAGATCATGAATCTAAGCTCCAGAGGTTAAGGACATTTTTCTCATTTGTTGGATCAATAAACATATGCTAACCAGCAGAAGGCAAAAGATCACCTCCTTTCAGAAGGCCTCATCATCTTAGACATCACTGTGTATTAATGTTGCTATATGGCTTTGAGATTAAAACTGTTGTCATGTCTAATCAGCTTGAAATGAAGGTAGGGGAGTTTGCATCAATGTACTTGCATATCCTAATATTAAACAGAGGAGTATGAATCCAGGCACCAATCTCTTGTGTAAGGAGGGGAAAAAAGAAGGATATTCTTTTATTTTCTTTGAAGCAAACATGCAACTAAAAGGTGCCAGGTCTTTTCCATGCATAATTTCTGACACTTGGATAAGAATTTTGCTCAGTAGTCCAAATGGATTTACAGGGAGAGGCTATAATTTGTTAGTTTAAACTTCATTAAATTAGGATTTTATCATAATTTTTAAATAACTGACTTAAGGTTGAATTAGGTATTTCAGTTTTCTTTCCCCTGCAGTTGAATGTTACAGATTTCTCACTAAGAGAGCTCTGCTATATATGTTACTTTAACCCCCCCCCATTACTTGACTAAATACTTTATTTGAAAGGGTTGTGTGGTTTTAGTCATCATGAAATCTAGAAGCAAATGGCCTTTATACAGTTTCTGGATTGATTACAAATATTTTGCTATCTGAAATTTCTTTAATCTTTTTGCTAGGAATCTCCTGGTCTCTGCTTATCTTTATTTGAGGGTTAAAGCCAAAACCCACAGAGGTGAATACTTTCCAAATATAGATTCCTGCTCTTAGACTTTGAAAGATATGTATCAGTGTTGCCAGGAAGCAAGCACAGGAGAACTGTAAGTTTGTTATTGCAAAAGCAGTATATAAGTGCTACTGACTATTGCCCAGTGTCTCTCTAGTCCAGTGATTTCCTGCAATGAAGGTTGGCATATTCTTTAAAAATAATCAGAAGCAAACAATTGACAAACTAGCTATGGTTTATGTCAGTGCTTTGAATTTGCTTCTGTCGCTGTTCACTAACAATGTAACAGTAGCTGAGACCAGATGCTCAAATAAACAAGTGGCAATCTCATATGTTATTTCAGACTTGATTAGTTTACATTTATCTTCTTACTAAAATCCTTTGGGCTTCATCTGTTTATATCTAATTAAAGAAAAAGGAATTGACTCATAGAATGAAGCTTTGGGAGGTGGTTTGGTTTAAAATCATAATTACTGACAATAGTGGGTTCATATTACTTAGCTAAGATTAATTTGCTCTTCCTGAGGCCATTTACATTACAGGCTTAATTCTGATGCTAAGCTTCTCTCAAAATTTGTCTCTAGTTTTCAGAAATGACCCAGTACGTTATTCAAATGCAGCACGCTTCTTCATGTTCATGGTTATCTATCAAATTTCATCTAGCTGAAGATGGCAGTTTCAAATCACAAGTAAATTTCCTTTCGTGTTTGAAATCCTCTATTTACAAGAATGCTTGGGTAATACTAAAAATCCAGATAAGTTTCTGAATTGTAATACAGTTCATCACAACTTAATTTACAAAATAAACCATTACTTATCCTGACACCCGAGTAACTTAATTTTCAGATTCTAAGCAATCATACTAGAATTATGTGCAATTAAACAATAACTTGAAATGTAATTTTTTATAAAGTAACAACTTTTTGTCTAAAAGTACACAGTATGTGAAAAGGCTCTTTAAATTATGTAGCATTTTACCTGAAGAACTCTCAGTTTAACATGTTGCTTTTTAGATGTGTGAGGTTCAGTTTTCTCTATGACCTTCAGTATTTTGTTTAGGATTAAGGAACCAGGTCCAAACATAGCCACTGTCATATAGTGGGGCTATTTCACTGATTTGATGCCAGGAATTAACCTAAATTATAGGACATTCATCAGGGTTTAAATAACATTTTTGTCTTCAAATTCAGAAATATGTAAGTATTTAAAAGTTAGCCTATTTTCTTTTATTGTTTTCACTCATTTCAATGCTGTAATGATTGAAGGTTAGAGCATTTCCAATATATTTTTTATGTACCATGTTTTTTAATTTGCATATAATTTTTTTTCATTTTAAAAGAGGGCCTATCACTTTTTTTTTTTTTTGGGGGGGAATCCATATATTATTTAATACCTTCTTGTTCTAACTTGTTTCTAGTTAGGATTTGTTTTGCCCTTGGTCACACATATCTTTAACTCGAATCTAGGAATTACATACATACATTATCTTTTTCCTGACTCCCCATTTTGCATGGTTTGATACAATGTGAAGAATCTGTCAGTAAGCAGTCATTCCTGACATATAGTTTACTTTATTTAAAAAAAAAGATCAAAATTTATATTGGTTTTATTTTCCACCTATAAGCACCTTCTTTTGGTGATAAGTCCTACTTTTTTATCTATTTCTCCAGTATAAATAAAGGTTTAATAAAGTTATAAAGGTTTTCATGGCCCTATTAATAAAGATTACTTTGATCTATTGAAATAAGTATATGTCATGGGTTAGTGGCAGCTAAGCATATCTTAAAAGAGTATATCTTTTCTTGTAACTTTTGAGATTATTTAGGAAATGCAGAAGAATAAGCAATTTCAAACTTCATTCTCAGGTTATTTATTGAGGCAGCAATATGAATTCTTCTTGTAATAACATTTTTGTAAGAGATAAATTTTCTTTTTTGAGTATGTTGAGTTCAAAACGGAAGTTTCTGAGACAGAAATTCTGTGCAGTAAATTACAGTTTCTTTATAAACATTATTTAGCAATAATCAGTAATAGGTGAAGAGACTACATCTTTATCCCCTTCTAGTATGAATTATAATAGAGATAACTTCTTAAGATGCAATATCTGGTGTAATTATGAAGACACAGTTGAAGGAACCAGATGACACTGTGTAAAACATAGGACACTGTTGAAGGAACCAGAATTAGAACAGAGGGTTTGACTGGAAGACAAAAGGAATAAAATCTGAACAAGAAGATATAAAATCAGAAGGGATCAGGATAGCAGAAATATTTAGAGCATAAGTTGTACACACTCAAGACTAAAGAATGATGGCTGAGATGTGTAAGGAAAGCAACTTCAGCAAAGAGATACCATAGTTCCACAGGCATCAAACTTCACTATCTTATCAAAGCATGGAAGACAAAAGAGTTGTTATCAAATGGCTGTAAATTGTCTTATAATCTTTCTAGCCAAATACTTACTTAAAATCAAAGACTTTGATGACCTACGTCTGATTGTTTGCACATTCCTTCTGATTATGAGAGATGGAATGAAAAAGAATAATAATTTATTTCTTCCTACTTCTTTCTCTATAATCTCCCAGCAATTTGTCCTAATTTATTCAGCAAAGTTTCCCTGACAAACCACATGCATTGTTTCAGCCTTGAAGGCCTGGAGAAGGTTTTTTCTTTTTGTGTTAGACAGTGTGCTTTGTTTTAAATAAAAACACTTTCTTCATCATGGATCTTTTCCTCTCTTTCCCATTTGAAAATGTCTGAATGAGGATCATCAGGGGACGGCAGAGTAATATCAATTTCTAATGATGCAGAAGTTTGGAAAAAAAGAAAATACTTTGCCTATATCATTTAATAAAATATATCATTTAGTCCCTTCAACTGTTTTCTTATCATAAATGAAAAGGCTTTTGTTCAGAAAATTTCACCTGGCTTACACCTATACATCAGGAAAAGACTGAAATGTAATATCAGGCTTCCAGGGCCACTTGAGTTACCTCAGGACAAAATGTTTCTGCGCAATTTAAAAAAAGGTAGTGTGTGGTAGTTTAAGCCCTGCTGGACCGAGACCATGTTGCCACTGTCCCTCCCCCACTGTCAGACCGGATAGAGCAGGGAGTAAGATACAAACCCCGGGGTTAAGTAAAAATTTAATACAACAATGTAACAACAACAAACTGAACAACAAACAATAACAGTAATAACAATCAAACAGAACAAGAGATATACCACATGGATACAGCAGTGAAGGTGTCAACGTTAACAGAAAAGGTCTCTGCTCTTCCCGCGCTTGGCTGCGCAGACCTGACATCAGGATGGTATTGAATAACCCAGCTGGAGCTCCCTCCCCACTGCTGGGGAAACTTAACCCTATCCTAGCTGAACCAGGGCATAGTGTTATACATAAGCTTAATAGTGGATTACTTCAACAGCAATATGACCATTACTTGGAGTTCTCTCAGGTATGCCAGTGTCCTTTGTTTTCCTTTAGTTTTCCTAATATAACACAAATATTTGAAGAATTAACATACCTGAAGTCATAGTTTTAAAGTATCTTGTCAGGTAGCATAAGAAAGGACGTGAGCCCTGCAGAAAAGGGCAGGTCTCTTTTATGAGTACATTACCAATATGCTTGTATAAGTATCCTGCTTCCTTCTAGCTCAGTTACATCAGATGCATTTACATCATCTTCCTACATATCAGTTTTTTAATTATTGTTTTTGACGTTCCCTGCCATCCCCTAATATAATATTTAAATTCCTACATCTAAATGTGGTGGTTTCAGTAGTATCAGCAGAGCCAAACTAGACCGAATCAAAACAGAAGAACCCTGCAAGATTCAATTAGCTTTCTCCCAGATACTGACGTTCATCTCACACACTGTTAAAAATCTCCTCAGCTCATTGAGTATAACTGTCACTGTCTTGTCGAAGACGAAGGTAAAATGCAGTTATGCAGAAACTGTATGCTCTGCTACATAGGATTGCATGGGTCATTTCTTATCCATATGTATTCTTTCAGCACCTGGGGAAAATTGGAAAGAATGGACTACACGGGCTAGAATCTAGGATGACAGAATGTTAAAAACAGATTGGCTTTAAAAGCAAGAGGAAGTAAAAAATGAAGATCTAGTTTCAATCTGTGAGAGCCAGGAACTACAGGAACGTCACTTAAATGAAAGAAAGAGACTGAAGTGACTGTCATTTCATTGATTGGAAACACAGCTAACCCACATTGCTTCCTCGTATTGATTTCTGTAGGAAGTACCACTCAAAGTTGTCTATAGGTGGTGTGATGTCTTCTTTTCCACTGACTATGGAATAACTGGAGACATCTGAAAAGTTACATGGCTTTCTCTAGAAGATCACCAAATGCATGAGTTATTTTTAGGTAAAATTCCAGGATTTTAATGTGTGTGTGTTTGTGCGCATGGATGTGCACATGTGCTTCAGTGAGATATCCACAAGAAACTGGGAAGTCTTTAAAATTAAGGAGGGCAAGGGTCTAAGGACCACTAGAAGTTCCTAGCAGAAGTCTTCAAGAGTATTAAAAGAATCTAAAAAGATACCTTTTCAAACCTAGCTCATAATTCTTTGACTTCTGAAATTTTTCTAGCTAGAAGGTTTCTTTAAAAGCGTTGGGGATTTTCTGTTTGTCTGATGATCCTGTGAGTTGAAAAATGTATCGCATGGTTTATTACACAGCTTATGCTCCAGTCAGATGCTGTTACTGAAAGTAAAATAAAATATATTTAAAATAAAAACAAAGGGTTTTAAATCCCAGATGACTGCTAGAAAGTTTTATCATTGACCTGAAAAACAAACAGCAATATTACAAATTAATAGGTTTTTTTAAAATTTAAATGCCCAGATTATGACCTTATGGGTAAATTTATCTTCAAACCAATATTGCACTGGGTTTACATATTTGAATAAAAGCACACATTGACAATCTGGCAACTCATAAGCACAGCAGAAACAAGAAGGCTTCCAAACTCCTCCAGAGCTAGGATGGCTATGTGTACTAAGAAGCTTGATTAGGAGAATATATCCTCCTGAATATATCTCCATAATCCCACTTTGATGGTATTAAGTGTGACCATTTTGGATTGCTTAAAATGTCTTTGCCAACAATCTGTTTACAAATATCTCAAATCTAAGGAAGGTTTAAAAGTGTGAGCATAAGTTTTTTCAGTAGCCTGAAATCAAAGCCAGAATTCAAATGATATGAGTTAAGGAGGTTTTTCACCTAGCTCCAATTAATCATAGGCAGGTACTTATGTCCTGCTGAAATCTATATTTATACCAACCTTAAAGAGGACCTGTAAGAAAGCTGCCTCCCATGTACCTTCCATCTGCAGAACCATAACACACATACAGAAATCCGTCTCCTGTGGGACCCAGTGACATTACTGGCAGCCACAACACATCAAAAATTCAGAAATAACTTTGGCTATTACTGTTTGGCCTGACATGAGGGCAAAGTATGATGCTGTTTTCAGCATTGATACTCACGAATTAGCTGAGGGAAAAGAGGCTTAAGTCTGTAAACCATGACGACACCAGCTAAATCTCTGTAAGCAGAATGACTGTGTGTTGGGGAGATCATAAGATCAGAAACAGAGATTTTCCAGCAGATTACTCAGACCTAAGACTTTGAAAACTGAACAGAACCTATGCAGCAGATGGAGAGACACTGCTACTTGCTTCCCACTACCTTGCCTAAGAAGAGAGGAATTGCTGTCAGACAGGAACTGGGAATCATCACTGCTTTTATTTTTTTAATAATAGCCAGATAATAGTTGGCAAAAAAAAATCTTTATCAAATTGCTTAGTCTGATAAAAGATGATTCTAACACTATTAGACTGTAGGCCACTATGCTTACTAAATCTAAATGTTTGGCAATGTCATGAGTAAGAACCTCTAAAAAAACACAGGTCTTTTTAAATTAAAATAAATTCTGAAAGGTTTCTGTAAAGAAAGACCAGAGATGTATTGATGAATACTTTATTTTGATCCACAGTTCATATGGAAAACCCTATTTTAATCATTGTATATCATTTGTATAAGCTCATATGTTAACATATTTCAGTTGTGCTATTTCTCATCTGATTCTCTGTTTAAAGTAAATGTCAGCATATGCTCTTGTCTTTAGTGCTAGTTATGGCTAACATGATTTTTTTTCCCCTTGCTCTGAAAACATTTTTTTCTTATAAGCAATTTTGTTTGTTTCCTTGAAGGAAGTCCTAGACTTCTCAGACATGTGTAAAGCTGACATTTTCATGATAAGGCAGGAAGTCAGTTTGATGATTTTTAGTGATTAATTTTCAACCTAGCAAATTCAATTTCCTGCTTTCAGCAAGTTTGCACTTAGAGAATGCTAATAGCTGGAACATTGTAAACAAAGTAGGATTGATTCAGGATTTTGTTTTCAACTAGCTGTGGTAGAAATTTGGGGTTTTTGAAGTTACAGGTTTGGACAAACTCACAACTTCTTGCCCAATTCCTGCCTACATCCCTGCCACTAAATTCCTGCCTGAATCTACCCAGTTTTATAGTAAGACCATACCCAATATAAAGAGCATTCTTATTTTGGTTTATAATAGTGTTTAGGATTGCTGATAATGGAATAAAACCTCATTGCATTTGTGTCTAGACAAACAGAAAAAAGTAGGCTTTTCTATCTCATAGTAAGATTACACCTCTACATGTGTGCCTTAATATTGAACTCTGGAAGAATTTCTGATTCTCCCTAGTTTAAAAAAAGAACTATTCAGCCTGGAAAAGGGTGGTTAAGCAGGGGATAGATGTCTATAAAATCATGAATAGTGTAACAAGTATAGATCAACATTTTACTGCATCTCTGAATAAAAGAACTAGGGAGTAATGAAAGTAAAAATTGACAGGCTGAAAGTGGGAAAATGAGGTTGTGTGACTTGTGTAATGTCTTTGACTGATATAAGAATTTGTGGATGATAATTTTTAAATTATCTGGACATATTTCTGGAAAAAAAAAAAAGGCTCTAAAGTTATTAAACATAATGGTGATTAACTGAGGGCTTTAACACCCTACCTATCTGACAGAATTCCCAAATCACCAACTACTGTGGGGGTGAAGAAAATTGAAGAAAATACTGCTACAGCCTGTCTTCTTTTCTCTGTGCATCTATTATCATCCATTCTCCTGTTGGAAACAGGGGAGTTGGCTAGATGGACATTTTTGTTCTGACCTGAATAGCTATCCTTTTATATCATGCAATATCATCACATACTTACAGTGAAAAACAGCCCAGTATTTGTTAGCATCATGCACAGATGATCTATCTCTATAAATATATGAGTAGATGTGTCATAGTCTATTGTTGATGTAGATAAATGGACACGGAGAAAGCTGTAGTTTCCAACTGTGCAGAAGATCATGAGAAAAGAGTATCTGCTCTCCTGTGCAGTTCCCACATCCATATTGCAACTATATCCAGACAGTCCAGCATCTCACTTCAACTACAGTACGGAATGGTTTCTTCTCCTTCTTGATATTAGATTGATCTCACTGAAATTTAGTCACATTAATATGAAAATCAGATTAACCTTTAAGAGGTGTAATATCTCTCTGGTAGTACTATGATTATCTTAGGTTTCTTTTACAGATCTAGAGGAGAAATAACTTAGGAGGAAGACATGTCTACAGTAACAGTTGTCCTCTCAGTGTCTATAGTCTATTGTAGCTGACTGGGAAGTATTTATATGTGCAGTAGCTATAAACAGCTTTGGTTGCCTGCATGTGTATATGCTGAAGACCTCTGAAGTTTTTGGAGTGTTGTTAGCATGAGGATAATTACAATACTTTATTTTCTTTTACAGGCTTGCTTCAAGCAGTGTTAATTCACAATAGATTTCATAGTGGAAATAAAAAATAAGTCTCATAAGATTAAAAAGGAGACTTATTCTAAAGCAGATATTTTCAAGTTTATCTCCACAAAGAGTGCATGTAACTTTCTGTGTAGAGGACCTTAGCACTCAGCTATTTTGTGTAGTCAATAGAATATGTACCTATAATTGCATTGTATTGCAGAAAATCTTTAGAATAATGAACTACTCTATGAATTTGATTTATGAAAGTGGAATAGTTTGCTCTGGTACTAAGAGACTGTATTTACTGAAATCAAGCCATGTGTTTCAAATAACCTTATTACTGTAACTAGGCTGTTTGTCATGACACCTATCTAGCCATGGATATTTGTAATTGTCATGTCTTTTCCCACAGCTGGGCTGAAGTAATTTAAATCAGAGAACTCTGTCCCTTCTGCAATATAATATGCTTTATTATGAAGGAACAAACAAAAAAAAAAAAGATCAGGGAGTAGTAATTCTAATATCCTGTCAAAATTCTGTATTTCCACATGCAAATAATATTTTTTTTTTTCTCAAAAACAAAAATTAAATTGGAATAGGATTTAGCGGCAACCCTTAAAATTCATGCACAGCAATGTTAGTGAGTTTCTGTGGCTTGTTGGTCTGCAGAAATGTGAGAATTTTCCAGATATGACTGCATTCGTTCCATCTATTTGCAGTAATATTGCCTCTTAGCCTAATGAAGATAATTAATCGCATGGGAAAAGTAAAGCCAAAAGGAAAAGTGTTTGCCTGCGTGTTACCCTCTGAGGACAAGTTCAGTTACATGTACATAAATATATCCATCCACGTACAGCAGAATAGTCATAAATACTCAGCCAAGAATAATAATGTTCTAAGCAGGAAGGAAACATGAAATTCCAGGAGAAAGCCCTTTTTTTTCCCTCTAAACATGTATCCATTTATTTATGGCCTTTTGGGCCATGCTCCTCCTGCATTAGGATCTTATGAAAGCCTTGCCATTTGTGTTGTGTTATCTTAGCATTTGATGTGGCTAATATGATATAAAAACCCTGTAATGATTTACTGCTTTGGAAGACTCTGTCCAGCCAAAATATGAAGCAGATAGCCAGACAGACCAGGGATGAATATGAACTCTCCCTTTGTGCCTTCAACACTGTCCTATTTCAAAAGCTATTTTAACTTTTCTGATATTTGAAGAAAGTCTTTCTGAAATTCTTGTTACAGTCCGAGTAAGGAAAAATCCCTAATGAGAGTATGTAATTTTTGGCAGAATCTTCTACTTTTATGTTACAGAAACCAGCTCAGGGGTTGAGTTTTTTGGTTTGGGTGTTTTGATGATTTTTTTTTTTTTTTTTTTAACAACTTTGGAGTTCTGAGAGGAGCTAAATGATTTAAGATCAATGGATAGAAATTTGAATTCTAAAAAACTCATGAAAAATCCTAGTCTAGATCTCATTTTATCTCTTATTTCTCTACAAGTGTATTTGATTCAAAGAAGGGACTGCATAGGGCTACAATTAAAAGTGTGAACAATACTGCTGATTCTCTAAATTACCAAGGCAAAGTATTTGACTCTATCTGGAAAAAAAAAGTATCAGCTTACCTTTCAATTTTTGAAGCTCAGTCTACCAGTCCAATTTAGACTTCTACCACTCTGATGATATTCTGGCCATAAAACTCTTTCAGAATTAGTCTGATGGTACAGAAATTTAATTCTGGTATAAATTTTGTCAGAACTAGCTCTGGCACCATCAGACAATCTTTCCCCTGATAATGCTGGAGGAAAAATGACATATATGTAATATAATCTCAGATCTGATTAACTGCAAGTTAAATGCATATGTCAGCTAGTGACACCTCTTAACTTGAAAAGTTGTGCAGCTGGCATTGCAAGCCCTATAGATAAGTTAAATTTTATTAAAGTTAATGACATTCTTGATTGGGTATGGTTATGAACTAAAAGATTCAGAATGCTTGTGCTTTAACCAAAACTCAATATAATGGATATTAGCCAGATATTCTACATATTCTGAAGAATAGCTTGCAACTAGAGATGGAAATTCATAAATACATGTATAAATATATGTATGTATGTATGTGTACATACCATTTATAGAAAACCAAAAAAATATTTAGCAGACGAAAAGGAAATGGAACTATGTAATCAATTACCAAATGTGTAATAAAATTCACTGGAATATATATTGCAAAGGAGAGAATTACAGCTAACAGTTTGATTTAAATTAAAGCCGCTGGATAACTAGATGTCACTGTACTGATGTTTTAACAACTGTGTACACTTAGCACTTTCCTATTTTCTGTATTATCTGAATAAATGAAATCCACATTATGATTCTGGTGTGAAATATAGTTGCTGGCTTCAGGGTCTAGGTTGACTGTATTTAAAACAGATTTTTGCAGAATATCTGATGAAAAGTACAGGAATATTCAGTAAGGGTATGGAAAATAGTAGAGGACTGTTATGATGATCCCTCTCATGCATACATTATTCTCTAATGTAAAGTCTGTGCACTTAGCATGCATAATTCACTCCAGGGCTTATAGAATCATGCAGTATGAAAGGAAGCTCCAGAGACTATCCAATCTAACCTCCTACTCAAAGCAGAGTCAGCTAAAAGAGGTTGCTCATGGTCTTGTCCAGTTGAGTTCTGAATATTTTCAAAGATGGAGATTTGCTTTTTCCAAATGTTGATTCCCTTTTTTTTTTTTTTTTTTGGGGGGGGGAGGGGGAAAATACTAATATCTACTCAGAATTTCCCTTCTTGAAACTTCTGTCTGTTGCTTCTCATGTTATCACTGTTTACCTCTGAGAAAAGTTTGGGTTTGTCTTCTCCACACTCTTCCATTGTTGTAGACAGGAGTAAGATCTCCCCTCAACCTTCTCCTCTTAAGTTTGAACAAAGACAATTCCCTTGGCCTTCACTTGTATGGCATGAGCTTCAGGTCCCTGACCATCCTTACAGGCCTGTTGTAGTACTATATACTATTTGTTTTTCAAGATTTTCTTTATGTTGTAGGGTTTGACAATATTTTCTAGCCCCTAGGGCTGAATATGTGTCATGGCACCATCGGTATAAAACATCAAGGCAAGACATGGGCATAACCTCATCTTTCCCCTCCTCTTCCTCCAGTATAGAACCTGGATATACAAGTCAGTAAGAAATTACTGTGTGTTTTGGCAGGGTGGTATTTCAGGTCTCATGATGGAGAACAGCTGCACCACAACCTAGAAGTATTTGGCTCAATTCAGTTTTAAGCATAGGCTGTTTATTTTGTCAAGACAACCTCTGAAGTTTAACTTTTCCTCTATTAACTATACTATTTTCATAATATTTATGCCCAAAGTACACATTTAATTTAAGAATGTGAAATGTTTTGTTAGCATCAACATTGTGGACATCAATGGTGGGTTTTTGTGACTGGTACTAAGAACTTGAAGGACTATTGATTAAGAAATCCAACATTTACCAAAAGCATGCTGCACTACAGTTTACCCATGAATAGCTCATAATTCAGTATCTGATGAAACCACATTGAAGATTTTTGCACATCTCTGACTTCAGATACTTTGCTGTGGGTAGCATATATTTTGCAGAACAGATACTAAATGTCAGGTGTAATTTACATTTTATCATTTTGCTCCATATCATATTTATTTGTCTTAAAAAATATTCAAGCTGCATGGAATTCTTTTGAAAGCAGATTCTTCTGCCCTAGAAAAAAATCATGAGAGGTGTCATCTGTCAGAGAGAGGCTTTAAAATGATTTCTGGTGTTTTTCAAAAATACGCAATTTTTCAGTGAAGGTTGTTTCTTTTTCAATAAAGAAAGCTACTCCATTTGCCTCAGTAGGAGTCAACATAGAGCCAGTATGAACAGCTCCTTAGGATGAAGAAAGAAATTAAATGTTTTATGTCATTACTATTCCAAGTACTATATTTATACAAATGTTATATATATATATATATATGTGTGTGTGTGTGTGTAGGGGTTTTATATATATATATATATTATATATATGCATATATATTATATATATACACACACACACACACATACATATTTTCACATATAGGCACACACAGAGAGGACAGGTCCCACTGAATCCACTAACCCTGCAAAACCAGATTCAGAGTCTCAAAAAAAAAACCACACACTGCTCAGAGAATGGTATTTCTGAAGTGACCGTTTCCAGCAATTTCTCCAAAATGACACACTCTATGGCAACAGCAAGGAGAGGATCCAACTCGAGGGTGGTATTCAGTGATGCTTAAGCAACACAGCTTTTCTCCCTCCTCCTCCAGTTCCCTGCCCCCTATTCCCCCACACGTTTCCAAATTGGCCCAACTTTGGTGGATTTTTATGGGAACTGCCAAAGAGACATCTGCCAAACATCAAATCATTGCTCCAAGTGCAGGGGCACACTGACTTGAAACGGTCACCGTGCCTTTATTTTATTTTTAATTGTAAGAAAGTATGTATTTTCTTAGTCTCATTCTCCAAAACAGCTGAAGGGTTTTCACTAGACCCTTCCCAAAAAGCATATCTCCCAGCAGACAACCAGCTGAAAAGTTCTAGCTGAAATAAAGTTTGATGAAAAATGAGAAACTGAAAATAGGATTTTCAAACATAGGAAGTCTGGCAAACTTATAATAACTGGTGTTAGCATCAGCCCCAGCTGCACTGAGAAGTGAAAATCTGGTCAAACTGCAGATAAGGTTTTTTTACAGCACCAAACACCAGGTGCCCGAGTTAGCTAGCTAGTGACTCTAGGATCTCTCCTAAGTAGGAGACAAAGAAAGAGAGAAGCAGGTACATTTCTCCCAAGGGCATCTCAGGACACCTTTGCCAGGCACTTGGTCAGAAATCACTCCTGTCTGAGCCACTCCTCTGGTTCCACATGTGCAAGAGCTGCAAGCCAGGAGTCTTCACCTCCCTTCAGAGACTAAAATCAGCCTCCAGCTTCAAACATCACTTGCAGCAAAATAAAGATATAACAAAAAGTACAACCCCTCTATCACTAACTCAACTCTGTTCATAATATAATAATCACACCTTAAGTCATATGTACTCCAAGTAT
>NW_020799101.1:20446941-20456957 GCF_003259725.1 Athene cunicularia
ATATATATATATATATATATATATATATAAAAATATGTACATATTTGAACCAGAATTGAAATACTAATCTGTGCCAGTTGAAGCCTCCTAAGTATTTTTGGCAAAGAATATATGGCCCTGATTAGGGTCCCATAAGGATTATGTATTTTCTTGCATTTGCAAAAATGATGTCTTCAGAGGATTCTCTTTGTCTTCATGTGCCAGCAGGTGATAGTAACTAATTCTTAGATTTAAGATTTCTATCATCAGGTATCTTACTTCAGCTCCAACCTGGATCCTATGGTAGCATTGCTAGCACTGGTAGCTTTAGGCAATACAGTCCAGTTCCATAATCTGTAAACTTTAGGACCTTTCTAACCATATCTAAGACACTCTGCATTTTTAAAGAAGCAAGGGCCATAATTTGTTTTGCTATTTCCAAAAAGCTTTGTACCACTTGCTCAATCTTTGATGAGAAAACCCCACAGGACAATTCAGCAGTGTGAAGTACATACTGGTGACAAGTAAAATCAGAATAATGAACTGATTCTTGGTAAGATTCAGCTGGATGCAAAAAGTGTGAGGAACCCACTCAAACAGAATAAAGGGATTCAAAAAACTCTGCAGGATGGTGTCTATAGCACTGCTTTCTTTGAATAAAATTCAATACTTTTGGGGAGTCTATTGGGACTTTGGGGAATACTGTAAATGTAGAGTGGAGTTCTATATGTAGGATGTAATTTAGTGTAGACATTTAAGTTACTGACTAAGATCATATCCAGGAGTACTTCCTGGGGCAAGAGAGCACAGACTATGGTTACTGATCTAAGAGTTTGTGACCCAGGCAGAACCAGAAGGCATACCTTCTGCTTCTGCCTGTGTCTAACATAGACAATCAAGAATCACTAACTTCCCCTTTACCAGTGTCCTCTTATATGTCCTCATCCAAGCTATATTGTTGCCATCTTCCAGCCAAAGCACAAGATATTCTTGAGAGATGTGAAGAGATTATTTTTATCTGGACAGAGGATTGTTATGTTGTGACATAAGCCCTTCAGAGACAGGTGCTAAATCAAGGATATTGGAAGCACGCCATAAGACGTTCTTCAAAATTTTAAATATATTTAAGAGAGGTCCTAATTGTAAGAAAGCCTTTGGAACTGATGAAGAATCTATATGCATCTCAGGCGGCTTTAAAGGCAGAATTTATATCAGTGAGAATGTATATGCAGTAATGAACAGAAATTTTTACAGTTATAAAGCACATTGCATGAAAAGGGCTGCTGTGGGAAAATTCCCTCTGTGTGTCTGTTCTGCCAAAATATATGTATATTTATGTGCGTATGTTTCTTTGTGCATGGGCTACTCCCATTCTCCTTCTCCCACATGCATAAAACTCAAGTTTTAGTATTCTGGCATTTTTCCCAGAGAAGCAGGACCCATCGCCCACTAAGCATCCAGGAAATCATGACAAGTTGGCACCAACTGAATCATAGCATTCCATTTCCTCACGTAACTGCCAATAAATGCATTGGAAAGTTAACAAACATCTGAAGGTGAGCTCAAGATTCATAAAAATACCAATGACATTCAGATAAAGTAAATTAACAGAATTTGCTGGAAAAAATTCCAGACATATTTTATATCATACAGTCATAAAAAGGAAACAATGGATAGTATGCCTTCTAATGTAATATGTAATGAAGCAGAAATTTGTTTGTACAACTAACAATGTAATCACATAGGTGAATCTAATTGTCCATGTTGTTAAAGAATTATGTCAATATCACTTTCTGTTAAAAAAATTATTTGGGCACCATTCTGTCAGATGGGAAAGGAGTCTGGGTCCAAGTATATCAACACACGCAGTTTGGATTACCACTTTGTAGCAATGGGTCTTACTTTTTCTTTCAGTGTAACTTCTTCCCTGGCATAGTTGCCTTAAATTTCCTTCTTTACAGTTATATGCTGAATAAGATCACTGAAGATGGGCAGATCATACATGGGCAACCAGGTGAAGAACATCCACCAACTGGTAAAGAAAAAAATGCTGTACCATGTGCCGTAGATACAAAGCTAATTCTTCAAATTCCCACACTACTCAAATTACTGGTTTAGGATCCTTCAATAACATAAAAGCAGAATAGTTCAGGGGATGACTCTTACATAGTAAGACATGTATCCAGAAACATCTTGTTATGCTCAGAGTAGGCTATGCAAAGCTATGTATATATTTGAAATGCCAAATTATGTTACTTGTCATATCTCTTTTTTTTTCCTAACACATAGAATATATGTTATAATACAATTTTACATTTCTTCCAGGGGACATCAATCATATATTTTTTAATTATGTATGGCTATTCATTCCCACAAGGTTTATTTTCTCTTCCAGTTAACTTAGACTCTTACTTTCAAGTTCTAGAGGTGTGACTGTGTGTTTCTAGCAGAAGGCTGATTCTTATGTCCTAAATAACAAGTAGTAACCTTGGCCTAAGGTCTTCCACCATAAAATATGTAACATACCTAATATCTCAACATTAAATACGTAGTCCTAAATAGGATGCCTAGTTGCCCCAGGTTCTGTTCAATGGGGAGAGAAAGGCACATTCAGAACAGGATTCACATCTCATACCCAGTAAACTGTCATCTGAAACTGCTCATTTCACTCCACTAACAATGCGGACAGCCTACAGCAAGTGCTCTTAATTTAGTCAAGTACACTAAAGCAGCTAAGTAGAATGATCTGGGCCATGCTGCCTGTGTGCATGTAGCCCTGGAGTCACTGTTGTTTGTACATGGTTCCCTACATACTTCACTAATGTTGTTCTATTCACAAGGGGACATTTACAATGTCACCCTTTAAATTAGGAATTCATGTTAAAGAAGAGAGAGAATATCACTCATTTATGAACTTGGGACTTGTAAGCACACAAATTCATAGCAAATAGCTCCAACATAAATAAAGAACAAGCATATCACTGTATAATTACACTTGTGGGTACAATGAAAGAAAATGAATGCAAGTACATTACGTTGTGCTCAAAGGACATTCACACTTATATGGAATTTTTAAATCTTATTAGAGAATAATGTATAATATTATATTAGATATGAACTTTTTTTTATATAGTTGATCAAGTGAAAGCAAAAAAATAGATCCCAGTATATATATATATTATGTATTGACAGCTTCATAGTCTATGGACTAAAACATTTGGTGTTGGTTTAAAACATATATAAGCCATGAAGAGAAGACGCAAGGTCAAAGTAGCACAAAACATAGGTTACATAGCTCTCTGTTTATCACAATATGTCATAACAGAAGTTGGTTATTAGTAACGCTTGTTTTGAGTTTGCATTGATTGATCCATATGTCAGTGAGACGTATAAACCTATCATCAATGTGTTTATAAGGCTGTATAAATGCATGCAAAGAGAATACCTGCTGCTGGTTTTCTGGTGTCTCTCCTAATGTGCCAATGGATTAATCAGTCAATTCTGCATACGGCAACAACCTTATTGCAATTATCCGAAGTGTCATTTTAGGGTAAGATGAAAAATATCATAGGATCTCTGAAAAATCAAGCCAAGCATCATTTCTGATTGTCATGAAAGTGTGTGACTATCACAGAAAATACCTGGATGTTCCATCATGGATTCCTCCTGTGCGTTAATAACATTTAGTTAAATATTCCACAGGGGTGACCTGTTTTAATAAGAGGTTTTGTTTAGCTGTTCATTCAGTCTTCATACCATTTGGAAGATTTCTTTCTGGGTAGCACTTTGGATTTCAGTGTAAAGAACAGAAGTATCCATAGATTTAGGGTGTGGATGTGCCATATTACTAAACAACTACTAAAGCATATCTTTTTTAATTCAAGTGATGCAAATACATATATGATAACATTTATCATAGTCATTATCAACTCTCAAAATCTAGCTATATAGATTAATATTTGAAATTCTCTTTTGCCCTATAGGTAATTACAGTCTCTTCTTGGTTAGTCTGTTCTGATTTATTAGCCTCTTAAATTTATGTTAAACTGGTCAGTGAGGGTATTTTCAGTTTTGATCATAACGAGAGAATGTGAGAGAAAACCAAGGCCTAAAACCGCTCTGTGGATGCATCTGACAACTGTGATAATTTGATTTCTCCTCAGAAACATGCTCCATCACATCTTTCCTCCACCCCAATTATAAACACATCACAACTCCCTTTGTTTCCCAAGTCCCTGCAATCCAGCTACCCTGAGTATAACAATATTCTTAGCTGATTTTCCCCCTTATATTTCAGTATCTGCATGTCAAATCCTTCCACTCCAAGTTCCTTATGCTCCAGCTGTAGCAGCTGATAGACACTGTACCCTGATTGTCTCCTGTTCATTTTCTCAATCAGGTCCCTGTATCCATAGCCAGTGATCCCTAAACCCCCTACAGTCCATGTGCCTTAACCTCACAGTTCCAACACCTTCATATACATTAACTGAAGACACCGAGATCTGTTCATCAAACCTGAGCTTCTTCAAGTGCATCCACAGCAACTTATTTCATATAAATTAGCTTATTATTTTGTGCAAAGAAGGAGTAGTCCAAATGAAGAGAACCTTATATAGCTGACAGCCGCAATGTGTGGACTACGAACTGCAGGCAAACTTTGTTCCCACTCACCTCCTGTCACCCCACTACTTTTCTTTGGCTCATAATGTTGCGGTTTTCATGTGGTTGCCCAGGAGGGAAATGGAGAGACAAAGGCTAGTTGGAGTTCTTATACTGCTTTCCTCACTTTGTCCTACTCAGCAATAGATTCCTGATCCTCTCCAAGTCTTCTATTTGCTCACTCTATTTTTAGAATTAGTATGGACTCACCTTTGGACTAGTATAATATCTCTGCAATCTTAGGAAAGACATTTCACATTTGTGTCTGTTTTCCTTCCCCATGCTTTAGGCTGTTAGCACTTTAGACAGATGATATCCTTTAGCAAGACCTACTTTATTCTATGTTTTTTGAACAATAGGGCTCTGGTCCCATGTTAAATTAAATACAAGTAATAATGGATTATATTGTCATACTTTTTTTGAATGATCTAATCAGAGATGAACAAGAAAAGAGTTGGTTGCTGCTTTCTAACTTTATTCTTACGGCTTATATGAAAAAAAAAAAATTGCTCTGCTTTAACCAGGATAATCAGGGTAAAAGATCCTTCAGTAGCTTTCAGCAAATCCACTTTCCTTCTTTTCTACGGATGCACATCCTTTTGTTCACTACTAGAAAACTGTGAAGGTCAGCTTCTTACTTTATAGAAGATGAGAAAGGGAAATGTCCCTTCTGTACTTACAAAAACACTTGCAGAGGTGAGTAGATAGTAGCAGCATTTGTGGCAACTGTAGGTTGGAAATTCCTAGGGAGACATACCAAGAAGACAAAGTCAGTTAGAGTGCTATCAGCAACAGGTCCAAAAAAACAGCAGGAGGTTTCCTGTGCACCAGAGCTCACACTGATAACTAGCTATCTAATGAAGCAGCTGAGAACACAGTAGCTATTTTTTGGCCTCCCAGGAATTTTTAACTTTCTAATTCTATTCAGGTGTCAAGATAAGATGAGGGAGAGTATCCAGTGGCTGAATTGATGTAGGGTTGGAAATGACATCAAAAGAAAACTAAATTATATTTCAACAGAGTAAAAATTCTGATTTTGCTCACACTTACTGAATTTAATATATACACACAGATAACTTTTGTTTCATGAAGTGGAATATTAAAGACATTGCAGGATCTTGCCTTTATTTCTTAGAATCTCTTATCCTGAAATTTGTCCTTAACATCCTCCACAGACAGGGAAAACATTATTCCTTCCAGAATGCTGGAAACCAGTGCTCATCTTATTGCTGACTTTTGATAACAGTAATACGACATTGTATTATTTATTAATGAAGTGCCTATGTACCTACATACTAGATCTGTGTGTGTGTGCATGTACACATAGGAAGAAAAAAAGTACATCTGAAGTACCTATGTTTGAATGATCTTGTAGGAACTGTAAAGCTGTATGTTTTTTTTCCAATTTATTGGATGGAAATGGATAATTCCTATGGCATTATCAATTTCTTGTCCTGTGTGCATTGAATCAGAAGAGAATGCTGCTGCTGTTTCTTCTCAGACAAAGTGTATCAGAGCAACCTACTATATTCCATTCCATTTAATACCTTAGGGTGCAATAGAGTTTTGTAGCCACTCTTCCACCAAGATACACCGATACCTTCTATGAGACCCTCTTAGTGCATCTGGAGCAAGTCTGCCCTATCATACATATAAATGTCACACTTTCAGTTTGATTGATTGATTCATGAAGGGATGTATATGAATATAACATATCAGCCTTCCCAGGTGAAAAAAAGCAAAGAAAGAGAGGTGAATCCTGATAAATACTTACCTATAACACTTCAGTGAAAATAAAGAAGAAAAAAGGCATTCTGCATTCCTGTATATCTCAAGCGGGCTTTTGATCAGCAAGTATAAGAAGTCTTGAAAGGGGAATATAACAGCTGACTGCCTTTAGAGACTGTCTCCTTACAAAGACAGAAGCTTTGTAATCAGGTAAATTCAAACTCCAAGGTTTCATATAACTGGAGGAAAATATATCTAATTTGCCTGTAGGGAAGTTTGTGGATAGAAATCTTGTTATAATTTTAATCATTTTACCTTATTCTTTGCTTCCAGTGTTAAAAGGAAAGCAGTATCTTCCTTAATAGATTCTATTTGAAGTGATTAACTTCTTTGCCTATATAAGAACTCCTGATGGGGAAAAGGCAAGCTGTGGTCTCTAAATGCAGCTGTGATGGTACAGTGGCTCAAAGGAAAGACCTAGGTGGGTCAGGCATCCATAGTTTTAAGAATTGTAATGTCCATTACAGAATTTGAAGCTGGGCTAAATTACATCAGTTGAGACTTTGGAGTCTATTTAGATTACCAAAGTTTTCAAACAATAGAGCTACAGAACAAAAAACTCCTAAACAAATACATGTAATTTGAAATGGGTCTTATGATACCCTAGCAACAGGAAACACTTTAAACCTCAGCGTGCAAACATTCTCTCACACACAATACATTTTCCTTCAGTTTAGTGACTAGCATATACCGTGGCCTCCTTCAGGGAATCAGGCATTTGTTTATGCAGTGAATTGCCCAGACAAAATGAAAAAGTATTGGGAAAATTCTCCACATAGTGTATAAGTGTACAGTCAAGTTCAGTGCCATTTGGATTTTTGGGGGCCAACTCAGAATATTGTCATTCTTCAGAAACAGTCCTCTCAGCACTGCCGTGAAAGCCATAACCAGCAGCAGGTTATGTCACATCGCTGGAACAAGCCCAGCTCTCCTAGGGCCCTGGTTCGTGGACCTCGAGCCAATGCCGGCTGCATTTCACTGGAAAAAATAAATGGAGTGAATGTGTAGTACTGAGCAGCTACGGTAATGGGTGATGTCTGCGCTCACTCCTGTGCGATGAAAATATACTGTAGATTCCTTTCTCTCCTCAGGGCACCTCTGAGCAGGAGGTCTGGCAGGCCAGGGGGGACCATGCCACGGCAGCCGTTTGCTCTGGGGTGTGAGCAGTAAGGGTATGGCGGCTCTGGGTGTGCACTGCCGCTCCAGGCAGCTGCCACAACAATACAGCGTGCGCTGTCCCCACCAGGGAGAGACGGGCGGGCAGGGCCGCGGGCAGGGCCGCAGGCAGGGCGCTGCAGGCCTCGCAGCTGGGGCCGTCACAGCCACACGGCGCTCACTGGGGCTGGTCGGGCCTGCAGAGCGGGCGGCGTGTCTTCTGCAGGAGCAGCCCTGGTCGGGGCCCTGGGTCACAAGGAGAGGCAAGAAGGGTGTGCAACAGTGGGGAAAATGAAGTGGAGATGGAGAGGGTCTTTGAGGAAAATCTGCAGGAAAATCTGAGCCACACAAAGCAAGGGAGGAGGGAGACTGAGGGCCTGGTCACAGAGGCAGTGAAGGGTGGCTGCCATGGTGGGGAAGGCTGGGAGCCGATGGCTCCTGGCAGAAGGAGGAGGGTTCCTGATCCACCTTCAAACCCACTGCTGTAGGATAGGCCCAGTGTCAGGCACTGGGGAGAACAAGCAAGACCCGTCAGAGCCATCTGAGGAGCATAATATCCACACAAAGTAGAGAAGGTGAATGATGATTTTAGGAGACTCATTTCTGCAGGGAACAGTGGCAGCGGTCCGACCTGACCCGCTGCCTCAGGAGGTTTGTTGTTCACTCGTGTCCTGGAACCAGGGTGTTGCCATTGCCGCGAGACTACCCAGATTTCTCAGGCTGTCAGACTGTCACCCCTTGCTTCTCTACTGCATGGACACCAGCAGTACTGGTAATAACCCAGAGCATGTTAAGAGTTGCTCCCAACCTTGTGGGATGAGGGTAGAAGGCAGGGGAGCCCAGGTGGTGTCTCCTCAGTCCTTCCAGCAAGAGAGCAAAGCTCAAGCAGAAGTTGACTCACCCAACAGGTCAATACAATACCTGATTGATGTTACTGGGTTCTATAATAGGATGTCCTGGTTTTAGTTGGGATAGAGTTAATTTTCTTCCTAGTAGCTGGTATAGTCCTCTGGTTTGGATTTAGAATAATATTGATAATACACT
Source organism: Athene cunicularia (assembly GCF_003259725.1). Taxonomy (NCBI): domain Eukaryota; kingdom Metazoa; phylum Chordata; class Aves; order Strigiformes; family Strigidae; genus Athene; species Athene cunicularia. Next base: position 20,455,567 of record NW_020799101.1, read on the forward strand.
GATATTTTGATTGTTGCTGAGCAGTGTTTACATTAAGTCAAGGATTTTTCAGCTTCTTGTGCTACCCTGCCAGTGAGGAAGCTGGAAGTGCACAAGGAGCTGGGAGGGCATACAGCCAGGACAGCTGACTCAAACTGGCCAAAGGGATATTCCATACCATATGACATCATGCTAAGCATATAAACTAGGGGGAAAGCTGACCAGGGGGTTGCTGCTCAGAAATAGCCTAGGCATTGCTTGGTTGGTGGTGATGTTTTTCATTTGCATTGCTTGATTTTCTTGTGTTTTATTTCTTATTCTTTTTGTTATTTGCCTTTTGATAACAATTTTTAAATAATAATAATAATAATAATAATAATAATAATAATAATAATAATAATAATAATAATAATAATAACTATTCTTATTATTATTATTATTATTATTATTATTATTATTATTATTAAACTGTTCTTGTCAAACTATAAATCTTCTTAGTTTTACCCTTCTGATTTTCTTCTCCATCCCACTGTGAGGGGGAGCAAACAAATGGGAGTCAGTCTCTTCTCCCAAGTAACAAGCAATCGGACAAGAGGAAATGGCCTCAAGTTGCACCAGGGACGGTTTAGATTGGATGTTAGGAAAAATTTCTTCACCTGAAGGGTTATCAACAGGCTGACCAGGGAAGTGGTTGTGTCATTATCCCTGGAGGTATTTAAAAGAGGTTGTAGATGTGGTGCTTAGGGACATGGTTTAGTAGTAGACTTGGCAGAATTAGGTTAGTGGTTAGACTCGATGATCTTAAGGGTTCTTTCCAACCTAAATGATTCTGTGATTCTATGATTCTAAGAACTATTCTTGCCTTATACTCCAAGTCAGGCTCAGCTCTTAAGAACTTCTGACAGTCTAGGTCCAGGAACTTTGGTTACCTACAGGTAAATATTTAAGAATACAGGTAACACTTTTAGGATATGCTTATAGTTAAGCACATAGTTAGCTTTTCATTATATAAAATAAGTAAATGAATAAAAATTGCCAGGAGTAATAAACTCTTTTGTATCTGCCACTAAAGATTCCATAAGCTTATCTTACTTTCTGGGGTAATGTGTGAGAAGAACCTCTTGATTTGTATATTTTATTAGAGTTTTGACATGACTTTCAGGAGGCTATTGGTATGTCACTAATCTGAGTAGGCATACTCCTGTCTTTATTTTTTCAAGTCACATATCATAAGTAAGTCATTTGCCCACGAGACAAGAGTATTAACATAAACATTACACTTACATAAGCTATTCTAACATGAGTGGGATCCCTGCATGATCAGGAATCAGAAACTAAGGTCACAGAGAAGTTCTCCAGTTATTTGATGTTAAATTTTAAGAATATTGTACATCAGAGATTGGTAGCTTTGG
>NW_020799101.1:20457007-20537432 GCF_003259725.1 Athene cunicularia
AAAAAAAAAAAAAAAAAAAGTAGTATACTGCTGGTTATGCTCTCTCTCCAACTCCTGAACAAGATGCACATTTGACTAAATATCAAAGCTTTCAGATGTTTGTATCATAAGAATTACTTTTAATAAACTCAGTTAGACCCTAAAGTAAAAATGAGGAGTATAAACATTTAGAAGTAGTGGCATGAAGATTCAGGAGTTCTGAAATCCATTAAATCTCTTTTCCCTGCTGTGATCAGGTCTGATCCTATGGTATATATCCCATTCCAGTACAGTAATTCATATCTAATTATATGTTCCTGCTTAATAAATCAATAAATAGTCACCTGACAGACTCTGTAATCATATCATTCAATGTTACTGATAACTGGGCAGGCTGCCTCTCAGATGCAACGTTGTTGGTTGCTCTCAGCAATACTGATGGTTTGTTCCAAACATATTTTAAAATCATTCATTTTTCTTGTGCTAATTATATCTTCTAGGCTTTCGCATCACTGTGTTTACACTCCAAGATATTAGACTACCACATACAGGTAGAAGAGTAGGAATCTTTTAGTGTACCCATGCTGAACTGGCCATGGCAGGCTGAGGTCTGTCTAGTTTTATCTTGTGTATATCTTTACATACAGCATCTTTCCTATTTATGTATCTCATTCTGGGAAAATATGGACAAAATATAGCTGAGCAAATAACTAAGGGTGAATCATTTCACAAAGTTTACATATTTTTAATTTCTGCAAGTACCTTCTAACTGTCGTTATCTAAAAATCATTCTGAAATAATAATTCTTTATATAAATATCTTGAATATTTCAGTCTCCCATATTGGCTTGACTTTCATGAGATTGTAGACAGTGCTTGATGTTCTTCTCAGCCATAATTATAATAAGGTACTATTGTGAATAACTGGGTATATCTGTAGTATTCAGAAGTATTCCGCTTAAAATTCTTGGATTCAGAAGTAAGTCTTCCTGCCAATAATCCACAGCCAGTGAACCCAAAAAGTAGTCAGTGAAGTTCATGAAAATTCATTAAAAATTTAAACAAACATTCACAGATTGATTGTTTTTGTAATATTTAAAACTTCTCTAATTATAAACACTTCATAAATTTGTGACTTGACAGCAGAAAAATGGATCCTAAGAGGTAGCAACCTGAGAATGAGTGTTATGTGAAAAGACTGCTAGGACACAAAAAATGGATGGTGGAGCTAATGCTGTGAATTGTCATTTTGTGTGGGTGCAGGTGCATAGCACATGGGAGAGTGGAGAAAGCTACATTTCCTGCATAGAAAGAAATTGAGTCTTTGTGGTTTTCAGGGGGGGAAAAGTGCTGTGAGTTACCATGACTCTATCCTTTGTTGTAAAATAATTTTGATAATGCAAATACTGTAGTAACTAGTGAATATTTATTGCAAGAAGTTACCAAAACATTATATCTACCTGTGTCTGTAAATACATATATCTTTGAATGTTTCATTATTTTTGTAAAGTGAATGATTCAGTGATCTGGAACAGGGATGTATGTGTGACGAGGTTATGCTAATAAAACATTAGTTATGCTATCAGGAAATCATGGCTTAAAGGCTGTTGAAAAAACCCAGAGGATTACAACAGACACTCCCCAAAAGTTCAAGCATAGGATAATTGCAGAGGAGTGGAAAGTGCAAGCAAAGGAACAATACTAGAGGCATCAAGCCTATTAACACAGATCACAAATGGTCATTTCCTGATCATTAATGAAATGCAGCATTGAGAGCTGTGTAGAACTTGTTTCAGAGATAAAAAAAGAGAACTAGGAACAAGTATTACACATAAGTGAAGTTTACATAGCAAATTTGAATACACCATCAAACTGTGAACTAGTGAGAAAAGAGCAAATAAGCACAGTGTTAGCAAACGTATTATGCCCTAGGGAGACCCAGAGTGAGGAGGAAACATCAGCTTCAGTGCTTCTCCCGCAGAAGAACTTGAGGTGCTACCAATTTATCGTAAACCTGTGCTAATGCTTTTCTTCAAAGAAGATTGGTACCCTGATTTTAGGACCCAAGGGGCATCAAAAGGGTGGAGGTAATGTCAGAGAAAGATGTAGATACTAGAAAGTTTGTGTAGATCAGTTTTAATTCCATCATTACTGGAATTGAACTGTAGTACTTATATAATCATAGAATAATTTAGTTTGAAAAAGGATGTCTGAAGGTCATTGTGCTGGTTTAGGCCCTGCTGGGACCAGAGACCACGTTGCCGTTGTCCCTCCCCCACCCTCGGACCGAGTAGGGCACAAACCCCAGGGTTGAAATAAGGAAAAATTTAATACAACAGTGTAATAAATAACAATCTGAACAACAACAATAGCAATAATAACAACAATAAAGTAATAACAGTAAACAAGACAGAAGATATACAGAGAAATACCGCAGTGAACACAGCCAGCCCGTGCGTGTGCTCCCCACGACCAAAACCACAAAGGAAAAAGTTCCCACCTTGCCGTGCCGGACCTGACCTCAGCATGGTATGAATAACCCGGCTGAAGATCCCTTCCCCCTCTCTGCTGGGGAAACTTAACCCTATCCTAGCTGAACCAGGACAGTCATCTAGTGGAATTGCCTTAGTCAGAGCAGGACCAAGCAGGTGATACTATTTAGGGCCTTCTCTAGTTTTGAGTATCTCTAGGGCTGGAGAATTCACAGCCTCTCTGGTCAACCTGTTACATTGTCTTACCCCATAAGGTGAAACATACTATATTAATATATAATCAGAATTGCCACGTTGGAAATTGTGCCTGTTGCCCATCATACTATCACTGTACACAATTGTTATCTACAGCTTATGGTGGGTGTCCGGCATTCTGTACAATTAAGGTGGAAGTTGAGAGAAAACAGCTTCACCTCAGCTGAATCAATGATTAGGGTGCAATTGTGCTTTAGAAGTCTGAATGCATTGCTTTCAATTTCCAGAAGCACCAGTTTATTCACGCTCTAGGGCAAAGAATCTTCTTATGACTGCATGCCCAGGAGTCTATTTAAATAGTACGAGCCCAGTGGTGATAAATAGCTTACCTTTTATACATAGCTATAATATTTTGTCATCACTACCTGACTTAATTTTCTATTATACACTAATGATAGGCAAAACAGAAAAGGTTCGGATTTCATGTGCCACTTCCTACCTGAATTATCACATTTTTTGAATCAACAATATTCTGAATTGCAGATCTCCTTGAGAACAGGTTTTTGGGTTTTTTTTTGTTTTTGTTGTTTTTTTTTTTTTTTTTTTAGAAGGAGCGTAAGGCATCCTATTCCACTTCTTGGACAGACATGTAATCTGTACTGTACTGCTTCTGCCTAAAAAAAATCCCCAGAAAGATAAAATCTTTAACTAATTCTTGACAGTTTTCAGAAAAACAGGGAACTGGATTCAATTTCAAATGAATGCCCTTGTTAGATTCTTAAACATTTCACAACAATCAAAGAAACCAAATATTTTTAGGGAAAGCATGCAAACATTTCAAATTATTTTTGTAAGGATGACAATGTCTATGTCTTGCAGCTGAGAGAACGCTTTGAAGTGACAGCAGACGTGACTGTTGGAAGAATATGGAGCCTCAAGATACTATTTTGTTTTCTGAAGCTTCTTTACAATTTTTGACCAAAGTGACTGAAAAAGTTGTTTTGCACACATTGATCCCTTTGATCATTCCCAGTGGATTACATGAAAGATTGTTTTTAAAACAAACTGAAGGCATACATACACAGTTCACACAAGTTTCTCACTGGATTTTCTATCTAATTGAGGACATAATAATATTTTTATGGATACAAAAGTATTTTACATCTGCATTTCTTAAAGCAATTTAACACACCCTAATGAATTCAATTCCAAAGTTCTATTTCGCAGGTAAGTAAAAGGCGAAATAAGACGAAAATGGCTGGCTAGTGATCCCACCACTGGTCTTAAATGGCATAGAAGTGAGATATTATTGTTCCAATACAGAGACAGCAAGATATATCTGAGATCATATTCTATGGTCATATGAAAAGGATGTATTTCCTTGGATAACAGGAAACCAGAAGTTCAATAGTAACTGAAATGGGAAAAATCCCAAGGTTTTTACTTTTTCCAAGAACACAACTCACTTCTATTCATAAAGCACTCATCCTCTGAAGGTCTTACTTTCCTGGTTCCTATTTGGAATGAACAGGAGAAACAATGTAAGAAATACAATAAGAAAACTCAGAATATTTTTTTTAGTACTAGGGAAATGCAGACAGCTGAAACTTATATTTTAAAAGCTAATTCTAATTCAAGCTCATCTGAAATTAAATGCCTTCCTGAACACAACATCCCCTCCAAAAATTCTTAAAAATGAACTGCAACATAAATGAATGAATGAATGAATGAATGAATGAATGAATAAATAAACAATCTTCCCCAATAACAATAAAACCAAATATAGGTAAACCAATTACCGAGAGTACAGCTGTGAGACGAGGAGAAGTTTTTATTTCTCTTGCTTTAATACTTTGAGTGTAACATGGCTGTAAACCAGCAGGCAGTCATAAACACTAACAGAAAGAGTTTGAATCAATATGAAAGGAATAAGGTTTCCAACTGCAGCCTTTGCAATCTTAAAAACAGCAGTAAAAGGCAGAAGGAATCCATTGCATTCACCATACATTTTTATGAGTGTCACAGAAGTTAAGAGTCTCCTTAGACACATCAGCAGGTAAATCATCTACGTTTGTGCCAAAATCAGCAAGAACACTGGTAATTTACAGCAAGGGATCTGGATCTGGTCTTCAGCTTTTCATCAGTGAAGAGCATTTCTGTTGTTTAGGCACTGTGTGACAGAATTTCTTGTTGACATAGTAACATTTTTTTCTGAAACGTCAATTTTTAGATCTTTCTCTGACACCTATATTCAAGGCTGTCGAGGTGGGTGGAGAAGAGTAGCTGGGACAGAATTGCACAGCTGTTGTTGAGACAGGCTCACATGCACAGTTATTTGCAGGGTCCATAGCTAATGGCATATTGTTGGCTCTAATGATAAACATTATTTTGTGAAAAAAGTAGGAGGGCAGTTTGAAAAAGGTCTGTAAATCATTGAAAACTACAGAAAAACATTTAAATGACAAGGGTCCTAAACTGTCACAATCCTTGTAAAGCGAAACATTAGATTTAAAAACATATGATCAGCCTATTAATTATAAGCCTTTATTGTGTCCAGGTTCTTAACGCCTGAAAGCAAATTGTTCTGTAATTTAGCACTAATGATTTGATGCTGTAAATGTGTTAATACTATGTAAATGCAACTGCAAAATATTTTTAAGAAACCAGACTCAAAATACTGCTCTGTCACAAAGTGAACCTTTCATATGATTTTGTAATGCTACTTAAGTAAAAGCACCAACATGTTTTGTTGATAAGAGCTAAGCTCTTTAGTTGGCAAAATATGACACTGAAATAAAATTTAAAGCTGCTGAATTTAAAAATTTTTAGTTTTGAAAGTATCAAATGTATTTCACACCTGTACCACATTATTTTACAATGCATTATGGTCCTTTTTCTCATCATATCATTGTATGTGTGTGTTAAGGTTTTTATATTTATCAGAAAGACTAAATATTCACACCATGGTATCTCCCTGAAAAAGACAGCAAATGTTACTGTATCATATTGAAGGCACATACAAGATCATATTGATATTTTTTTTGATATAAAGACATTGTGACAAAGTCTGTCTTACATACAACTTAATAGTCATGAGCATATCTGCTATTTTTTTATATTTGCAAAATTATTTAGCCCCTCTACTACATTTTATTTTAAAGTAAAAGAAGGTTGTTAAACTACTAAAGTGGTAATGAAATTTATGTGATCTGACAAGTTACCTGAAACTACCTGTGCTTTTACTCTGAATTTATACTATAAGAATGAAAAGAAGTAGCAGGTTCCTTATCAGCAATTTCATGTCTAGATTTCATGTCTAGAAAGAACGGTCTCTTCTACTCCAGACAGAATTATGATAAGTTTAAGGCTATGACAGAACAATTCAAAGGAAACAGAACACATAAATCCCTGGTGAGATAAACTTATGCATGTAAACTGACTTTCTTTTAATCGTGTTGTATACCAGAAAGGTTATCTATTATTAGTTGACATCAATGCATCTTCCAGGAGAGCTTGAAAATGCTGTTTTATCTGAGAGAAAATTAAAAAATTAGTTTGCTTTCTGAACCTCTGAACTCAGAATAAATTATAAGAATGGTCTGAGCAATTTATTTGGTGAGCTGATCTTTTAAAAGTACTTTAGCAACATTTTCTTCCACAGGATTTTTCATCTGTTGTAGGTGAACCTCGGAGTCAGCAAAAGGTTGTTTCCACAGCACTAGAACATACAAAACTTTATCCAGCCTGTATGTCCCTTTAGCAAATGTTGGTCAGATGGAATCCTCAGGAAATATGAATGTTTTCTAAAGTTAAACGTCTATTTTCTAACTGGCAAGGAAGGGATAATGACAGTGCCTGCCTTGGTGAAGTGCTTTTCAGGCCTTTGAATTCAAAGTGCTCTGTAAGAACACAGTCTTTTATCATTTAATTTCAGATCCCGGCTGGAAGAAAGAATTCATGGCGGGTGAAAATTGAAAACAGTGGCTGAAAGGAATGAAGTTAGTACAGACACCTTTAAAGTGCAAAAATGTTCACTGTTTTTCAGAGTAATTGAAAGTCATGTTTTATCCTATCTAAACTGTTTTGCCCATCTTCAGGTACTGCTATTGCTCTTACTGCTTATATTTTTTGTTCTTTCTTTTGTTCTGTCATTATACTTAATGAGTCATACATGTTTCTTTTTTTTTTTTTTTTTTTTTTTTTAATTTATTCACTGCATAGGACACTTTAGTACTATACTGGAAAAGAAGTGTCATCCAAATGAATAAATGATGGCAATTTTAAAAGAACATAATTTAAACATGCAAGAGGAATTCAATTGCTAGGCAGGGGAAATGCTGCATTTGCTATTTTTAGTCTTGTAAACATATGCAATTTAAGTTTAACACACATGACAATTATAAGAGGGTTTGAATTTTAATTTGTTCTCTCTTCTTTGAAGAAATTCAACCTCCAGTGACATATTCAAAACTGTACCTCATATTTTTTACTGCCAGCATAATTCAGAAATTTTCTATTTAGCATCCAGTTGAAAAATGGAAAAAATTCTAATAATAAATCTCATGAGAACAATTCTTTCGGTTTTTAATAGATTAGATTTATTCCACTGGTGCAACTTGGAACATGGGACTACTAATGGTTATATCCATTCCTCTGCTGTGCTGAAGCAATATACTTGGGGACGTCTGGAATAAAGCATAAGTAAAATAAGCAGCTGCTTAAGGTGGGCTGCATATGACTAAATTCTGAGACTAGAGATATCACAGAAGAAATTCCTGTTTGCATAAATTAGTAAAACTGAATTATTTTGTTCTCATATCTGAGAATCTCTTAAAAGTATTTATTTATTTTGTTTTCTTATACTGCAGAGAAGTTTTCTTCTGCATCTGGAAACACAGGTTGGTTAACATTGTTCCAGAAGTTGTCTGATCTACCCAGGTATTACAGATATTACATTCTTCATAGACATGTTTGTTTGTGATCTACCCAGGTATTACAGATATTACATTCTTCATAGACATGTTCTTTTGTTCATCATGTAGACATGACCTTCATTTGTGTTACTAGTCTTTGACACAAGTGTGCAGGCCTCATCATCAAAGTAATACATAGAGAGAATTCTGGTCAGATGTTTGAAATTAATTTTAAATATTTTGCATAGATCTGAATAGTAAATATAATCATATTAATTTCAGTGTATCAAGATAATGGCAGCCTATGGAAATGATACTTTGCTCCCTACTCAGATTAGAGTTTATTTTAGAAATAGGTACTTTTATAAAAGTAATACTTTTGAGATTTTCAGGTCTGACCTTGCCTTGAAGCTTTCTATCTGCTTTTGAAAGACGGTTTTTCATAATGGCTTAAATCTCTAAAGCAGATTACAGCCCAGTGGTTTAGACCTGATTTTCAAAATTTTCTTCCACACACTGACATACACACAGACATACATACATGCACAGAAAGGTTGGATAAATTCCTTATGTTTAGAAGCACTGAGAAAGGTGTACTTTTTGCTAATTTAAAGGGAATATTTTGGCTGAGGCAAAAATATTCTTCCAGGTCATAGCATATTAGCAGGCAGACAATGTCAACTGGAGCCTGACTTTTGTGGTTGAAACTCAGAGTTCCACAGAAAAAGCACTGCAAAGACGTGGAAAAGAAGCCAAAACTTGAGATTCACATTTGAATAAGAATCTTTCCTAAGGTTTGAAGGTATTTGTCTTATCTATGGTATATACCATGAATAAATTGTTCCAAAATTAGTTTACACTTTGTTCGATATGTTTAATTTTTTCTCTTTAACATTTAGTTTATGGCACACTCCATCAAAATTCAGGTTCACTTAAAAAAGTAAGTGTAGGTTTCTAACATGCCTACTGATTTACAGGAAACTTTAAATGTAGTTTGATTAAATTATTTGTTTTATATGAAGTGCAACAGATTTTGCATAGTGTCAAGTATCTTATTAAGTCACAGGGTCTTTGAATAAAACTCAGTTGTCAAAAACACAGAGGAAATATCCTGAAGGTAACAGACTCACTTTGTCACATTGCCTTTAGGTCTTTTAATTCTTTGGATTTGGTGAGAGAAATTTAGAAAGGTTAAACAAAGGTTGAGTGTGGTCATACAAGTCCTTCAGAATGGTATTAGCTGCTCATGTGATAAGGTCAAACAGAAAATTCTGCTGTCTTTCTCTACAACAGACTGCTCATTTAAAGTTCATTATTTAAAACTCAAGAGGCATAAAGGAAAGATATAATTTATCTTTTAGATTACAGATTCTAAAATAAAATTAATAGAGACTCAGTAAATTCAAGTGCCAATTGGAGATTAAATGCATTCAACAGACATTATTCTCTAATACACACCATACTCCATTAAAAGTCTCATGATGTCTTTTGAAATTATTGAATAACATTTGATAATCCTTTTTAATCCTAAACTTTCCTACTAAGAAATTTGGCCATTTTAATTAATATACACTAAGCAGGTCTCATTTGCTCAGAGCTGGTTAATGGTCCAAAAGATGATGATAGAAAACATCCACTCATCTGTATGCTCCCCTGCCCCCAAGAGAACTGGTCAGCTACAGAAGTTGATGTCTGCAAGCTGCACCCTTCTAAACTTCAGTACAATTTTGGTAACTCCCTTGGGCCACAGTTAGGAGCCGTTTTAGACCAATGCAGGTTTGAGTGAACTAATTTATATCAAACTACTATTGATGTACTTCTTCCCTCAAACTGGGAAATGGACTAACTTTTCTAGTTAGAATCTTCAGAAAATTTCCTTATAACTTTTGTGTACGTTCTCCAGCTTCTACATGGAGTTTGGGAATGAAAGGCAGTACCAGAAGTCGACAACAAAATTAAAAAATACTGAAATTTCATGTGAAAGCTTTTACATTACCATTAGAGAAGCAGTCTAAACAAAGTTCATGTAAATATTTGATTACTGATATGGACAAAATATTGATCTTTTATTCCCTTGAAGCCAAGAACAGGCATTATGTAAATTGAAAATTATGTATTTTGTATTCTGGATCATCCTATTACACTGATCATTACATTTGCTACTATATATTTGCAGTATTACATCATCACCATCCTTACTCAGAATTGTCAAGTGAGAAGACACCTTCTTGCCTTACTGATGACTGGTTTTCACTTTTGTAAAAAAGCATCTTGTTAGTCTTTTTATTTTTAAGGGAGTAGGTTTTCAATATTATTTTCAATGTTTCAGTGTCTGTTCTTAGTGTGAACTGATAAACAACCTCTGAAATACATGTAATTGAACTGACAATCTAATTGAAAATCAGACTTTATTAAAAATGCAATAATTTTATATTTATAAAATATCATTTTGTCTTGGAAATTCTGAAAGTTTGGGTTTGTTGTTTTTGTGGGGGTTTTTTTGTTTGTTTGTTTTTTTTGTAATGTCCAACGTAGGCATTGTCTAAGTAATCAATTATTTATGAATGCCTTCTCCTGTCTTCTCTGGTCTTGTATTTCTGTAGTGTCTCTTAGTCTGAGTAGCTGACCAGCATCCTAAGTAACATTAAATAATAAATCAGTAAGTAGTATTCACCTCATCATACTCCAGATCACACAGTCCAGCATTTCTGAGGATTGTCATTAGCTCTTGTGGATTAGTAAACTGGAAATATACTTTGTCATTGAAAAGCAGGAAAAAATGTAAGGAGAAAGATCTCCTTTGTAGGTTCCAGTTCTCAGAGCAGGACAACTTTGTCCTGAGAGAAACTAACACCATTTCCCTTTGGAACTGTAGAGTTTCTCTCCACATGCTGATTGTTTTTTGCCATGTGTTTGGCTTTATTGTGTTAAACATACATTGAAACATTATTATTCTTAATCTTATTTGATAACAGGAGAAAATCAGAGGTGAATAGTTTGTGTTGGACATTTCTTGGCAGCATCTGGCAGGAGTCACTATCTGGTATTTGATCATGAACCATGTAAACCACTGTTGAACCACTGTGACCTGTTTTGGTGATTCTGGTAGAGTTCCTCTTTAGTAAAGACAATAAAAAAATAATGGAAAAAGAAGGAAAAAAAGACCATTCTTCAGTAGACAAGTAGCAGTTTAGGAGAAACACATTACCTGCCTATTTTTATTACTGGCTACTAATTCTGGCTAAATACTTCTTTGGTTCACTCCTTTTGTGTCATGAAAAGGCATTCATTACTCTAAATGCAGTTTCAGGCTTTGTGTCAGCTTGTAATAGTGCAGTTTATCACCACAGCAAGAGCAAAAAGCACAGAAAAATTAGGTTAATCAATACCACTGCAGTGTGTTTGACATTACATTCAGGAAAAGTTTAGCATGTCATTCCTAACTACAGGCCATAAACTGCCTGAGGTCTGTGTATGCTCTTGATGTGAGTGCTGATTCTTCATGCAGATCGAGGGCAGAATATAGCTGTAAGCTTTTGCTAATCATGCACCCCCTGCAGACCACTAGCACCTTGGGTTGTAAAAAATGTGACACCGCTGCTTTCAACATACTTCCTCCTGAGAAAAACTTACAATGTTTCTGAGTCTGTAATTGGCAGGCCTCAGCAAAATCCCTAACCACCTGTTTAAAACCTGTACTTATAAGCGATATATTTTTTTTAACATTTAAAACTATTCCTTCATTGTTTAGGGGGTGGGGATTTGTTGTTGGTGGCTGGTGTTTGAGTTTTTATGAGCATTTTGGTACCTTTACACTGGATCAAGTTGGGAAATGACAAACTGACACTGGAGAAAGTATTTTTGAGGCACTTCATTAGCAAAGGATGGGATGTAGCACAGTATGCTTACAACCACAGGGAATTTAGGGAAAAAAAAACAAACCAAAACAAAACAAACCACACCTCTTTTTGTACTGCAAAGCCACTGGACTTCCCAAAGTGTATGGATTCACATCTAATGTGTGGATTCACATCTATGATTATGTGAATCACCTTATTCATGAAAATCCCATGCTCTTTTATACTGAAAGGGAACTTGAGCAAATACTGGTGGTATCTATGATGATGCTTTGTGATGACAATGACAAATTTATGACGCCTTTTTGTAACACTGGAAGTATACTTCTGTTGCCTTTCATCTCAAAACTTCCCATATCTTCTGTTGTAATCCCCTATGAAGTAGGCAGTTTCCATCTCTAACTTACTTGTTAAAAGCCATAAATTTGTTTGAAGTTTGCTTAGAGCAAGGACTGAGCACAGTGGGTTTTAGCATTATACAAAGTATTGGTATAGTTTAAAACATATTTTATATTAGTTACTTTAGATAAGATGTTGTTGAAGATATATCATCATTTTCTGTAAAACCTCAGTAAAATATTCTTTTTCTTTTTTTTTTTTTTTTCAACAGATACGATGTACAGTTTCTACAATTAATAGTCTGAGATAAAGTTCAAAGACTCAAGCATGAATATCACTCAAGTTTACAAAAACCTGCAGTCCAGATCCTTGGTAGTCTTAAAGAGACATTACTTAATTGAAATCAATGGGGCTATCCAGACTTGCTGCAACTCAGAATTTATATTGGAATATTCATCTAAAGATAATTTTAAATCTTTTATTTTGAAACTGAATAAGGTAGTTCATAAATACAGACTTTCCTGCAAGAGTTTTGGTATGAACAGGATTTTTACTTCAACAAAGACAAAAGGGCTACTCAGCATAAATCAGAGATAAAAGAGGAAGAGGAAAAAAGGACAATTAGAAAGATTACACTGGTCACCTGATAAGGTTTAAGTATAAATAGGGTATGCTCATTAGATTAACCCTGAGGCTTTTTTATACTAAGGGTGGAGTTCTGATCTGCTGTAAAAATTTCATGACCTAAAATTTATTTCTGATGTCTTATTCTACTTATATTTTTTTTTTTATGTTAAAAAGCCCCCTCCCCACTCTTAGATGAATTTATTTTAAAGCCAAAAGAGGATCATTATGATCATTTAGTCTAAGCTATTGTATAATGCCTGCCACGTGTTTTGAAGCAAAATAATGCTATTTCCTCCACAGTAATTTGTAATTTTATGTCTGTTACTTTTTTGCACAGTATTTATACACAGTGAGATATATGGATTTCACTGGGGAGAGTGTCTCATCCTATGATTTAAGTAGGGCAACCACAGGCACTTATCCCTGATATTCTTTTATCTCTATTATTCAGAGAATAGCTAGTATTTTGTGGGATAGGCTTGCCAAAGTCTTCCACTGCTTACATCTTAAATGCTACATTGTTTGGTTCCTAAGCCTGTAAATATTTATTCAGAAGAACTTATAGATTTGTTTGTAAAAATGCATTTTTAACTGGTATTTTGAATGATTTGTGATTTTGTCATTGACTACTGTTATTAACATATTTTTTATTTATTGTAAAATACGTATTTCTGAAAAACTGGAGGTCAAAACTCAGGCTTCCAGTTCTGGAACATAACCTCCTTATAGCCAATTCCTTGTATTGCTTTGCTCTGTGAGTGTGTCATTTGACAGAGGAGGAAGGACAGAGGCAGACTCCCCAGTCAGTTAATCAAATATATTAAGATATTTCTCCTAAAGGAATCGGTGTTACTCATGCTTGCAGACCCACATATATTATGCTCATTACAAATGCAAACTGAAGAAGGAGTCCAGCTGTGATTCTGGATTAAATTATCTAGAGGAATTTTGCAATTGTAAGTCAAATGTCAAATTCTGTGAGAGGCGAAGTGGATAGTAATAAGACGAAGGTGGCAATAAAGGTACTTTGGACCACAGAGTGATTCACGTAGTCTTGGGGCCCTTTCAAGTGTGGGTAACAATGCAGTGTATGCTTGCAGGCAAACCAATGTCTTTGAGTACTTTATTCTGGAAGCTAATAATAAATCCACTGTGTATTTTATCAGCCCTGATATTCTCTGGATAGTGGCCAAAGAGAAAAGCATTTATCTACCATGTGCATCTACTTAAAAGCTGGAACAAATCTTCATTTTTATTAAACAAGTCACTCGCTGATGGCCTTCATTTTTGCATAGCAAGTGCAAATGATTTTCTGTGCAATTATGGTCTTTCCTGGAAAATCTACACTAGGAAGAAGATACTTTATTAATATCAAATGAAATGTTGTTAACCACCTAAAATCCAAAACTGAATGTAATTTTGTAGCTTTGCCTCTCTTTTAGACTTAGTATATGCATCACCTTTTTTGTACACTTCATATCCTCCAAGTTCATATAAATGAATTTTATACTGCCATATGATTTGATGAGCTAAATAAGGGGAATTATAATCGTCATGACCAGATAAGTATGAAGATTAGAAAATTGAAATTGGGCCCATTTGCTAAAATCTAGAGGGCTTTTTATTGTAATAATAGTTCTACTGAGTTTTCAAGTGATTTATCATCTGGGAAAACCATGATAAAATTCAGAAATGCAAAGTACTACAACCTTATCAGGCTTTATTATGTGGGGAAAAAATTGTGCAATGAAACTGAAAACTTTTGGAACCCAATGTTCGGTCTATGAAAAGTTGTTACTAGAGTTGTATGACAGTTTGGCATGGTGTACTAAGTGAATATCAATCATTTTGAAAAGTGGCATTTTTGATTTGCACAGATTCATATGAAACTCTAGTTAAACTTCACTTCACATCTGCTCACACCACCTGAAAACTCCATGAATGATGCAGAACAATTCTTTATAGTTTATTAAGACAACATGTGAACAGGTTATTGGGATGTTTCTCAATATTGTTTAATGGAAGATTGTTTGACAAACAGGCAGGAAGATATGACTGCAGACAAGCATTTTGGTATAAATTGTGTGTTTATGAAAAATGTGTTCTGAGCTATTTTAATTAGGCAGATTCAACTTCTATAGCTAGAAATTGCAAGAACAATGGAAACAACAGGCTAAAAACAAAAAAGGATTTTCTTATATCACAGCAAAATCTTCTGGGTATTTAAAATAGATAGATGCAAATAGCTCTGCTCTCCTCTGCTGGAGATATGAAGTAATAAAGCTTATCTGCATCTAGATGATTATTTTTATCTTAAGTTCCTTCTTCCTACTATTAGGATTAAGTAGTATTTTCTTTTGAGAAAACTGATTTAAAGCCCAATATTGCCGTAACATTGGGTACCTCTGCTTTGCCAGTATATTGCATCAGATGCACCTAAAAGATTAATATTAGCAAATTTTTAGGTTGAATGTGTTCTTGGAGTATTTACCAGGAACCAAGGTGGAGCTCGTTTAAGATGCTATTGAGAACATCACACATACATTATGGGCAGAAGGTAACATCCCTGGGAGAAAAGCACATTTTCTCTCAGGTCCTCTAGCAATTTGTTCTTTGTGTATGCAGAAGTTTCTGGTTTTAATAGCAAGAAAATCTGAGATACAGGAATTTATTTCACATCATTTATTAAGCACAGACATACATTGCCTCTGTAGGACCAGCGACTGCTGCAAGCTTCATTGCTAGTAAACAAGCAATGGTGCTAGAATCATACTAGGTCCAAAACACATGAAATACTCACCTTTCTGTCTTTTCCATCATATCAGTTGCTGATGTAAATAGTCCAGTGATGACCACTAGTAAACTGATGTACAAATGCATTTTACTGAATAAAGTATAGTTGACACAAAGACTACTGTAGGTAAGGATCTACCCTTGGTACTAGAAAATAAACATAGGTTTTGAGTGTAGGAAAGATCTGATGCTAAGGAAGCACATTCAGAGAAAATGTACCAGGCTGCAGTGTCCTATACAAGTGTTTAGTACACCCTAAACTTAAAACAATACTAAATCCTTTGTTGCTACATCTCTACTGTCTCTCATGATGTTTATTCTGGCTGTAGTATCATTTGCAAGATCCATTTATCCTCTCCTTCTACATTTTTTCCATTAGCAGATATCTTTACTGCATCTCCCTACTAACATGTTCAACAAACTATATGAGTCAGCTAGCATCTACTACTGTGTTATTAAAAATACATTATCCATTATACTTTGTCACAACACCTATGGGTAGCCAAAACAAGTCTGTTAATTTTGTCTTGGAATACCTTGCACATAATTCTAACATAACTAATATATTCAAAGAACCAGAATTACTCTATACCCAACACAATATAAATTGCAGCTACAATAAATAACAAAGTAAAAATCTATATGGATAATAAAATAATAACAATATTTCCTACTAGTCTATATGTGAAATAATAGAACATCAGTGATGGGAAAATATAAGAACTGAAGAGAAGGAAAAAAGCATGTTATGAAAAATTCAAAACTTCCCGCAATGTACTACAACTTCTGTTCCAGTTAGTGTTGAGAGTATATGATAACCTATAGGATGATTCTAATTGTGATTTCAGTTCTAAAGAGACTGCTAGAGGTTGTACTGGAATGAAATTTCATCTATGAGGAAACGGAGAGCAGACCTGTGGAGAGGACTTGGGGGTACTGGTGAATGAAAAGCTGGATATTAACCAGCAGTTTGTGCTCACAGCCCAGAAAGCTATGCTGGGCTACAACCCTATGCTGGGCTACAACAAAAGAAGAGTGGGCAGCAGGTCGAGGGATGTGATTCTGCCCCTCTACTCTGCTCTGGTGAGACCCCACCTGGAGAGCTGTGTCCAGCTCTGGGGCTCCAGTGTAAGAAAGACATGGACCTCTTGTAGTGGGTCCAGAGTAGGGTCACAAAAATGATTGGAGGGATGGAACACCTCTCCTGTAAGGAAGGGTTGAGAGAGCTGAGTTTGTTCAGCCTAGAGAAGAGAAAGTTCCAGGAAGACCTTATTGTGGCTTTTCAGTACTTAAAGGGGGGATTATAAGAAAAACCGGACATACTTTTTAGCAGTCTGTTGTGATAGAACAAGGGGTAATGGTTTTAAACTAAAAGAGGGTAGATTCAGACCAGATATAAGGAAGAAATTTTTTATAGTGAGGATGGTGAGACACTGGAACAGGTTGCCCATAGAAATGGTAGATGCCTCCTCCCTGGAAACATTCAAGTTCAAGCTGGATGGGGCTCTGAGCAACCTGATCTAGTTGAAGATGTCCCTGCTCATTGCAGGGGGGTTGAGCTAGTTGACCTTTAAAGGTCCCTGCCAACCCAGACTATTCTATGTTGCTGTAAAAAGGAAATGTGTGAAATCAGCTGTTCTTATGAAATATACTGACTACTAAAAGGATGTGACAACAGTCACAGTTTGAAAAAGGCTATGCTTTAGTCATCATTTGTTCTTAACTTTTATTCTCTTTTTCTTCCTTATGGGGTCAGTACCAACTGTGATTTCCTACTTAATAAATATAACATTAACTAACATCTTCTACAGAAGATTTCTCTTTTATACTCACCCTGGTGTTCAGGCACTTTGAGAAACGTTTATAAGCTCTAGTACTGCTTTAACCATGACACCTACTTAGTACTGATTCATGTCTGTCTGGCTTCAATCAAGCATGAAGTGAGCTTACATCTGCTTGCAAAAGATTATGTAGATGTGCCTTTATAATATTAATGTTAACTCAGGTCATTATAGAAGAAAAGAACTATTCAAATTCTGAAAATAAATTACTATGATGCCCTGGTTTCAGCTGGGGTAGAGTTAATTTTCTTCCTAGTAACTTGTATAGTGCTGTGTTTTGGATTTAGGATGAGAATAATGTTGATAACAGACTGATGATTTAGTTGTTGCTAAGCAGTGTTTACACTAAATCAAGGACTTTTCAGCTTCTCACATTACCCCACTAGCGAGTAAACTGGGAGGATACACAGCCAAGACAGCTGATCCAAACTGGCCAAAGGGGTATTCTATACCATATGATGTCATGCTCAGCATATGAACTAGGGGAAAATCTGGCCAGGGGTCGTTGCTTGGGAACTGGCTGAGCATCAGTTGGTAGGTGGAGAGCAATTTCATTGTGCACCACTTATTTTGCATATTCTGTTGTTTTGGGTTTTGTTGTTTTTTTTTTTTTTTTTTTTTTTTTTTTTTTTTTTTTTTTTTTTTCTTTGTTTTTATTCCAATTCTCTTCCCCATCCCACTTGGGAGGTGGAAGAAGTGAGCAAGCAGCTGTGTGTTGTTAGCTGCCTTCTGGGTTAAACCATGACATATGGCTTTTGAAAATCTTGAAAATAATTTGCTTCCCCTGTCTCCCAAACTAAATCCAAAGGGGACCTCCTGGTAGATGAGGATCTTCAAGTCATATAAGAATTTGGCTTTACTATTTTCAGAGAACATATACTGTCATATGGTCTTGATCTTAAGCCTGCACAGACCTTGCCATAATATTTTCTATGAGGGAGTAATTAATTATCCATAATAAAGGCATCCTGATTGGGAAACATTTGTTCATCACTGAATATCAAAGCTCATTACAGATGTAACTTGATCAAGCCTGTCTTTTGATAGATGAATCCCACTTTTGCTGACTTTATCAAAAACTTTTATCAAAAATTTTCCTAATAGAGCTTAGTCTTTCTGTATTCCTTTCTAAGATAAGGACTTGAAAGGTGTCTAATGATAAATGCCATAGAACAATGACATTTTGATTAGTTTTTTCACTCAGAATGTTGTTGAAACACTGACATGAGTTTGTACTTTAGCAAACTTAGCAGGGGATGGTAGGATCATTAGCTACACTGCAATATCAGAGCAATAATGTAGTATTGCCATGGACAGAAACACTGGACATAAAATAAAGCAGTTTCCAAAGCATTATGAATAGAATTGATGTCTTCACTGTTTTGCACTGACATCATGCACAGTTCACTGCTTCACCTATATGCTGTTGGTGGTGTAGATAATTGTTCTAACCTCCTGTTAAGTAATAAGATATGTGATATGTGCATTTGTGAATATAAATCCTATGTACATGGAATACTATATCTATATATTTCAGAAGGGGAATATAATATCTTTCATAGAACATCTGTGTTTAAATCAAGAGCTTTAAGCACACTATAACAAAGTTTTAAAGTACTGCATTCATATATATGGATATATAAATATGTATATATTTATACAGTACTTAAACATAATTTGATCACAGCTGTTCCATTTGGTGTGCAGATGTACTTGCATTTTAATCTGCAAAACCTCAAGTTTGTGGAAACCTTGACTGGTGAAATTATGAAAAGCATATTTCAAGGTTTTATCTTCCTTTTGCTTAAGAAATTATATGAAACGTGATTGAGACATGGAATGTTCCATCAGGTTGTATAAATAAGTGAAAACATTTGTCCTTCTGATCCCCTTGAACCATGTAAATGCTGTCAGGCTAAAATGGCTGTTAAGAAAATGGAATGTAATTAGACCTGCCTTATTTGAAATACCCTCAGTATAACTCAAACTGAGGAAGCTTAATATTTAAGAGGAAGCAATTAAGATAGCAGTCTTTTTGCTTAACATTTCTCCTCAGTGTTTCTTTGTCAAGCAGTTTGGATTGTTTATATTCAGTATAGTTTCTGTATGACAGGAAAATGCTGGCATTCACTGGAGCCCTGGTAGTTTAACGTGACTGATATTACAAGAGAAAAGTCCACAATAATTCTGCTACTCCTCTGAAAAAAAAATAAAATCTTTAAATCAACAAAGGACTGATATACATTCTTTTTGTCCGAGTATGAAAAACTAATTTGTTATTTCATTAGTTTTGGATTTCACTTATTGAACCACTGTAAACAAAAGAAGAAATATATTAATCAATACAAAAATGAATTTAAACAAATAATTTATTATTTTTCTAATTTAAATTGAAATTTCCAATTGGATTAACTTTTCTTTTTTATTTAGATTGTAGCCTGATGAGGCAAGAAACTTAATATAGTGTCTACCATCTGCAAGTGTCTACCATGGAGGCTACTCTGCTACTACAGTAAAACTGGAAATCTGTTTTTAAGTACATACTTATATATCTTTATGCCAGTTAGGATGAAACTGTCAAAATACTGCAAGATATTTTTATTATTTTCTTTTCAGATTTCTATTCTATTCAGATTACTTGCCAGGTTAGTAAGTTTTGAAATAAAAAAGGTAAATGTCCCAAACCAGCCTGTATATGTATACAGATCACTTTATTATATCCCAAAGTCTAAGGGGAAAAAATAGAATTAATTTTACCTGCTCTATTGTGATTTTCAATTAACATCTGTAAATTATTATGACCTTATAGACTGCAATCAGTATTTTGCATACTATGGTTAGTTGTAGATCTTTTCTCTCAAGTGAAATTATGCCTATTAATTTTAATTCAAAGAGTGAGACAGCATGATGATTCTTATTAAAGTTTTGAATTTCCTTAAACATCTGTAAATCAAATCAAGTACATTCTATCTCCTCTGGAATAATACAGACACTTTATCTTGCATTTTTCAGCTACAATGTAGGTCATTTAATTCTTTCATTACAGTGAGCATTCTGTGCAATTTTTCATTTCCTGGGTTTGCCACATGTCTAAATTTCCTTACCACAAGTTTTTTCATTTTCATCCAAACTTGTTAGCCAAAAGTTGTCTCAGTTCTAATTGAATACATCATATTCCTTTGTGGATGCAAGCATCATACATCAGGCAGCGGAATCAGAGTAACCCTCAGAACAGATAGACTTTGAGGTATAACTGTACAATATGCAATGGTAATGACAGACATCTTTACTGAGTGTTGCTAGGCAAGATAAAACAACTACGTGAAATATGAGAGATTCATTGGTGTGCCTGTGTATTTTTGTCCTTTGGAATGACAAGCATGATGATGAAAGAAGCTTTCTGTCAGATGTGATGGCTAAATTCCTCCTGTTGCTAAAGGAACATCCTGTAAGCTTTCCTATGCTGCCTACCATGTCCTCAACTTTCCTTTCTTGGGACTAAGTATAGGACTGATAGAGTAGTGAGATTACAGACCTATCCACTCCTAAGCTTGTCAGTTGAGAAAAAAAATAAACAGAAAACGGAATGTGAAATTAAACTTTGCTCTGGTTCCTCTGGTTGCTGCCCTGACCAACTAGGAAAAAAAGTAATTCTATTCAGCATGGCCCATTTGACAAAAATACACTTATAAAGGATATGAGCAGTACATTTATGCAAACACTAATAAGGTAGTGAGACAGGTGGATAGAAACTACTCACATTTTAAGGAGAGGGCAGTGATATATAGCTCAAGCATATTAATTAGAAATAATAAGATCTGTAAAAATTATATGTTGATAAAATAATGACCAAAACAAGGATTGTAGTAAGTTAGTGTTGTTGCTGGGATAAATATCTTTGATTTTATTTAGAAACTCCAGCTTTACAATGTCTACTTCAGTTGATAGAATAGATACAGTTTCCTTTCCTTGATAAGTGATTTATGGTTCTTACACTACATGTTAAGAATCTTGAAAATGCACTATAGCTCTCAGTCTAAACTTCTTTCTAGTCCAGATAGAGAAACTGAGCTGGAATCATTCTTCATCTGCCAGTAGATGTATCCCTCACAATGAAAGAGAGACAGATAATTAACAAAGAATGATCTATTGGCTGAAATCAGACCATATTTCACGTTCACAAAAAAACCTGATACGAATTTTAAAATATCTCTCCAGAAACAATTTTTTTTTTCCAAATAATGTTTTTGAATTTTAGAGTTAATACTTCTTGCAAGTATTCTTTTATGCATTACTGTCAATTCATTATTTGATCAATTAAGTAAGACACATAAGGGTTGGGGGGGGTTTGATATTGGATAAGTTAATTTTACTTTGAAGGCACAATTTCTTAGTCACAAAAATATTTTAAAACTTTAAAAATGAGAAATTTTTCTTTGTTCATGTATTCAAATGCCAATATATTTTAATGAATATTCATTAACAAGAATTTAAGAGTTGTTCAAACACATGAAACAATATTTCCAAATTTTCTGTTATTTTAAATATTTTTGGTATTGGATCTTTTTTGATTTTTCAGAATATTGGAATCTCCCTTTTGTCTCATGTTTTTGTTCTCTGTTGTATGTTTTCTATCTTCCTATGCTTGGCTGCACATCTAATTTTTTTTCCCTGTAGTAACTAAGCATCTCAAAATTTTAAGTATATTCAAATACATATTGGAAGAAGAGAAGATGTTTAAAACACTGAAATTCTGGGAGTTCTGAATGTAATTTAGTTAATTTCCTCACTTTGAATAGTGTACATAATACAAAATTAGGTATTCAATGTGAGAATCCATAAGATTAATTTTGAATAAACCTAAAAAGGGCTGGGTGATCTTTTACTGAGATTTTAGAGGAGAGACATGCTCAAAACTATCACAGCAACAATGTATCAGAAAAAAACCCACACATCATTAAAGTAGTTATTTTATCATGCACAGGGGATATGTGGGTAATCTGACATTTCAATCACTGGAAGAAATGAATGACATATAAATGAATGCTCAGTGAGTGCAGTAAATACAGATAGTGCTGTACATTCACTCTAAAGCTATGATGAGAAATATGTTTGTATTATAAATTAAATTAATTTTAAAAATCATGGGGTTTAATCCATGGAAAGAGAAACTTTTTTTTTTTTCCTTAGCTTTTTTTTTTTCTGAAATTACTAGAAACCAGAATGTTTGCTTGAGAATCCTGTGTCTTACATGTCTCACCTCCTTCTGCATCTTTTGGCATGGTATCCTCCTAAAGCTCTTGCTTACCCTGAAATGCCTCAGCCACACAATAATCATGATGTGGCAATGAGGGCACCCCAGCAGTATTTGGCAGGACTGATAGGTGCACAAGGGTCTGAGAAGGATGTTTCAACAAACACTAAATAACAAAAGAACTCAAAGGTAAGAAACATTGCAGTAGTGGAATAATAGGAGGAAGCACCACCAAACCAATCTCTCATTTTATGACCTCTTCAGCAGTGGGAGATCTAGCAGAATGCATCCGTTTTATAAAATCAATATACTTACTCATGATTGTAATTGCATTCCTGATATATTAACTTTGGCCACAGTTATTTATTGTGTCATGCTAAACTGAAATTAAGCTGAAGGTGTTTTTTCTGGTTTAGGTTTGGGTTCTTTATCTTAAAATTTCTAGGTGTTGACAGGTGGTTCATAGACTTTTTTTCATAAACATAAAACACAAGGTGCGCAAAGAAATTGAGACAGCAAGATTCACTACATAGGCTGTGCTCTAAGGAATGCAAAATATGGATTCAAATGTAATCTCTACAGTGAAAACTACTTGCTTCCTGAACTTAGACTAGACTTCTGATGAAATTTAAGAAGCAAATTATTTTAAAGTTCTAAGTAAATTCTCTTTGTGACTAGGTTTACTTGCTCTATATAGACTAGGTTTCTGAGACCAGCCTCACTTGCCTAGTTCAGTTTGAGATGAACAAGAGAAGTGAAACTTTAAAGATGTTTTATCCCATCTCTGGATGAGATACCATCTGGATTAACTGAACTTTAAAGTTTCAATGTCTAGAAGCTGGGAGGCTTTTTATTCAGAGCAAGTACAGCTACATTTTACACATAAGTCATGGAATATGAAGGAAAGACTGCAGTAAATATTGTATTTAATAATCCAGTTTAGTAAGCAATTATCTGTCAGTACTTAGAAGCATTTTAAAAGTGCCGCCAAGCTGGATCTTTAGTTATAAATCATGAAACAAGTTTTCTGCAAGTCTGCATTTCTCTGCAAATCTTCTCGGATGGAATATCTGCATTCATTATGGTATATTATGAAGCATTTGCTTCTACAACAGCAGCTTGCCAAGAAAAAACAATACTTGTTGAATCAAAATTAGAGACTGTCCTTCAAAACCATGAAATTAACTTCTTGGTGCATGTTAGAATCAAATTTCAGGCTCTTTGATGTATATGCTGGGTTTTGAACTTTGTCCTCTCAATTTGTGTGGTTATGACAACGTGTGTTGTTGAAGTCTGAGGAATCCTAATCTACAGGATGAGTTGGAGGACAGATCTCTGCCTTTAGTGATAGATGAAGAACAGTTAAAGACAAACCAAAATGAAGGCATGATTGATCCAAGAAAATATAGAAAAACAACTGGGCTTCAACTAGTGAGGAAATACAGGACAACACACAGAGGACTTTTTACTTATTATATGTTGTCTAAACAAGGATGGTTACAGAGCCAGGTGGGCTGAAGAGCATAGGAGATGGTGAGATGACCAGGCTTCAGAATCTGCAGAGTGCCAGTGTAGGAGTTGCCCTCAACAATTACCTCTCAGCTCATTTAAGCACAAACATTCACCTGTGAAAGTTTGCAGCAGGGAAGGTGTGAAAACTGAAAGTGACAGTGTGTGTACAAGAATTTGAGGTCATGATGGAGAAGAAAAAGGAGGCGAATTGTTACTAAGATCTAAGTCTGGAGCTCAAAGAAAAATGAAAATTACTTCAAGGAGATCATAAAGAAAAGAAGAAAATAAGTTAATCACCAGAAAGAAGGATGTCAGAGAGGAGGAAAGATAGTTTTACACCAACACCAAAAAAGCAGAGTTCTATAATTAGGATTTTTTTTGTCAAAAACTTTCAGCAGCTTGTTGTCTGTTCTGGTTTCAGCTGGGACAGTGTTAATTTTCTTCCTAGTAGCTGGTACAGTGCTGTATTTTTTATTCAATATGAGAATAATTTTGATAACATACTGATGCTTTAATTAAGTAGTTTATTTAAGTAGACATCCTAAATCAAGGATTTTTCAGTTTCCCATGCTCTGTCAGCGAGGAGGTGCACAAGAAGCTGTGAGGGAGAATGGCCAGGACAGTTGACCCAAACTAGCCAAAGGGATGTTCTATATGATAGGATGTCATGCTCAGTGTATAAACTGGGGGGAGTTGGCTGGGAGAGCCAATTGCTGCTTGAGGACAGAATAGGCATCAATCAGTGGGTGGTGAGCAATTGTATTATGCATCACTTGTTTTTCTTGGGGTTTATTTCTCCTTACTTTTGTTATCTTCCTTTTAATCACTATTATTATTATTGTTATATTTTATTTCAATTATTAAACTGCACTTAACCTGAGTTTTACCTTTTTTCTGATTGTCCTCCCCATCCCACTGGGAGTGGGGGGAGATAGTGAGTGAGTGAGTGAGTGAGTGAGTGAGTGAGTGACTGACTGACTGACTGACTGACTGACTGCAAGCTGGGAGTGCTTAGTTGACAGCTGGGGTTATGACATATAGTAAAACATAAAATTAAAAAAAAAAATAATTAGTAAGTATGGTCTCATAAAGTAGCATGCTTTGGAAGTATCTGTCTTCTAGAAGCTATCTGCCACAAAGAAAGATATAAGATTTGTTCCAAAGATAAATTTCTATTAAAGCTAGCAATCCATTAGCCAGAAATCACATCTGATTAAAATAAACTATTCAGTTAATCACAATATGAATACGAGACACTAAAATGCCATAACCGTGGAAAAAATCCAATATGACCTTCACACCAGAGAACATATTTCCAGGAGACACTATCACAGTGCACCAATGCAACTTAACACAGAACCGCAATTATAACAAGTCTGCTATACTGAAGAGCTAAATGAAAACAGAGCTACTGCTTTCATTTAATAGACAGATTTATAAGACCTACATTGGTGATCCGGAGACTGGAAAACCTGTCAGTGAAAACTAAAAGATAGAAAATTAAAGATTATGTGGGAAAAGTGTTTGCATTTAAAAATACGTCAATTGAATATGCACCAAAAAGAAAACAAATAACTGTACCTAGCTGAAAGATATTGCTCGTACAGGAAGAAATGGGTATATGATGGGGACAAACATTCAATCTATAAATTGAAATAACAATTAAAATTAGGGAAAGAAGAATATGGGAAACAAAACAACCTCTTAGTTAATGTGGTGAGGGAAAAATATAACTTTCAGACAGAGCCTTACTGATGTATGAAATCAGCTAAATTGTGTGCGTATCTCAAACACTAGGAGTCAGGACTTAATGACCCAGGATCCCTCTTGTAATCCTGTGTCCCTGGGTTTGAAGGCATTTTCATGCAATTGAAGATATTGGTCTTGTAACCCACAAACAAGCCTGAATACTTAGAGATGGAAAAATGAAGCTATCTTTCATGCAAACATGGGGGACTCTTCATTCAAGACATGTCACTGCTGTCATTAAGGACATTGATGAACGGCTGTGTCTGTCTCTGCAAATGATGCATGGTGTGCAATGTCAGTTCATGACCTACATGACATTAGTGAAAAGAAATCTTTGGAACATAAATCCCATGGCACTGGCACATCATATAATACCATTCATGATTTTTATTAATTTCTGACTCAGGAAAGGTAGTGCTTTATTTCACTGCACAGTTTTACTGATTATTTTGAAGTACTAAACTTTCAAATTTCTGGTTTCTCCAAAGAAATTAAAAATAATGGCATGGGGGCAATACTGATGAGGTTCTAGCTCAAGCCAGGAGTAAAACCCAGTACTCTCTATGGAGGCTAAGTTTTCTGGCTTATAGTATTGAATAAACCTATAACATAGATTGTAAGGTTTTATGGTTTAAGGGAAAATACCACTGCCAGTGCGACACAATGGGAGCTGTACTGCAAAATCAGAAGAGACTGACCGGCAATACTCAAGTAGGTTACTATTCTGGGGGAGTCCAAATAGCCTCTTCTTGGTGACATGGTCTGGATAACCACAGATAATAAGGGAAGAGTGTGAATGTAAAGTCTTTGTGTGAAAAAATTACCTTATCCACATCTGAGTGAGAGGGTTTTAGCTAAAACTGATAATGATATGAGGAAATCAGAAATGGTGAAATTTACTTAAGATGACCATCAGCTTCATTAAACGGTAACCAAAGTTCTGTCAAAAGCCTTTTGTGGAAAGGAAGAGTCAACTGAATATGAAATGAAATTAAGTATAAAAGAATAAAAATGTGTAACAGTTGGAAGAGACTTTAGAGCTGGAAGATGGAAACAGCAATGATCAAACCTTGTTTGACACTGCCAGAAGTTTCTCCACAGCATCATAACCCTGCCTTGGCCAGAACAGATGTCCCTCCTGTTGGGTGCCATGAGGATCCAGTGTCCAACACATGCACTGACAACATGAGTTGCAACAAAAGGGAGATCCACACCTGGGGTGCACATAGGTGACCTTGTAAGGGGGCCTTCTCGCCACTGTAAGCATTATCAGATATTAGGGATTAACATGGCTACACATAAAGTTGGAGCACCTGCATCTCCAACAACAGGTCTACTATATAGGGGAACACCTCTGTTTTTTCTTAGACTGAGTTGAGCAGGTTTTTCCCTGTGATATCTGCCACTTGTGTCTGTCAATAAGTACTTATATGCAGAAGACACTAATAATAGTAGGCAGACACCCTGGGACCTTGCCTTCAAGGTACCCTATGTGCTTTGCCTTCCAGCATCTTCCAAATGGGGAAGTGTTAGAACGTCAAAATGGTCTTTCCTAACCTGGAGTCTGGGTATGTTTATTAAATATCTTACCCAGGGCCTACTAGTTCATAATCCCTTGGGAATGGTCCCTGCTCTTGCCTCCATAAAGGTTTTCATTTAGCAATTGTCTCCTTATACCTGCCAAGATGGTCAGTGGAGTCTGCAATAAAATTTTCCCTATGCATCTTAAGTATTTCTTACCAGCTCCTTCTCTATAACTCCTCTCAGGCTTCCCAAACCTTAAATTTTCAGGTGAGCCACTTGATTGAACAGTGTTTTTAATCCCACGTATGCTGGTCTCTAGCCAAGACCCAAATAGTATTTTATATGGTACAGTAGATATTTGCACAATTAAATATATCTCCTTTTGGTGGATGTGGTGGTTTAGGCCCTGCTGGGACCCAAGACCACGTTGCCGCTGGCTCTATCCCACCCTCAGATGGGGTGGGAAGCGAGATACAAACCCTGGGGTTGAAATAAGGAAAGATTTAATACAACAGTGTGACAACCACAGACCCAACAACAACGATAACAATAACAATAACAGTATTAACGATGAAACAGAACAAGAGATCTACTGCATGGAATACAGCAGTGAGGGTACTGACTTAGAAAAAAGCGGTCCCAAAACTCTTCCCGTGCTTTGGCGCCCAGACCTGATGTCAGGATGGTATCGAATAACCCACCTAGAGCTCCCTCCCCACTGCTGGGGAAACTTAACCCTATCCTAGCTGAACCAGGACAGTGGACTATGGGGACACATGGCTGGAGGGGATCACAGGCCAATGGACAGTAGTTCAGAAGTCATCTGTTTTGTGTGCCACCAGAAATAGATTTTCATGCACTTCAAAACACCTCATAACAGACTTCAGAGCAACTAAAGATGAAACTACAACTGTCATGTACAAAGCTGAGACTGAGAGTTTAAAAGCATATTTTTAAGCCCTTCGGAAGAGCGGTTAGCCCCATTTGTAAACCAGTTCTCAACCAGCTTCACGCCGAGCTTTTGCATGTGTAGCTACCACATCCACTGAAAAGGACAATAATTTGAGCAAGTTAAATTTCATTCTTGTGATGAATACTTGCATAAATATTACATACTACTTAAGTTTTTAAGAAAACAGGAAGTATTTCAATGCATTGGCCTTCTGTCCAGAAGTAAGTCAGGAAGAAATGAAGATATCATATTTCTGAGTGCCAGAAGCAGCCAGACAAATGCATTTAGTTTCTACTCGATTCAGGCTATTTCACCTTACCACATACCTCAGGCCTTTTTTAAGTCTTCTGAGCTAGTTCCACTTAGATTAGGTACTCTATTATTATTCATTTTATTATTCTACTTTTTTTTTTTTTTTTTTTAAATATACAATTCATAGTAAGATCAAGCCGCAATAGATATTGCTTCTCTTAGCCATCTGGTCACAGTCTAGACAATACTTGAAGTTAAACCTGAATTTTAACTTCCTGAAGAAATAATTAAATCAGTGTTAGCAGTAGCCCGTGTGGAAAGCGTCTGCCTAATAATTCATTACCACCAGCCTGCCTCTAATTTGCCTGTGCACATGGTACCCCTACAGTAGTTTGAGAGAGGCAACAGATCATTTATATAAATTAAAATCAATAGGGGGCTGAGTACTGAACCCAGTGGAATATCCTCTGGGCAAGTGGAAATTTTACAGACTAAGGACTTAATCTTATCTTCTTGACTTCTTTCATCAAGGTAAGATTTTAAAAATTTAATTATAATTTATGAAATATTAATACCTGGAAAGACTTTGAGTGAAGATATATTTCTGCAGAGTCAAAATGAAGGCTTCTTCAGGTTTCAAAGTACAGTATCAACATGACAAACTTCTTCAGCTTTAAGCAGCTTTTACTTTCACTCAGTAGGGGGCATTTCCTTTCTCTTTACCTGAACAACATTTTTAAACAGTATTTTTAAAGAATAATTGATTTATTCCTGTGAATTATCATTTCTGATATCTTTGAAATTTATTTCTTGCACAAAACCAGAAGGGAAAATGTCTTTCATTCTGTACTTCTATTACAATATAACTGTCATCTCTTTATGTGTGAAGTTTGGGAAATTCATTCTATCCTTGACTTTAGTAGGAGCACTGGTTCTAAGGTCTATATCTTACAGAAGGTCAGAATCTGGCCCAAAGCCTTCACAAATGTATTTATATAGAGAGAATAAAGTTAGATAGATAGATAGATAGATAGATAGATAGATAGATAGATAGATAGATAGATAGATAGATAGATGATAGATAGATTAGAGAGAGAGAGAGAGAGAGAGAGGGAGAGAGAGAAATATAGATTTTTTCTGACATCCAGAACATCTGAAGTACTGAAAAGTCTCTATTAATGTAACGACTACAGTGCTGCATTTCACAGAGCAGTTAATGAGATCTGGATGCATTGTGTGATTTATTTAAAGTAATTCAGCAAGCAAATGGTGGAGTCCCAAAGCCCCTTGCTGTCACCATTAGACAGAAAACACTGCTTCTCTCAATGAGTTAAAGTTGACAGGCAATAAAAAACCCCTTTTCTTAAACAGTAAGCAGATAATAATTCATGCTAAAATCTACATTTGTTAGTTTCAAGACATATACATTAGCCTCCCACAGAATTATATTAGCATTTAATTTGTTCTTTTCTGACCTGACATCTTGTACTTTAGTCCTGTTTACAACTCTGCTTATTTTCATTTAACCTAGATTGTAAACACTTCAGTGCAGGGGATGTATCTTTATTAATATTGTGAAGTGTACTGCTTATCTATTGTATGGTATGGGCAATACATGATGAGACAATCTAGGTCTTGTAAATCTATATTAAATACAGTTCTAGGAACCTTGTTATTATATATATTTTCCATGCCTTGCTTTTATGAAGCAGCACTTATCTAGAAAATAGTTATAGGCATGTGACCAATAGGCAATTGCTGACAGATACTGCCACCTCATAAAAAGTGTTTCGAATCAAGCACAACTTTTACTTTCTGCACTTTGTTTCTAAGGATACAGTTCATGAATAGGGAACATTTTCTGCAGGAGCTCATCTGTTCCTGCTGCTTATCCCTCACCTGAAGTCATAATCCTTTGTTTGTGGCTATAATCAGCTCTGCAGAAACTAATTGTGATGTCACAGGCAGAAGATTATGACTTCAGGGGCAGAACAGAGGGAGCAAGTGACCTCTAAAACATGAGGCTACTCTTTTCATGCAAGGATTATCTGAACAAAAAATGGGAGAGAAGAGAAACATGCCTATTTTCTTTGAGAAGAAAATGTTTGTTCACATTTTGGAAAGACATTAACTGACTTGCAATAGTTAATTTGAAGTGAATTTCTCGGTGATTATAACAAGGAGAGATAATATATTCAGTAGCAGCTGAATTATTAAGTTTAGTTTCTAATTTCTCATTTGATTGAATGATAAATACAACTACTGATGCAATCAGCAACCTATCTATCTTTTCACATAAATCTGGAATCATGTAACAACTCATTTCCTCTCTAGATGACTTTTACTCTGAACTCAGTTATAAAATGGGTCAAATTTTTAAAGTTGTCTGCTTTTTCCCTTTCCCTTTCCCTTTCCCTTTCCCTTTCCCTTTCCCTTTCCCTTTCCCTTCATGTAGTGAACTGATCAGAGGGACTTTGATAGCTTTCTAAGGGAATGTTTGCATGAATTCACAGCTTGCTATATGACAGCATTAAAGAATCAGGGTTCTTCTGTGTTTTGGTTTGGTTTTTTAATTTATGGAATAGTCAGAAGTCTGATAGTACAATATGGCTTTTAATAACCAGATTTTTTTCTTCAGTCATATTCTGAGAAAATGAGGGCTTATCTGAGAACTGGTACAAATGTAAGCAGCATTTTAAAGTTTCATAGGGAATCTTTTTTAGGTCAATTTACGCTAAAAATCCCTATTTATGGAAAGATATTGTTGAGATTAGGACTACAAACATCGTTCTGTCACCATGATGGATTAATTCACAGATGATGGTTCTGTACTACATCTGAAAGGTGTGTACCAACTAACATGTTGGTTTTGGTGGTCTGGATACCAGTCGATCAGCAGGCTGAGTGAAAACAGATGTTTATTTTACATAGGATTCCTCCTTTTTTTTTTATTATTATTTTTATATTTTTGAGGGGGGGGTGGGGTCACATTAAATTGTACAGAAATTGTTATTTTCTATAATTTATGTTTTTGTCCAGATAAATGACACTCGGGGAATCACTTGTTTGTTTGTTTGGTTTTTTTTTTATTCTACGATAAGATTTTGTTCCTGAAGTAAGACTTTCTTTTTACTATGAAATTCATTTATTCTGATATTTTATTTGTGAACAGCTTCACACCTACTTTGGTCAGAGATGTGAACTTTACTTAGATGACTGCTTTCTTTTCCAAACTGAATGATTCTGTGATTCTGTGTATGCAATCATGATCACTGCCCCCCAAAAGTAAGTGTATAACGGACCAGATAATTTAATACTAATAATTTTTGGAAAAAACAAAACAAAACAAAACAAAAACCCAAAAAACCCAAAACACAAAAATGAGACAAACCCCCCCAAACTTAAAAAAAACCCCAAGACATCTCCCCTATAAACATCTGCAGATTTATGAAGAATCTGCATCTTTTAAAAGAAAATGGAAGAAAAAATGGTTTTTGTGAAGTATAAGATTCAATTATGAAAAAATATAATTCTATCATTAGAGCATTTTTCCAGAGTACTAAAAAAGCAGAAAAGTTTGAGAAAGCATTAGGCAAATAAAAGAAAACCTTACTTTGTCTTTCACAGGTACTATAAGTGGCAGATGGTATTAGAATATTCTTGAAGTATAATAGACAGTATAATAAAAACTGATGTTCCTTAATGGCACATGAATTAACTACAGTCTTTTTACAGATTCAACATGCAAACATATTTCTTTTGATAAATGTTTTAATTTTTCCTCCCTGTAATGATCTAACCTATTTTGCACACTGGAGAGTAAAATTCTCCCAGCATTACTCCTGACCTTTTACAAGTTATAAAATTACTGCTAAAAAAAAATTGTTTCCAATTTAATCTCACTAATTATGATTATTCCAGGGCCGATCACTGTAGACATAATACTCGTTGACATAATACCAGAGATGAGCTGAATAAGAAAGGATCTAACAACATTACTTGGAACGAAGCTATATCTCTTTATGTCCTATTTTTATATGCAGAGAAAAACAACACTGTAAGGATTTTAAAGTTTTTATCATTATGTACACAGTAAATGCTTTTATGGAAAACCTTATTAAACAAATTCCAGGCTGCAAGGAGAAAATAAAACCATAATTTAGTTCCCTGTTCTACCACAGCTCATGAATAACCTCATCTGAGTGGTGCCTTTACCCTACATCAAGAAAAACATAGCTTCTCATATCTTCAAAAATAGCATCATTAAAATGTTTAAAAATTTCCACCACAGACCAGTGAAAATTTGAAACCAAAGGGAAAAAACTGTTTCTTTTTGATCAGCTCTAGATCTCAGTGCAAATGTCTTAACTATTTGAGATAAGAAAAAAAAAATATTCCCATCAATGAACACAGTAGAAATGTTCTGACTTCTGTGACATTTATAGAGTTAGTAAATATCTTCTTTAGAAGATGCAATATCAAAAATTGTTTATACACTCCTTTATGTTATGAAACAAACTGCCCCAGGGCTAAGGGCATAACCCAGCTGCAGAATAACCACTGGAAAAATGTTATAAAAGCTTCTTAATTTATTGCTGTTATAATAATATGTTTCACATTATTTACTAGTTCATTATAAGTTATCATGAATTATTAAAACTAGGCTTCACTTGTCAGTGTCAACGAATAAAATCATTTTGTGATATATTCTCTTGTGTTTTTATTGTTAAACTAATGATCAAATTTAGCAAATTGCGATAGGTTTTACAGCTAAGTATGATTCACTGCGTTTCATCTGGTTTAGGGGTTATATTAGGTATACTCATACATGTTTCTGTAACATACTATAAACAGCTTTTTAAAAGAGATCTGCTTCTTGTTCAGCTTTCTAAAACATAATTGGGGATTTCCTTATAGACTTATTCTGCTGAAGAATGAGCTATAAAATACCTTATTGTTCTTTTTAGAACTGTTTAATCAAAAATATATTTTATCTTTTGTTTTAACATTTGATATCTAGAGCAAAAGATCCACAATAAAATTAAGGCAACAGAAGCAAAACTTTGGTGACGATTAAGGGCAGTTTGGGATTACAGAGCAGCTGCTCACACCCATTCTAGAACTGGGAGGTCTGTAAATTCCCAGTAGAGTAATAATCTGATTCTTGGAAAGATGATGAGAGTTGCCTAATGTTGGCATCCATTGGAGAGACATTCCTCTATTTCTGTAATTCAAGGGACTTGATCTTCAGTTTTAAAGATAAGTGACCAGCACATACTCCCTTCCAGTCTGTTGTAGTCTGGCTCAGAGGATTAGAAACAAAAGAACTGAAAACAATGTGTATTTTTTTTTTAAAGTTACTTCTTAATAACTTCCAATTACCTCTCTTTTTCTTTTTTTTTTTTTTTTTTTTTTTTTTTTTTTTTTTTTCTTTATGTAGCTGCACTAAAATAAAAATATGTTCTTTTTTTTAACAATTGTGTTGTTACAGATACACTTGATGAATTCCTCTAAGGTAGAAAAAAAAAGTCAAAACAGTCATCCATGTAGGATATATAAAATGCACAGGCACAACATTTAACATGGTAACATACAATACACCTTTGAGTGGACTACCTCAAAATTTTTCTAGACTTAACATCTCCACTGAGAATTTGGAGTTTCTCATATTTTATATATCCAACCAGTAGAACAGTCACATTTATTCACTGATGTGTTTTACTACTTAATACCTTCTATTTAGCAGTGTATGGAAAGACTCTATTGGTCCTAATGTCTCAATATATTTACGGCCTTAGAGTTTACAACTTCTGACAAATACTTTATTCTGTTTGGAAATCCCCAGTTCATTTTGTTCCTTCAATTACAATTTCTATTAGAATATGAGAAATAGCAGTCATACAGCCGGAGGTAGTAAAATTGAAAACTACCTTTGATTAGTTGTTTTTTAAGTAAAGAAATCAGTATTTGTTTGAGATTCACTTTCATATACTTTAAATGCTTTCATTTTCCAAAAGACTGTCAATATGCACCTATCAGAGGTTTTAAACCAAAAATGTTTTACTTTTGAATCCAGTGCTTAGTCACAAAAACGTATCAAAGATAATTATTTTTATTTACTGTCAGTATCATAGTAGGGTAAGAAAAAGGTTAATTTTAGTTGTGGTTACTGAAATATGATATGAAAAACACATAGAAATACCTAAATATTAATATTGATGGTAACTAAATTGTAATCTAATAGGTTCCTTTCCCAGCTGTGACGTGTTTTGTTTATATTAGTTTCTTCCTTTAAAGATGTTTTGTTATATGAATGGCAGCAGTCTCCTGCTCACAGTTTCTGTATAAACCCAAAACTTACATCCTTAGTGTACCTTAAGAAATGCAGAGGGAATCATTTTAACTCATTAACTTTTGAATTTAACCTTTCAATAGGTTGTATTCAGAACTAAATTCCATTATATTTTCAATAAAGCAGTTTGTGACTTATGGGTTAGATATTATTATTAATAACTTTGTACTGGATGAGTTTTAAACTAGTACAATTATTAGAAAGTTCATTATGAAGAAATTTAAGTTTCCAAAGTTTCTCAGAAAGTTTTGAAACACAGAGCACTAGCCCAAATTTTTGTTATCCATTACATTTCAAATTCCTTGCCTGAATACCCTAATGTATAATATATATATTTTTTTAAATTTAATATACTTTGATTGGTGAAGAGCACAGTAAATGGTTCTACTGTATACATTCATTTTTCTTCTTTGACATCTGAAATACAAAACAGATCACACTAATCAAACCTTTTACCATACTGTGTGGGGTGTTGTTTTCTTTCCTTTTAAATGTTTTATTTCTCTCCTGTCTCAGTAACTCTCCCTGATGTTCACTGCTCTGGCAATATGATGTGCAATTTACATTCTTTGAGTTACAAATCTGATTAGAAAATCACACTAGTCATCTACTCTCAAAGGATGAGTGCAGCAAAAAGACTGGAAAACTGAAATCCCCATAAAGAACAGTCCAAAAGTTTGTATTTGCCTTGATTAACTAAAAAGATTGGTGATACATATTGCATGACAGCCACTTTTAATAATTAATTTGCATTAAATCAGTACAATCAAGAAGAGATTACTACAGTCTATGGCATGTGTATTTATCCACCTAATAAAACTGTTCATTTTATGAAGTTATAGAAATTTCAAAACAACTACCATGGTCTATACAGATTATATTACAATGACCTAATACAATGGCAACTAAGTGTAGGTCTTTGTGACAGAAAAAAAAACTCAACAAAACCCAAAAACCAACACAGAAACACACAGACAAGTGAATACAAACATAAAATAAATTTTAATCGCTGTTATGAGTGTATCAAGCCCAAGGGAACATTCGATTGTTCACCACCTTGATTAATGAAGGAAATATTTCTTAGAGAAGAATGGGACCAGCTTGCTCAGTGTGTCTTTTTTTTTTTTTTTTTTTCCTTTCCTAACAAACAGCCTTAAATTTGTGGAAGCTTAGCCATTTGCTTTTCATACATGTTTGGTTTCTCCCATGCAGTTCAACATTTTTTTGTGACAGTACTGCTAGCAGAAAAAAGATATGTCACATGGCCTTAACGTATAGATACTACAAAGCCCACACAATTTCTTATACCCTCCATATTTCTTTCCTGATAAAAGGAATGGTCCATTCAAAGTTAAGACAAGAGCACTGGGACAGATACTTTAGCAATGCAGTTTGTCTTAAGACAGACTTCAAACACAGTTGCAGTCAGAAGTGCTGCATTTCCCCTATGTGCGGTTGCATCTTAGTTAAATTAAATTTCCAGTAATCTGAGAGAATCCACTAATACTCTGCAATAAATGCTATTGTTAATACACCATTAAACCTTGCATTATTTTCTTAATGTATAGCAATTACGGGAAGTTCTGTTCTAAACAACACAATTCTAATGCACTGTGAACATTGAGAGTTCAATAGTTCTAAAAGTTTCCTATTTTCAGAAACAGATTTTTATCTTTCTTTCTATAGCTAGAACTCAAAAAACCCCCAAACCCAAACAACACCCTCCCCCAACAAAACCCCCCAAACCCCAAAACACTCAGAGCAAGGAAGAATACCTCATTACATAAATCTTTGTCAATTTTTAAAATAATTTATAACTTCCAATTACCAAATACTTTATTTTTCTATAACATATAATTTAAAACCAATACCTTATCGTATTTTCAGTCCTAATCCATATACAATTAAACTCTTCTGCTCTGTTTTCTATGAAAACAATCTTTGAGTATGTGATAAGTCACAGAATCACGGAGTCATCTAGGTTGGAAAAGACCTTGAAGATCATCCAGTCCAACCATTAACCTAACACTGACAGTTCCCAACTACACCATATCCCTAAGCATTATGTCAGTCCAACTCTTAAACACCTCCAGGGATGGGGAATCTGCCCTGGGCACTGCCCACTGCCTTGGGCAGCCCATTCCAACACCATTCTGTAAAGAAATGCTTCCCAATATCCAGTCTAAACCTTCCCTGATGCAGCTTGAGGCCATTCCCTCTTGTCCTATCACTTGTTACTTGGTTAAAGAGACTCATCCCCAGCTCTCTGCATCCTCCTTTCAGGGAGCTGTAGAGGGCGATGAGGTCTCCCCTCAGCCTCCTCTTCTCCAGACTAAACACCCCCAGTTCCCTCAGCTGCTCCCCGTACGACCTGTGCTCCAGACCCTGCACCAGCTCCGTTGCCCTTCTCTGGACACGCTCGAGTCATTCAATGTCCTTTTTGTAGTGAGGGGCCCAAAACTGAACACAGGAATCGAGGGGCGGCCTCACCAGTGCCGAGTACAGGGGTAAGATCCCTTCCCTGTCCCTGCTGGCCACGCTATTGCTGACACAAGCCAGGATGCCACTGGCCTTCTTTGCCCCCTGGGCACACTGCTGGGTCCTGTTCAGCCGGCTGTCAATCAACACCCCAGGTCCCTCTCTGACTGGCAGCTCTCCAGCCACTCCTCCCCAAGCCTGTAGCGCTGCTGGGGGTTGTTGTGGCCCAAGGGCAGCCCCCAGCATTTGGCCTTATGGAAACTCCTCCAGTTGGCCTCAGCCCATGGCTCCAGCTTGTCCAGGTCTCTCTGCAGAGCCTCCCTACCCTCGAGCAGATCAACACTCCCACCCAACTGGGTGTCATCTGCAAACTGACTGAGGGTGCACTCAATCCCCTCATCTGGATCATCAGTAAAGATGTTAAACAGGAGTGGCCCCAAAACTGAGCCCTGGGGAACACCACTCATGACCAGCTGCCAACAGGATTTAACTCCATTCACCACAACTCTTTGGGCTCGGACATCCAGCCAGTTTTTTACCCAGTGAAGCATGTGCCCATCCAAGCCACAAGCAGCCATTTTTGCCAGAAGAATGCTGTGGGAAACGGTGTCAAAGACCTCACTAAAGTCAAGGTAGACAACATCCACAGCCTTTCCCTCATCCAATAAGCAGTTCGCCTTTTCATAGAAGGATATTAGGTTTGTCAAGCAGGACCTACCTTTCATAAACCCATGCTGACGGGGCGTGATCATCCGGTTGTCCCTCATGTGCTGTGTGATGGCACTCAGGATGAGCTGCTCCATCAGCTTCCCAGGCACCAAAGTCAAGCTGACAGGCCTGTAATTTCCTGGATTATTCTTCCAACCCTTCCTATAGATGGGTGTCACATTGGCCAATTTCCAATCTGTTGGGACCTCCCCAGTCAGCCAGGAGCCGGTAAATGATGGAAAGTCACCTGGCGAGCACCTCAGGCAGCTCCTTCAGCACCCTCGGGTGTATGCCATCTGGTCCCATAGACCTGTGTGTGTCTGTGTGATGCAGTAGGTCACTGACTGTCTCCTCCTGGATTGTGTGGGGGATTGTTCTCCCAGTCTCTGTCTTCTGGCTGAGGAGGCTGGATTCCCTCTGTACAACTAGTCTTGCTATTAAAGACTGAAGCAAAGAAGGTATTAAGCACCTCAGCCTTTTCCTCATCACTCGTTGCCATGTTTCCTCCTGCATCTAGCAGGCGATGGAGGCCTCCCTGGTCTTTCTTTTGCTGTTGACGTACTTACAGAAACATTTCTCATTTTCCTTGACTGCTAAAGCCAGATCAATTTCTACCTAGGATTTATTTTTCTTAAAATCCTGATTTCCAACAATTTTTACTTTAAAATTCTGCTCCTCAGAAGTTTTCACATATGCTTCTGGAAGTTGTCTTATAAATACCCTTTCAGGTTCCTCAGAATAGTGTGTTGGGCTTTTAGCTACAGTGCTGGGCAAGGTGATGCAGAATTATAACATACATAGAAGACTTCCAGATTATTTTTTTTTTTTATTCCAGTACCATGTCTACATTTTTGGTTAGAGAGATGCTAATCTGCCTCTTTGATGCTTTGTCAGCTAGGAATGAAATATATTGCTCAGTCAGTTCCTATGACACCTAGTAACCAGGTCTAAACCTGTCAGGTTTGACTTGTAAGGAGTTAATACAGAAGGTGCCAGTAGATGGTGCTCAAGACTACTTAGCGGAAACTGACTGTTAGGACAGATAATTCCTTATTGCGTTCTTCAAAGTGCTTCCCGCTGAAACCCTTACCTCAAGATCTTAACAAAACGGATTACAGTTCAGATGCTCGGGTATGATGCCCCGAAATTTTCAAACCATTAAGCTTTCTGGAGATTAATCTCAACTGCAGATCTCGGCACCATGTTGTGGAAAGGAAGATTAGGTATTTAATTTCAAGAATAAAAAGCAGGATTTGGAAGGATGAGGAATAAAGGTTGCCACTCTAACGAAGAAAAAGTCACCAAACCTATGTTAGTGTTAAATTTCCTGGACAGAAAAGTTTAAATTACTATGATTATAATGAGATGGTTGTGAAAAGAGGAGGGGAAAAAAAGAGGGTAAACAGAAAAAAAAAAAAAAAAAAAAGTACACAGTTAGATCAAAGGTCCTTCAGTGCTGGCATGCTGCTTCTGATAGTTGTTAATACCAAACCTTAAAGAGGTGCACATGAGCAAGTGCCTAGTCCTGCTGCCCCAGAATATTCTTGTCTTTGGCCATTTGTGACTCAGGGACTTTTAAAGCCAGATGTACTGTCATTTTTTTTTCACATTTTAGATTAGGAGATAGGGAAACTATGAGGCAGGCTTGCAAGTATAATCAATGTAAACCTTGAGAAAACTGTATCCCACTCAGTGATTGTATTTATTAACAGTAAAACACAAGATCTTCTGATCCAATTCCATTTAAGGGAGATTTGGATCTCAGATTTCCATTTTGTTGTTTGTATCATCACAACTGATCTCTGCCTGGCTGAATCCCTTAGCAGCATGAGAGCTTATCACTTACAGCTACGTACCATTTATTCTCTCTGTCGTCTTCTCCTCTCCCACTCCTTTCCTCTCTTTGGATGACTGATGACATCTGGATATTAATCTTTACGGGGGTGGACATTTCAGCTGAAATAACTCACCCCTTTACCACCTACTCTTGTCTTTGTATCTTTTTTTATAAGCTTGGTATTTCTGAGCTGTTTGCTATCCTCTATGAATGTTAGAGAATTTACAGGACAATCCTTATTGAGTCTAGTTTTTATTAGTTTTTGATCTGTGTCAAGATGAACCAGAGAAAAAAGGCATTATCGCCAAACTATTAAGTTTAAACATTTGGAGCCACATGACATGCCTGGATTCACAGTTTTCGGGGTGGGATGGGGGTGGGGGTGGTTGTTTGCTTGGGTTTTGTTTGATTGGTTGGTTGGTTGGTTGATTTGGTTTGATTGGCTTTAATCCTTTTTTTTTTTTTTTTTTTTAAACAAGGAATAATTCCTGTGGGAATGAATGCATGGCCCTTCCTTGGTGCCATACCTTAATATCATTTGTTAATGTAGTAATGTGAGTGTGAACAGTGTGAGTAAATAGGGGAACTGATGCTACTAGAAAAGGTTGTATATGCTTACTGACCTGTGTGTC
The DNA here is from genome assembly GCF_003259725.1 of Athene cunicularia. NCBI lineage: Eukaryota > Metazoa > Chordata > Aves > Strigiformes > Strigidae > Athene > Athene cunicularia. The sequence continues at coordinate 20,497,293 of NW_020799101.1, forward strand.
CTGGGAGGTGGGGTTTATATGGGGCTTTGTGAACTCATTCGTGTGTGTGTGTGTGTGGTTAGAGCTTTGGGATTAGTAACACAAAGCTGTTTAGGTATTTTTAGTAGTTTATAAACTTTTTGTGAGCATTCAGTATTGTTGTTCATCTGCAGTGTTACCAATACATAACCATGATTGCCAGTTTTTTATGCATTGCTAATACATTAATAAACCATTTTCATCCTGATTTGTTCTTGCTCATACAATTGAGCAGCTTCTTCCCATGACAACTCCCACTACTGTCATTCCTTTTTTTGTCTCTGGCAGTTGATGTTGGTTTATAAAGTTCAGGATTTGGAAAGTCCTGTGGCTCTTGTTACTCAGTACTAGTAGAAGCCATCTAGTTTCAAGTAATTTTTGAAAACTTTTGTTTTATGGGCTGATAGCTCCTGAAGTCTAGTGTAAGTACCTCAACATAGTTGCTAAAGTCATAGGTGAAATAGTCCCCACTTCAGCCAGCAACTCAATATCCAGTAAGGCTGCAGAGAAAGGTCTTCATACTTCTTTGATATGAAAAAAGCACAAAATAATACATGGTAGATTACTAGTTTCTAGTGTTCCTATCTTAAATGAAATAATATAATACCTGAAATGGTATGTAAAGGGGGACTGTCCCAACCTGCTGAAATAAAGTATATTTTTGACATGCTACAGAATTAGACAATGACATGCATTACTATTTAATGTCAAAGACAAGATCTTTGTTATATCCAGCAAGTCAATATGCACACGCGCGCGCGCACACACACACACACACACACAAGTTATAATTAGAAAGCACTGAAGAACAAGATTTGTAAGGGAAATAAAATTCTCATGAGCAGGACATGTCTTAACTCAGAGATTTGGAAAAAAATTCACTAGGGGAAGATGATCCTCTGCCCGTTGAAAGGTCTTTTGCGCTTTGCTGTGAAGCATCTAGTATTTTCAGCTGTGGACAAGATGATAAGGGAGTGTCTGAATTAAAGAAAAACATTAAAGAGTTATTTCCCAAGTGATAAGGAGGACAATATCATTACACAATTTATTTTCATTTGCATTTAAAAAAAAATGCATCAGAATATAAACTTGTTAAAGTGTTCCCTAATCTTGTTAAGGAAGGTACAGAGATGTGAAGTCACCTTCAGTAAAAGAAACATCAACTATTTCTTATTGCCTTCTATTTACATGTTATAGATGCTTGTTTGCTTGATGTTAATAGCTAGCACCTTGACTTTTAACTTCTGGATGACATGTGAGGTATAGTTAATAATTAATTTATTCTTTTCTAAATGGATATGAATATGGAGAACTATCTAGCTTGACTGTGGGAGATTTTAATTATTTTTTTTACACACATTTCTCAATTCAGGAAAGGAATAAGTGCTTCAAATTTGGAAATATTATTTTCTTCACATAGTAAAAAGCAGATCGCTTATTTAAGATCACTAATACTGTAGCATAGGAAGATATTATGATGGTTGCAGGCAAACCTAGGTATTATAGAATACAGCTGAAACTCCAATCACCCACTCTTCTAGAACTGTTGGAAGCCCAGGCATCTCAAATGTCATTAGGCAGCTATAAATAAGTCCTAAATTTACAATGACTGCAGCATAAATTTAGTAATCTAGTTTACACATAGTTACAAAGAGAATATTTAGATTATATATATGTCTTAACCTGGAGCTCAATCTCACCCTTTGTTTATGATAACCTTCAGCCTTCTAATTAGTTTAAATATTATTTGAGATATATTTTCAATAAAGTCTCTTAGTAACTTTATTGCTTTGTGTATGTGTATGCTTTCATCTTTATTATATTAATTTCTCAAGTTCACACAAAAACATTTCTGAAATTTATCATTCTTTTGCAATGAAATGAAGAATATAATACTATAAAACAATGGCAGCAGCAATTTAAAATCCTATACTGACTTAAATATAACCACTGCAATACCTTCATGGCTATATATATTTGTATGATATTATGAATAAGTCTGTGCTCAGGAAAGTGTGCAGTATGAAGCAAATTTATCCCTTTATTGATAGACTATGTGTCTGTATTTCTGCAAATGAATTTTTCTTTCAGCAAAGTGCCTTTAGCAGGTCCTCAGTGAGTTCTTAATATTATTCTATAGTGAAGATGTTACAAAATGTCATTTTATGCCAGAAAAAATATGACAGAAGAAAAAAAAAAAAAAAAAGGAAAAAAGTTATGTACAATTTTATGTAGTAAAGGTATAAGTACAGGACATTGTATCTAAATCCACTGGATAGCTGAAAAAAAATATTTCATTTGTTTATTGTGAAAGAGAAGTATTAACTACTCCGATTAGAACTTCTTTTCACAATACCAATCAGTCCCTGGTGTCATAAGTAGAATTTAGAAAAAGAAATATGCTTAGGGGCCTATCTGAGGGTCCAGCTATGCTGCTACAATGCAGAGCAATGTTACAGACACCTAACAAAGATGTAAACACAACACAGTGCAAAGCCATATAGAAATAATAGCTCAAGTCCCAGAAGCATAATAGATATGACTATATTATTTCCATTTGTGGACCTCACTTACTTGATAGACAGAGGTATCCCAGGACACCTCTATATGATTTAGGTATATTGTAAAGATTATTCTGAACTGAGTCTGGATAAAATGCTTAAGTGATTTTTCAGCATCTCAGTTTCTCCATCTGTTTAAATTGTGATCATGATATTTATATATGACTCAAAAGAGATTAGGGCACCTAAATGGCTGAAGTGTAAAACACTAAAAACTGTAGCTAATACCTTATTTTGTAGTTCCAAGAAAAATTAGTTTAAAATGTTAAGGTATAAGAATAGTGAGGGAACCAAAGCTAGTCATGAATAAAGAAGTTGCTTTGATATTATTATAAGAGATTTTTTAAATAAATAATCTGAGAGCATCCATGTTTTGGTAGTCAGGGAGCTCTCACTTCCACCTTATTTAGAAATGGTCACAAGCACTTATAAAGTTCAAGGCAATATTCAATTCCATTTGGGTATTTCCTTCCCTTTAGAGTTACTATCTCTATTTTCACAGTAGATTGGACATTTCTGGTAATTACAATGTATTGTAATTCAGGATCTTCTGTGTGGTATTTCTGTAGTGAAATGACTCCACATGCATGGAAAGAGGTGGCTTAAGTGAGTTTTGAAAAAGACTGGAAAGAGCACCTTTGACGTAACATTTCAGGATAGCTTTTTCAGGGAAAACAGAAAGACCCGTTTACAAATTACAAGTGAGTGATAGCTTTGGGGCCTTGTTAATATTCACTGTGCAAAAAGCCAAAGCATGTTGGAAAACCATATAGGAAGGCAGGGAGTAGAGTATATGAAGAAGTGACACGTCTGAGTGAATAAGCATATGGTTTCAGATTGTGATGTAATTTTGACAGATGAACCAGCAGGAGAAGTGACAATCCAGGACTGCCCCAAAATGCAAGAATGAGTCATTAGGTATTGACATAAATCAAACCCACAAACTGTTATAAATGTTAGAGTTAGGCATTCTGACTTTGCACAGAGAAAGAGATCAGTTAGACCACTGAGCTCAGTCCCCTACAATCAGTAAAAATGTTTAGTTCAGGCAAGTCTAGAGAACTTTTAAGTTTTGTGAAGATCAGACACCTCGCTTGAGACCCTCACTGTTGTATTAGTAGGTTTTTTGTGTCTCTCTACTACTGATGTTCAGCAAAGGGTTGCTTTTATTCTGAATAGCTCCCTGACCTAGACAGGGGTTACCAGGGACTACTGTATTGATAAAAGGCATGGATGTAGCCAGAGAGACATCCTACCATAAGAGCTAGTTTTCCTGCAAATTGATCTTTTAAGAGAGGTGATGGAACCTCTGACCCTTGAGATATTTAAAACTGCACTGAAAAAAATGCAGAGAGGAATATTGAAACGAGCAATACTATACAGATAGATAAATGAGCAGGTGACCTATTACATCTTTTTAAGCTTCACTGCCATTTGATAGTTTTTCCAAAGAAAATCATGTACCATCAAGTTCCAATTGAAAGAAATATAGGATTGGGAAGATCTCTTGAATTTCTGAATCCAGTTTTCTGCTCTTGCAGACAATGAAGTGAAATAAATCCCATCAACTGTTCTCTATTACAGGAAAAATGTTAACATATCAAAGACGATTGTTGTCAAATTTCTACCCTACCTGAAGGCACAATTTATAATAACATTTTTTTTAGAATAAGATTGTCAAACCAGTTTAATAAATTTTAAATCTTGGAAGCCTTCATAGAAATATCCATATAGACTTTTGCATGTCAGTGTTCATTAGTGTGTTTCTACAATGCTGTATAAAGTAAGCAAAAAATTAGCTGGAAAAATATAGACCATAAGTACTGTTGAGTTCTTACCATCGAAATTTTATCTAGGGCTATACCAACAATTATTTAATAACTATAGGTAAATGGCTTGATTTTATGAAAGAACAGAGGTTTTTTTTCACACATAAAATATACTGACCAGCGCTCTGAAATGGTAACAAGATCATTTAATTATCCACACTTGATGAGAATGACCTTACTAAGGAGATATTGATATTTAACTCTTAGTGAGTGTATCAGCAGAATATTGCTAAATATATTGGAAGCTCCCACTCAAACCTGTTCGGTAAGCCACTTTTACTAAGCATAAAATCACAGATTCATAGAATCATTTAGTTTGGAAAAGACCTGCAAGATCATCGACTCCAACTGTAAACCTAACTCTGCCAAGTCAACCACTAAACCATGTCCCTAAGCACCACATCTACAACCTCTTTTAAATACTTCTAGGCACAATGACAAAACCACTTCCCTGGGAAGGCTGTTGATAACCCTTCAGGTGAAGAAATTTTTCCTAACATCTAATCTAAACCTCCCCTGGTGCAACTTGAGGCCATTTCCTCTTGTCCGATTGCCTGTTACTTGGGAGAAGAGACCAACACCCACCTTGCTACAACCTCCTTCCAGTTAGTTGTAGAGAGTGATAAGGTCTCCCCTGAGCGTCCCTTTCTCCAGTCTAAACAATCCCAGTTCCCTCAGTTGATCTTTGCAAGACTTGTGCTCCAGACCCTTCAGCATATTCATTGCCCTTCTTTGGACATGCTTCAGCACCTCAATTTCTGTCTTGTAATGAGACGCCCCAAAATTGAACACAGAATTTGAGGTGCAGCCTCAGCAGTGCCAAGTACAGGGCAACAATCACATCCCTAGTCCTGCTGGCCACACTATTTCTGATACAAGCCAGATGCTACTGGCTGCCTTGGCTACTTGGGTACGCTGCCGGCTCATATTCAGCCCCTGTTGACCAACACTCCCAGGGCTTTCCAGGCAGCTTTCCAGTCACTCTTCCCCAAGCCCGTACTGTTGCATGGGTTTGTTGTGACCCAAGTGCAGGACCCAGCACGCAGCCTCTTTGAATCTCATGCAGTTGGCCTTGGCCCATTGATCCAGCCTTTCTAGATCCCTCTGTAGAGCCTTCCTACCCTCAAGTAGATCAACACTCCTGCCCAACTTGGTGTCATCTGCAAATTTACTGAGGGTGTGCTCAATCCCCTCATCGAGATTATTGATAAAGATATTAAACAGAACTGGCTCTAATATGAAGCTCTTGTGACTGGCCACCAACTACATTTAACTCCATTCATCACCACTCTTTCGGTTCAACCATATAACCAATTTTTTAATGCACCTTTCACCTACCTCATAATCAGTGTAAGTGTCTGTTCTCATTTCAGTAAGGCTTATTTGTCTACTGAAGCAGGTACTGAAAGATAATTTGACCTATAAACTGTAGGAACACATCTAGTTCATTGCACTGGAAGTCTAATTGGTAATTTCTAAGTGGTAATTTTCTTTGGTTTTGTCATCTAAAATGTAGATACTGTAAAAAGTATTTTACAATTATGAAAGTGATAAGGTCTGTTGTCATTCTGTTAACAGATGGGAGGAAAAGAACATGTATATTATGAGCTATCTTATGAGGTGTCACTAACAGAGCAATCTGTCTTCGTCTGTCTTGAAGAAGCAGTGTAACCCAGATGAATGTTTTACTGACTACCTGAAAGAAAATCTTAAATCTTTGCTGACTTTCAAGGATTACCTCCTTCTCAAGAACTGACCCTTCCAACATGCCAGAATTCAAGAAAAGGTGGCAGGACAAATACATGCATGAACAAGGAGCTCCTGCCTAAAAATCATACATTAAAAAAATAAATGTACAAGAGATTGAAGCAGGGGCACATGGCTGAGGCAGAATGTAGAGATGGGATTAGGAAAACCCATCTGGAGCTGGACCTCATGAAAATCAGTAAAAGAAAATGCAAAATCCTGCACCTGGGGAGGAATAATCCCATGCCCCAGTACAGATTAGGGCCAACTGACTGAAAAGCAGCTTGATGGAGAGTGATCCAAGCATCCTGATGGACAACAAATTGACTATAATCCAGCAATGTGCCCTGATGGCAACAAAGGTCAACAGCATCCTGGGCTGCATAGAGAAAAGCATTACCACCAACTCAGGGGAGGTGATCCTTCCTCTTCACTTAGCAGTGGTGAGATTCCATCTGGAGTTTTGTTCCCCAGTACAGGAGAGACATGGATATACCAGCACTGGTCCATCGAAGGACTGCAAGGATTATTAAGGAATGGGAGCTTCTGTCATGCAAGGATAGGCTGAGAGATCTGAGACTGTTCAGCCTGGAGAAAATAACCCCAATGTGAGTAATATTTGGAGATAAAATAAATAATAAATATAAGGAAATATAAATATAAAATATAAATATTAAATATAAATATAAGGAAATAAAGTAGACAATCATGCTCTTTTCAGCAGTGTTGAGTAACAGGATAAGAAACAGAAGTTGCAAGCTGAAATACAGGAAATTCCGTTTAAGCATATGAAAAAACAATTCCATTTTAAGGGTGATTGAACTCTGGAACAGGTTACTTGGTGAGATTATGAAGTCTCCATCCTTACCCAACTGAACATGGTTCTAAGCAGCCTGCTGAAGCTGCCTCTACTTTGAGCAGGAGGGCCTGGACAAGACAATTTCCAGAGGTCCCTTCCAGATCAACTATTCTCTAATTCCCTTATTCTCAAAAGCTAAAAATTTCAATATATATTTAGAATACAATCCAATCATTCATAGAAATAATTATCACTGCATACAAGAGAGGTGTTGCTACTGATCATGATGTCTTAAAAACTTGGTTCTTCATGTATACTTATGTGTCCTGTTTGAAATATTTGTCCTTCTGCAGAGAGTATAAAACCTGAAGTGTAACATGATGGTTTTAGTATCTGATGAAATTTTCGCTTGAATGCAAAACCAACCTTATGTACAAGTGTGCTGAACACAGATATGAAAAGAAATATTACTATAGTAGACATGCTATCTTTTGCAGTGATGAGGGAATAGAAGATTGTTACATTTCCCTTGGACAACATTCAAACCTCTAACCACAGAGCGTGTCCAGACCTTTAGTGATACAGCCTTGAGTACAAGACATTGTGAACTTGCACTGCAAAAATGCTTGCAATTCCTTCCATTCTTCCATGTGGGAGAAGATGTCAAAGAACTTTTGCCAGTATGTGCACAACTTTGGACTTGGTGCCTGCTATGATCTCCTGCTTGTCTGTGTAGTGTCACCAGCCAGCTGAAGGGGGTAGGATTCAATAAAAATGCAGACAGACTGAACTCCTGATTTGTAGCAATAGGGGAGGTTGGTGGGGGAAATTACATTAGGTCCTAGCTTGAGATTATGAGGCAGCATAACCCAAATAGGAGAAAAATTAGGATGAACGGCACATTTCCTACTTCACATCTGAGTTGAGCTATCGCAGAAACCAGAACTGGGAATGATTATTGCTACCAGTATCCCTGTCTGTCATTGACAGTTGTTTGTGAGCTAAATAAAATTGGTCATAAGCAACATATATATAATATGTGCATAAGTCTTGTTCTTTCCAAAATATTGTTCTGTGATCAGGTCACTTATGCTATTTGTTTTAAATGTAGTTATTACTATGACTTCTTACTGCTCTCCATTTTAAAAAAAAAACATGCACTGTTTTGGATTGAAAGGAACAGAGAGACAGGATTTAAATCCATACTGTCTGCACTTTAACCATGCCACAGCCATTTAGGAGCCCCAGTCAATCTCAAACAAGAACCAAAAGCTTGCCACTGAATCTTCAACTTTTTTTTAGAGTCAGAATTCTGGTCCCTGTAGAGGCATGCAAGGAGGGGGCTAAAACCCAAGCAATCCAAAATGTCATAAGGGACATTATTATGCATATGCAATCTTCATATTTCTTGTATTTTGTAAAACAGAGTACTTCTTCCTACTTATTCAAAAGAACGTTCAGGCATTATTTCTTTGATTCATTACCTGAGTATTTTCCAAAAGCAAACCTATTTTAATCCAAGGCACTGCAGGCAAAACTGGAAAACCTTGTTTTGCCTCCACAATTTTCTTTGCTTCCTAAGGCATCTGTGGAAGTTAGTCCTTTCACAGAAAAATAGCAGTAATACGAATATTACTATTACTGCAAAGTACGTAATTGATGTTTAAAGATAATGGCTATAAAACCAGTATTCCATGTATGTCTATTGCTTTCTTGTTCATAAGAACTTTTATGTTCTAGCATCATGTGTTCCAGTCAAAATATTACCATCATGTTTTTTGTTACCATCATAACATTTTGTATTCATTTCAATGCACTAATACAAAGAAGGATTTTTGCTTTTATTCTAACAGCCACAGTATACGCATGGAAATGTCAGCCAGAATCTAATCTGCTCCATATATCATTAATTAGATGATATACATTGTTTTGACAAAATAAAGCACTAATTATTCTAATTTTTTAAAAAAACAAAATAATAAATAAATGTCAGTTAAGAATATTTAGGTTTTACTGTGACGTAAAACACAGAACAAATCAATTAATATTTTAGTCCAAGAACTGTGACACTCAAAAAAAGAGAAAAAAAGGTTAGCTTAATTGAACTGGAAGTGGCTGAAAGAGAATAAATAGGGTAACTTCAGTCAGGTACTTGTCTTTTTTCTGATAAAAATAGTTTATTCAGAAAATCTATCTTGAAACACCTTTACAGTTTCACTTGGTAATATAAGAAGAAGAAATATGCTCTGGGCTTTTTTTTTTTTTTTTTTTTTTTTTTTTTTTTTTTATTCTTATTTTTCTTTCATACTTATTATTGCTACTTCCACCAGAGTCAAAAGCAACAGACATTCATGCATTAGTTATTATACTTATTTAAAAAAAAAAAAGTCACCTAAGCATATATGTTTTGACAGATTTCCTTGTAACTGAACTCGTCATCAGGAGATCATTTATATCCTGAGAATTTTGAATCTGTCCTGAGTGATTCTTTCACCAGATTTGAGTTTGGGATGCAGATGAATTATTATGAAATATATAAATAATAGATAGAATTATTATGAATCAAATGAAAATGAAAAATTTTGAGGTGTTAAAATATATTGGGTTCTGAAACCTATGGAGAATTACTTAATTTATGGATTTAACACCTAGCTAGGTGTTAAATGGTGGGAAAAAAAAAAAAAATCTCAGCAATAATCTGGTTACTTTTTAGTGGCTAATTATTGCCACATAGGAGAGACTAGGCTAAACAGTGAAGAAATACAATGCCCAATAGATTTCAAAAAGTTTCTTCTTTTTTCTCTTTTTTTATTTCCAACCCATTTTTTCTTGCTATAGATAATGATATTATTATTCTAACAAATATCACAAAGTACTTAAAAAGAACATTAAAAAACATAGATATAGAAAAGAGGTATAAGGGGATAAGGAGTAGATGTTTAATTCTTTATCCCTTAACTGGACTGTAGCGCAGTTCATCGTCTCTGAATATGTTTTCTTAACACTGGATCAGAACAGAGAACATAATCACAGAGAAATGCAGCCATAAGACAGGTTTTTAAAGACTAATTTTAAATCTTACTTTGGGTAAGGTGATGCAGGTGGGGCTCACGATGTGTCTTTTTTCACAGTGTTTTTATCTTATGCGTAAAGAAGAAAATTTCTAGCCTGATGACTAATTCTTCAAAACTTGACAAAAAGCATTCAGGAGCAGGATTTACCATACATTTTAATGGCATGAGACTAAAGCAACACAGGACTTTTGGGAAGCAATTATATTTCTGCTGGACACCTATTAGATGTGTCTTCCAGGCTGTTTCATTTGTGTGGAAAGTAGTGTGGGGAGAGAAGGGAATGATCTTGTCCTAATAGTGCTTCATTTTTTCAAGTTCTCATTATTGTATTTCTATTTATGCATTTTTAAATTTTCTTTATATGAAATAAAATAATAATTAAAATTACAGAGAGAACCTCACAGTTTTCTATAATTTTTCAAGCAAATATACAACAGTTTATTTTCTTTTTGTGCATTATTATATCTTTGTGGTGCATTATTATATCTTTGTGAAGTAATATTTCCTAAAAGGTGATTATAATGGTATTTTTAAGAAACTGCATTAAAATTATGACTGATATTTTATGACCAACATAAATCAAACCAGTATTATGTGCAGCTGACTTGTTTTCATTTCTTGATTGCTTAATTTAGATCCAAAGCACAATTTGCTAAAGGAGCGATAAGAAATTCAAAGTTACATTGCATGTACATACTGAAAACTGAAGAAAATGCAAAATGTAAAATTAAGTATAAAGAGAGCAGATAAGAATGAAGCTAATGAATTTGAATAAAACCATTTCAAGACTTGACGTTTGCTGCTGTGTTCTAATTACTGTATCAGGACATCTGAAGAACAATCAATAGAACCAGAATAATCAAATAACACCTCTGATATTTATGCTCAGTGCAAAGACACCATATACGTAACTTAGTTGCACCACTTCATTTGCTTTACATCTTTATGGGTTGCATCTTGAGACAGTTGTGACAATGTTATTGAATCAAATACCTGAACTCTTTATGTTTAACTTCAGTGATTCCTATTGCAGAACACTAATCTAATAGACAGCCTGAGGAGTTTAAGGGGGCAAATGAACTTTTAAGGTGCTTAGAGTAGAGGGTCCAAAAATCTCAGCTATGGAATTTAGGTGCCTGATTTGTTTCTTGAATCTAATATTTCCTTGTCTAATATGGGTCTAGTGTCAGCAATGAAACCATACATAGTGCAGGAGAATATTCTGCAAGACCACACATCACCACCAAATGTTTTGTCTCATGATCATTATTGACTGGAAGCACCAAATGAATTTTCACCTCTGTCCCATATACCGCACTGAGATACTGAGAAGACAGTACATTAAATAAGTGCATATTTAATGTCCTTTCTTAAGTTATAACAGGTGAAAAGTTTACAAGCATATCCTAAAACAAACATGCTTCAGGTTCAAAATATAACATTCAGCATTTGGTTCGCAAAAGACCTGCTAAAAGGTCGAACTGAGTGGTTTCGGTGTACAAAGATCATAGTTATTTATAAATCACCTGGGACAAACAGTCTGCATTGTCATTTCTAGTATGGTCTCTGTGAATTTTCTGTACAGGCTATGAGGTCAGAAACACAGAGATCTGAAGCTGCAGCTGCAGTACAAGCAAAAGCAGACAAAGTTATATTACACATACCTTTTCCTGTGCCATTTCATTAAAAATTGTCGCAGCATAATATAATCATAGTTTCTGACAGATAAACACATAGATGAGCGCATTTAAAAAACCTGGATTTTTGAGCTTGGGCCTTAGTTATGCGTAGAAGCTAAAAATAAAACACCACAGTTCTGTTGTGAACCATTATGGTAGCTCAACTATTGTTGCTAATTGCAAAAAGTATCTATGAGGCATTCACAATATTTGGTTAAAAGGATGGAATCCTCATGAAGAAAGAGTCAAAACCCTGCCTTGAGCCTAATTTTCTGGTGTTTTGTCACAACTTTGTGGTGCTTTCCCAGCTCCTGGGTTTAACATTAGTCTTTGGGACCATAACTATAAATAAATGTTTTTATTTTTAACTGCTTAACCCACGGTGGAAATGTTAATAAAGTGCTGACCTAGAGAAAGGGCCTGGTTGTAGAAACGTTAAACTGCTGACCAGATGAAGTCAGTAGGAACTGGGAATTCAGTACTCTTAGACAAATATCATAGGGGTGAAATTTTGACCCATGTGAACATAAAACTTCAAGGGACTTCAATGAAACCAGGATTTCATGGTAAATCTCAGAAAGTACGTATGCAAGGTGAAAAGTGCCCAAACTAAGAGGCCCCTTTGGAAAACCAGCTTTTGAATGACATACTAGAATTCACACAAGGAGTCATTGTCAGAACTGAGATGAACTCATGATTTCCTGGCTCTCACTGATTGAAATTACTTCTTATAACTGGCTAGCAGAGTAATGAAAGCAAATGCAATCATTTTTGATGCTATGTTTGACTTTATAAAATATGTTCCTTGGGGGTGAAATTAATGAGCAACACATAAAGACTGATTATTCACACTTTATGCAGCTGCACTTATGAGAGGATTGGGAAAGGTGAAATTCAGCCTTCATACAAGGCCGTGATGTGATGTGGTCAAACTTCAGGGGGTTGTGGCTTTCACGTAACCTTACAGGCTGAAGTAATAGCTGCTATATATCTACATGTTCTTCATAAGTGTTCTAAGTGACTTGATGTTGATCTGACATTTTGCAGCTCTTTTCCAAGACTATTCCTAAATGATTTGCCACAAATCTGAAGCAGGAGTAACATACAGGAGTAACACATTCCTTATTCTCCTAATACTTTTATGAATACTTACAATAGGATCTACTTATTGCACTTCTGTGAGGATGACGACTTCATAGAATCATAGAATCATTGAATGATTAGGGTTGGAAGAAACCTTAAAGATCACCTAGTTCCAACCCCCCTGCCATGGGCACGGACACCTTCCACTAGATCAAATTTCTCAAAGCCCCATACAACCTGGCCTGGAACAATTCCAGGTATAGGCCAACAACAACTTCTCTGGGCAACTTGTTCCAGTGTCTCAACACCCTCACAGTCAGGAATTTCTTCCTTATATCTAATCTAAATCTTCCCTCTTTCAGTTTAAAACCATTACCCCTTGTCCTATCAGTACACACCTTGATAACAAGTCCTTCCCCATCTTTCCTGTAGGCCCCCTGTAAGTACTGGAAGACTGCTATAATTTCTTCCTGAAGCCTTCTCCAGGCTGAAAAAAAACCAACTCAAACTGTCCTCATAAGAGAGGTGCTCCAGCCCCCTGAATATCTTCATGGCCCTTCCCTGACCTGCTCAAGCATGTCCATGTTATTCCTATGCTTGATGAAGCACTCCAGGTGGGGTCTCATGAGAGCAAAGTCGAGGGGGAGAATCGCCTCCCTTAATCTGCTGCCCACACTTCTCTTGATGCAGCCCAGGATACTATTGGCTTGCTGAGCTTTGAATGCACATTGCTGGCTCATAGCAAGTTTTTCATACACAGAATCACAGAATCATCTAGGTTGGAAAAGACCTTGAAGATCATCTAGTCCAACCATTAACCTAACACTGACCATTCTCATCTACCCATATGACTCAGCACTATGTCAATGCAACTCTTAAACACGTCCAGGGATGGGGACTCCACCACTGCCCTGGGCAGCCCATTCCAATGCCTAAAAACTTGTTCTGTAAATAAAGACTTCCTAATCCTGCAGATGCTTCTCATCAGGTCCCATGGACTTATTTATATGGTCTCAAAGCAGATTTTCTCCTACAGTGGGCAGTTTGTTCTCCCAGTCCCTGCCTTTACTTTCTGTGTCTTGAGTGGTGTGGCTGGAGCCCTTGCAGGTGAAGACTGAGGTTAAAAGTTATTGAGTACCTCAACATCTACCATATCCTGGGCGACCAGATCTCCCCTTCTCACATGTTCCCTAGTCTTTCTTTTATCACCAGTATACCTGTAAAAACTTTTTTTGTTGCCCTTCACGTCCCTGGACAGATTTAATTCTATCAGGGCTTTGGCTTTCCTAATCTGATCCCTGGCTGTTTGGACAGTTTCTCTGTATTGCTCCTAGGCTACCTGTCCTTGATTCCACCCTCTGTAGGCTTCCTTTTTATGGCTGAACTTGTCAAGGAGCTGCTTGTTCATCTGTGAGGGCCTCCTAATTGTCTTACCTGATTTCTTCTTTGTCAGGATGCATCTCTCCTGACCTTGGAGGAAGTGATCCTTGAATATTAACCAGCTTTCTTGGGCCCTTCTTTCCTCCAGGGCTTTATCTCATGTTACCCTGTCAAGCAGATACCTGAAGAGGCCCGAGTCTGCTCTCCTGAAGTCCTGAGTATCGAATATGCTGTGCACTCTCCTCACTGTCTTAAGGACTTCCTGGTCACTGCAGCCAAGGCTGTCCCTGAGTTTCACACTCCCCACCAGCACCTCATTGTTGGTGAGAACAAGGTCCAGCACAGCATCTCTCCTTATTGGTTTCTCTATCACTGGGAGAAGGAAGTTATCATCAACACATTCTAGAAACCTCCTGGACTGCTTATGCCCAGCAAGAGTCAGGGTGGTTGAAATCCCCCATGAGGACCAGTGATTGTGTAAATGAGGCTGCTCCTGTCTGTAGAAGGTCTCATTTGCTTGGTCTTCCTGGTTGGATGACCTGTAGCAGACCCCCACTTCTGTCCCTGCCCTCCCTTTAATCCTGACACAGAAACACTTGGTCACCTCCTCATTCCTCCCCAGACCCTCCATGCACTTTGGTGGGTCATCCTTGTTGTCCTTGCCTGTCCTTCTTAAAGAACCTGTGTCCTTCCATTCCAATACTTCAATCACAGGACTCATCCCACCACATCTCCATGAGGTCAATCAGATCATAACCCTTCAGATGTGCACGTCTCTGCTCTATTTTATTCCCCAGGCTAAGTGCATTTACATAGAGAAATTTGTGTCCCCAATGAAGCTGACTTACTGGCTGCAATTTCTTTGTGCTACTCTTCAAATGCTCTCCTGTTGACCTGTGGTCCCTCTCCAGGCTCTGGTCATCTCTTGCTGGCACTGGCACCAAGTTGGAAGTGGGATTGGCTGAGTTTCCCTTCTCCTGGCAACTTTAGTTTAAAGCCCTCTTCACCAGCTTGGCAAGCCTATGACTGAAGATACTCTTCATCTTCTCTGACAGATGGACCCATCAGTCCCCAGTAGACGAGGTTTCTTGAAGTAAATCCCATGGTCTAAGTAGCCAAACCTGTGGCTGTGGCACCAGTCCTGTAACCAAGTATTCATTTTCCATATTTGAATGGTCCTGTCAAACCCCTTCCCTTTTACTGGGAGGATTGATGAGAAAACTGCCTGAGCCCTGGAGTTCCTTACTGACACTCCCAGGGCTCTGTAATCCTTCTTGATACTTCTCAGACTGCTCCTGGCTGTATCACTGGTGCCCATGTGAAACAGTAGTGGCAGATAATAATGGATTGTAAGAGGCTTGGTAGTCTCTTAGTGACTTCTGTGATAGAAGCCACTGATAAGCAATGGGTGCCTCTGTATGTCCCAGAAGAGAGTTTCCTCCTGCTGTCACCCATCGCCTCTTCCTCGTTGCTCTGGTGGTTCTATGGGGAGCAGCTGGAGCTGCCTTACTCAGCTCCAGCGTCTCTCCCGAGGTGACGGGTCTTTTCTCCTGAGTCTGCAGGGCAGTGAAGTGGTTCTGCCAGGGCACCTCAGGCTTCAGGGGAAGTCTCTTCCTCCTCCTGGTCCTTGCCGTTGCAAGCTTCCATTCTTCTGCATTACTGGCCCCCCTCCTTTCTGTGTGTGCCAGTGGGGAAGGTTTTGGCTGTGTGGCTGTGGGCTGTGGGTCCATTGCAGACTGCTCTTAGAATCAGCTATCCAACTCCTCCTCAGCATCTGTAATGCGACACAGCATTCTTACTGACTCCTGCAGCTCAGCCAACTGAGGTAAGTTATGTTACCAGCTCAGTCAACTTCAAGTAAGTTATGGGCAACCCACAGAAAATGACTTAAAAGAATTTCCTCTGGCACTCAGTTATATGGATACTAGTGAGCTTTCATACAGTGTTGTATCCAATCATCCACAGTCCAGACATTAACATATCTAAGCCTTACCATTTAAATGGGAGCTGTGGAGAGCAACAAAGTATCAAGGAAGAGTGGCATACAGACATGTTTGCCTCCTCTGTTTTTGCATTTCAGGTTCTGTGTGGCACTTCCTTTAGACAGGCAGTCTTAATTTTTAGGAAAGAAAGGGGTGGGGGTGGCGGTAGGGGGTGGTTGAAAGCACACGGTAAGAATCTTTGTTGAGAAGGGGATAGGAATTAAATGAGAACTAATACTTCCTTCTCTTCTCTGGTTATGCCATTTTCACCAAGCAGGCGAGGTGTTATATTGCATGACAAGTCATAATATCAGTGATTCTCAAATTATTTAAGAGAATTTTGTTAATTAATATTATTTTGTTTCAGATACTGTCCTCTTTTTTGTGAAACACACACACACAATTCCTTTCATCAGAAGTCTGTTTTCTGAGACTTAAATATTACCAGCTTTGTTAAATCAAAATTTTTTCTAAAAACTCACAGGATTTGCCCTGCAGAAAGACTGGAAATTAACTACTGAGCTTGGATGTAAACTAGAAGGGCTGGGTCATATACTCAGTAAGGTACAGTAACACTAGTAAAAGTGCTTGCTTTTTTTTTTTTTCCCCCCTAATCTCAAATGGAGTACTCTCTATTCAAAGGCCAGACTTTGCTGTACTTTTAAGTAGTATTCTCCGATGATAACTGTGGTAAGATTCCTGTGTGGTAAGATAGCATTTACAGTGTATCTACATGATATTTTACCAGCTGATGGGAAGTCTGCCCCTGCTTGCAGTTAACGTCAAATAAACAGGGATAGCTGATCTCTAAGACCCGGCTAATATTTGTGTTAGCTCATCTCCAGCACTGCTACCTAATTCAGTACCATAGTAATTATAGTAAATGCATGACTTCCAGTACAAGAGGAGATTGGAGATGAAGAGTGGAGTGAGATAATGGCAGTACACCAGTGTAGGCATGTCCCGTGATGTTAATTAGGGTGGGATATCCTATCTTCTTACTATGGTAGATGAAGATAAGGAAATGTTTTTAAAGGAGTAAGATGAATGAGGAAGGATAAATGTACCAACATAGAAGAGGATGAGAATCCTAAACCTGTCAGAAGCAAGAGCTATACAGGATATTATGAAAAACTTTATCAGAAAGAATATAGGTTTAATGTATTGTTCTTGAAAATAATTACACCATACTTTCTTATTACCCTATTTGAAGACTTTTAGGTGAGCTCCTAAATATATCAAAGGTAAATATAAACATCCCCTGTTATGAATGTCATTTGTTTCCAAAGAAAGACACCCTGATGAAGACAGAGTTAGAAATGTAGCTCTAGAAAATCATTTGTATGACCGCACAAATAGATGCCCTCTTTTAAAATTCCTGTTAGACTGCTGTGTTTAACAGTAGACTCTCGTGAAAATATAAAAAAGAGATGAACTATTAATGACTTCCACTGTTAACCACCTAGAAAAATAATCACTTTAAAAAGAAATGGCTATAATACTTTTAAAAAAAGTATTCCTTCTGTAATATGTTAATCTAGAATTTCCTGTGCTTGATTACTAAGACTAATTCTCTATCCCCAGCTTTTATATAAATTTTCATAAAATATTTCAGTTCTTAGAACTCTACTTGCTGTTGGTCTGTTTAGTTAAGCATATACCCTTACTACGTTATCATTAAGATTTTTTTTTTTTCCTGTTATTTTGATGACTTATTTGTAGCAAACAGAAACAACCACCCTAAAATTTGGGAATCTAAGGTGGCCTTCTGAAAATCAACAAAATAAAATAGATCACCAGACAAAAAAGATTAATTTCTTGAAAGCTTAGAAGAAAGCTGCTTGAACAGATTGCTTAGATCTTTTCTTATTGTCAACTTTCATAAAAATTGGGTGAAATAATTTTCTTTCTTTTTAGACAGTTGCATTTTTATTATACATATATTTCATTTTTATTCAGCAGACATTTTCTTTTCACACTTTTGTGGACCCTCACAGCATATGTCATGCCATTGGTTTTGGAAGGTATATGTCCCATTGAGGGTTGAGACCACAGGTGAAAGGGAATGAAAATAATTTGCTATAATTCTTACAGTTTTAGTGTATCTAGAAAGTGCTGTAAACATTTTTTTTGGTAACTGTTATTTCCTATCAATTTTTTTTTTTTTTTTTAAATGAAATAGTTTATTTTAGGATATCAGATTTTGTTTCAGAGCTGAGCTCAGTCTAGAACAGAATAAAATTGATGTGTTAGTTTAGAATATTTACTTGTTTGAAATGGTGACTTTCTTCTCTATTCTGAAGATATGAGAGGGATCTGATTCATTTGATTACTTCTGAACATAATTATGTTTTCTTCCTGGCAACAGGAATGTAATAAACTAATATAAGAAGGCTTTGGGAGAATGCTTACATGCTACTTCTTACTGGAAACAAAATAAAGACCCCACTGAACATTTAATGTCATAGGGTAATTTTGAACTCCCCTCTGTCTGCAAAACAGACAAATGATGCCTTTCTAATTTAAAAATATGCAGTGCTTCATAGCTTCTTAAATATTTTCAAGTATTACTCAGTTATTACAAAAAATCTTTTCTATCATCAAGTATATAAGCACTCATAAGACAGTGAAGTTTCTTAATTGAAAGCTGCAGACCACAGTGGTTTCAAAACCTCATGGTAAAGTATAATGAGATGTTTGTGTAACAGGCAATACGGAAGTTGTAGCAATACTAATACAAGTTGAAAGCCAAATAATGTCAGTAATTAAAGGTGAAAGAAGAAAATCTAGAAGAGCTTTGTAGAACAGTTTGGACTTTATATAAATCTACCTGCCAAATTTCCATCGTTTCCCAGTATGCTGGTTTTGTAGCACTACATGGCAAGGAAGGACAAGTAGAGGACTTTTTTATGGCTGTTGTGTGTAGTTGTGCTCTCAGGTTTGATTACAGTAATAAGGAATAGGGTTGTACTGTTGGTTCAAATCCTAGAGGACTTCGGTTAGATCTGTAAATGGGCAAACCTCCATTTAGGTTTTTAGCAGCTCGGAACTTTGCCTTGTACAGGCAAGTGGACTAAGGATCCTATGTGACGTATCCAGCAGTGACTTCTCTAAACGTTCTGTGAAGGTCACAAGACCGCATATTTGGTTTGCAAAATCGAAGTTCACATGTTTATCAATATGTGAATGTTCCTTCCACATGGTATGGATCCTTAACACTTATTGACAACTGAGAGTTTAGAATGGATATTATCCCTCAACCTGGGTTTGATTAAATATGAAGAGATTATGGATCATTAAAGGAAAAAAAAAAAAAAAGTAATTGCATTTGGCTCCTCCTATCCTTGAGAGGCCCTCTGCTGCAAGTTACATAACGATAAGAGAGAAATAAGTAATCTAAACATCTATTCTAATACCAGACTGATTCATACTTTGTTTGTCTGAAGGGACAACATTTATTGACTTTGAGTGCAAATTCACGTACAGCATGTCTTCTACTTCAATGGCAGTACGGTCTCAGAAAAGTGGAAAACCCTACAGAATAGTAGCAAGATTCTCCCTTTAATTATATTTTAGGTTTAGCTCTGGATAGTTCAGGAGAGTCGACTCTACACTTATTCTTATCCACTTAGCATTGGATAAAGCCCTTAATTAAAATGGAATGATGAATCCTTACAGTTTATTGTTAGGACTACAATCTTTCAATCCATCATTAAATTTATGAAATATTTCAAGTAATTTATTTTCTTCAAAACAGAATATGAAACATCAGAAACCAATCCAGGGAGAGAGGACAGTGGTGGATTTTTATTCATAGCTATCTTAGAAAGAACTGGATTTGATTTTTTACTGTGAGTGTCAGTGATTCATTTTCTCTCTTGTTTATCTGGTTTTGGAAGAGTGTACAAGTGGCATGGAAATATATATGTTTTTCAGCTCACTGAAAAGAAACAGTAGGAATCGCACATAGACTTAAAACTAATTTCTTGTTTTCACATGGGAAGAACAACTTTTTCAGAGGTTACTGTACAAAGTGACCTTTTTGTGTTTCACAAATATCCAATTAGATTTTGAATCTGAGCAGATCTCAAACAAAGACTGATTGAGACAGAAATCTTATAAGCAGAGAAATAAGGTTGAGGTCTCACATTCAGAGATTTGATTCATGAAAATGCACGGACAGAATAGATTAAGAAGTGTTTGAGATTGTAAAATAGAGAAAAAATATTATCTAATGGTGTTGTAGTTTTATCTATTTATTGATTATACTGATTCCTTGTCATCAGTTGTGAAATAAACCATGTTCCCGAGTCAGCTTCCTTAGCAACATGTAAAATAAGACTTTCTTAAAAAGTATGTATTTACAACAAAGAGAGTACTTATAGTAAACTCTAATTCTATTAGACACATTTGGGAGATGGCTACATATTATATATTCTTCTGTGTGAGAGACTGAAACGTCATATGACTGTCTCAAAGCTTGCTTGTGTCTGTGCAAACCTCCAAGAGAAGCTGCTGCAGCCTGTGAATTGGTCTGGGGAGCGAGAAGAGAGAGTGTATTGAAGGACGCACCGCCCAATGAAAAAAAAAAAAACCCACCAAAAACTAAAGGTGAGCAGATATGCTAATCAGTGGATACAATGAACTTAAAAAGGCAACAGAAAATTTTGCTCACTGTGCATCCACCATCGAAGCCAGATCTGTGTGGCCCCCACCCCCAAAGAACTGAAGGCTGAGGACCAACAGGACGCTGCTGGATCCATGGTGGTGATTAGTCTTGCAGCCCTATCCTGCATCCTGGATTTATTTATGTCTTTTCCTTCCATTGTGTCCTATCGCTACCCCTCTTCACCTTTTTAATAATAAAAACCTGGCTTGGGTAAACAGCATTTGACCTCCTTTGTGTCTTAATCTCGCTCTTAGGATCATATCGAAATCTCCCCCCGCATTGGATCGGGACATCCTGACAGTGAGAATTGGTTAACAATGATAACTCAAGGTGTTGAAAAGAAGTAGAACATAAGTCCTTTTTCCTTTCCTTCCCTGCCTTCCTAGAAGACAGAGAAGACTTAACAGAAAATACATCTCAAATTGTGGGGATCCAATCCTATTTTTGCTGACTGTAGGGTCTTCTACTTTCTGAAAAGTCAATGGGACACGACACGGTATAAATATGAAAAAGATGTGGATTTCAGATTGTAAATTCTTCTTGTAAGGAGTCCCAAGGTACAAATTTCACAAGTGGGCCTTCATCACAGCTGAGACTGTTACAGCTCCAATATTATTCTGAACAGCTGAAAATACAATAGGTTATTAGTTTTATTTATAACATATCATTACAACTTGAGGGCTTTGGACCGAAAAAATCTGCATTTCTAACTTATTTCCCATAATAATCATATCAATAAGACTGACAATCTTTTTCTGCATATATTCAAGATGTTTCTACTGTGTTTTCCACAGTAGTCTCTAGTTTCTACAGAACTTTTGTGCTGCTTGGATAACTGTCATGTCACACCCAAGCAGACTCTATAATATGAATGCAGAAGATTGTTTACAGCATCTCTTAAAGGACTGAAATCTTGGATGGTTGCTCTTTATGTAATAATTTTGGCTGTTATAAAGAAGTATCTTTTCATAGATGACTCTTGCCAGTCTAAATGACTTCACTGTTAAATAAGTATTTTCTGTTATACATTTGAATTTACTGAAGTTAACAAAATACATGTTTATACTCCAAGCTGCACAAACCCTTAACACTCCAGAACCTGCATTTTCATTTCAGAACATGAAAGTTCTTTATTCATATGGCTTCAAAATTAATCTTTAAATTATGAATCAAACACGTTATGAATCGAGTACATTTCATACTGCACTATAATTTTTTGGTGAAAATCCTTTTGCTAAAGAGGATTTCTTTGCAATGTTCTTTTTCTTTATATAAAGATGAATTAGAGGTGACAGGGAATCTCTAAAAAGAATATGCCACAGCATGGCAGACTATGTTTTATCATTATGAATTTGACATTATGAATGAATGCACTAAATTCAGTATATTTTTAATTAAATAGAATACTTATGGTATTTAAAATATAAATCTCATGAAGTTTGGTGAGTTTTTCAGATAAAATTGAATATTATTCATCCCAATTAGGCTTAACAGGATAAACAATTGTTCTTTGTCTTTTGTGTTTCTACCTTTCAAATACTTACACAAGGTAATCATATACCCCTTGTTGTTATTCATCTAAGGTATTCGTATACTCATAGTTATTTGTTTCAATTACTCAAGCCCAGCTGTACTGGTTTCAGGTGGAAGAAAGTTAATTTCCTTCCTAGCAGCTGGTATAGTGCTGTGGTTTAGATTTAAGATGAGAATAATGTTGATAGACACTGATATTTTAGTTGTTACTAAGCAGTGTTTATGTTAAGTCAAGGATTTTTCAGCTTCTCAGACTGCCCTGCTAGCAGAGGCTGGGGGTGCACAAGAAGCTGGGAGGAGACAGCTGGGACAGCTGGCCCAAACTGAACAATTCATTATTCCATACCGTAAGATGCCATGCCCAGTACATAAACTGGTGTGAGTTGGCCAGGGAACACTGTGGCTCAGGGGTTGGCTGAGCGAGTGGTGAGCTATTGTGTTTTGCATCACTTGCTCTCTATATTCTATTTTTTTTCCCCCATTTTCTGTCCTATTAAACCTTTCTTATCTCAACCCATGAATTTTACTTTTTTTTTCTGATTTTTTCCCCCATCCCACTGGACAAGGGGAGTGAGCAAGTAGCTGCGTGCTGCTTAATTGATGACTGGGTTAAACCACAACATCAACTTTAGTTCTTTTTAGTTGTTTTGGAGTGGCTTTTTTTGGTCATAGCCTGAGTTTCCATCACTTTTGTTGTTTGTTTTTTTTTTTTTTCCTTACTGTTTAGGATAGCTAAAACAGAACTAGGCATGAAAGATACACAAGTATATGGAAATGGATTATAAGCCTTCAGAATATATAATCAGAAGGAGACAAAAATACCTCTTGACAACATTCAGGATTCCAATACATTACAGGGAGTCATGTAAAAAGTTAGCTTTCTGATTTACTACATATATGTCCTTGACTGAGAGTAATAAAAGAGTCTCCTTTAGTCATTAATGTCATGCAGGCTAATACAGACCATATACTGTCCTTGATCCATTGCTGAAAGGTCTGGCAGAAGATTAAAATGTTTCATGCAAATGTCAAGGTACCTATGTCCCTGATGGTTTGCCCAGTACATAGTAGGATAAAATAGGGTACTGTCTACAGTTGTTCTTAACAATTCCCAGAAATAAATGCTGCCACTTTTTAACAAAATAAAAACTGTATAATAATAGACAGCTAGAAAACTAACTCTTCACAATTTCACTGGGATAAGACATTAGTGTAAATAGTTGTAGCTTCATTTAATAGAATTAACTTTGGTAAAATTAGAGGCTGACCCATGTGAGCAGATTCGGAACATGTAAGCAAAAAATAGCTTGAATACTGGTCGACTTTTAGAAATTGATAAAAGGTGGCATTTGGGATTACATCCAATTTTTGAACTTAATTTATACATTATGTTAACTAAAGAAAGGTTGTTGGGATAGATTGACTAGGAAGGGATATTTATTCTTCCATTGAAGGTCAGCTCTGGGCAAGTATGTTTCTTACTCCTGCAAATAGTGTTCAAGTGAGACTTAGGTAGTACTTGGAACCGAAGTGCCATGAACCAAATTCCAAGGTGGCTCACAGGAATTTATTTCCAAGATCACAGACACAAAAGAAAATAAAATGGTTTTGCTCATCTGAAAAAATGTGATCTTGGAAGGAGTCATCTCTTGTTGGAGAATGGCTTGCAGAGAGCAAGGCCATAGCTCCCTGCAGAAGTTGGTCCCAGCCACCTGAGGTAAACAAAGGAAAGAACCCAGGGTACAGTTATGTAAACAAGGATGAAGACCCAAGGCTCAGTTGTGCTACCGAGGATTGTTGTGAGAACACAGAGATAAGTTGGGGCGCATTATGACCTTGGGGGTGAGAGAAAACAACCCTGGGAGAGAAGCAGGTTCACAGCAAGAAAGATGTTTATGCATACCAGAGATGCCACAAGGGGCTGGGGTATTATAATGTGACCTTTTAGATGTACCCAATGGCTGAGATATTATAATGTAGTTTTCTTTAATGTATCCAATAGAGTTACAAGTAGTGTATTGTAGACTGCTTATATAAGGTGTGATTTTTTTCAATAAAGTTGAAGCTTGCTCTATCATTCACATTGAATCGGCTGCTTGCTTCCTCCACCCGCCGCAATCTCTATCTCCAGAAATAAAGTTGCAACTAGAGAAACTTTGGCTAGTCTACTAAATTTGCATCAATTTTACCCTGTATGGGTAACTGTGACTGAGCAGACTTATGTGTACAAGAGCTGTAGGAACAGTACAAGCTTTATATGGAACAAATTCTTGATATGCAGATAGCAGCCCTTCCATATCAGATATGTATTTCATTTAAGAAGTATAGTCACATCTTGCTCACTGTGGGATGTGGAACACAGCAACCAGTAAAAAATGTACTGCTGAGGAAATGAGAATATCAGGTGAAGAGAGACTGGGCAATAGCATTAGTAGATTGGGTATAGGAAATGTAAGGTATGTTTATTATGCAGAAATATTCATTCTATTGTCTCAGTTTCATTTTAGTGTGGACAGTTATTTCAGCCTTTGCCACGTCAAGTAGAGAATAACTAGCCAAGCAGCACTTGTGGTTTCAGTGACACAACACGTATTTCCTATGTGTTATTTCCTACCTCTTGTTTTTCAGTTTGTGTTAGAAAATTCTTGCACTCTGACCCAGGGAAATATGCTCTTCAGAAATTCCTTCCTTCATTAATAACTACCTACGTAGTTCAAAACCCTGTTTATAGCCATGGACGTTATTATATATGTGAGAGAGAGGTGAAAAACCTCCTCTTAGTAAATGGGTTTCAAGCATTGTGTAGCATTTGATATGCACATAAAAAATACTTTCACTTCATGAGTCCAAGTCTGACACTGCCTGCTTTTCATTTCCTAGGAGGGACTGCTACTCTGCAAAGCTTACTAACTCGGTATGTCCCTAACCTGTATTACCCAGTTCAACTGCTTCCCTAGGTAAGAATCATTAACTAATTTGTCTATCAGAAGCTCATCCCTGAACTTGTCTGTTAGGCATTACTTTACACACTAGGGCACAAGAGTGGTATTTTAAAAATATACCTCACCTTTAAAATTTTGCTCACCTTTCACTGAAGATAGATTACATCTGGCAGAAGCCAACAGACCATCTAACAGCTATTGTTATTTCTGTTGGAATAAGAAACAAGCATCCTGGTAAGAAGCAATATGCAAATAAAAAGTTTTGTTTTAAATAACAGGCACACATATATATTCTCAACAACAACAAAAAATCATGTTACTTAACACATGACATCACTCAAAATTCAGAAAGATTTGTCTCAACTTCTTTGCACACGTCCTCTGCATCTCTCCTTGTGAATATTGCCATTACTGAGTACTAACTATAGCACTTGAGTCCCTTTTGTGATTTATATACTATCCCAAAATTATATTTTTAATGTTTTTGCGTCTTAATTTCACTAGCAGATTCTTTCTCCTTGCATTAAAAAAAAAGCCCAAAATAGGAAGAACTGGTTTATAATTTTTTTCACAGTATCACCAAGATTGTGTTGAGCAAGAATCCTGAGATGAACTTCAGTGATATCTCATGATGGCTGGAGAAACAGCCCAGCATATGCAATCTGAGTCATCCTGCAGAAAAAAAATTGTCACCGAAATAAAGCTGATGTAAATCTCCTCTCATATTCTTCTTTCCTCTCCTTCGCTCTCACAAACATTTAAAATTTGATTTTTATGTCTTTTCATTAATTCAGACTACTTTTTTATGTAGAAAATTCTTTATATTTTTCTAAATTTGAAGCTCAGACTGAATGATGACACAGTGAAGTCTACCATTTATGCACTACACAGGGAATAACTGTTGATTTTAGGTTTTGGCATCTTTTAATTAATCACCTGTCCTCTTTTCATCAGTTATGGGAAAAAAATTAAAATGTCCATTTCATTAAATACTATTTTTCATTTTACTTGTCTTATTTAGCTGCTCACTAAATCTGGCTTGAATTTTTTGAGTTTGTTTTCCTATAAATGTTTTCCAGTGATTATTTTTCCTGTCAGTGTTTCTTTGACTGTATTATCATTAACATGGGGTGGGTCCCACCTCTCAGTCATGAACCTCTTCACCCAAAACTCAAAAGATGGGTCACCAACCATTCTGCTCAAGTTTTTGAGTTTTCATTAGATCACATTCCTTCTGCTTTCAGATCTCTCAAGACTTCAGGTAATGGACTTATACAGGTAATATGACCTGTATGTAAAATAATATTCACACCTATATTAAAGTCTTGAAAACAAATGTCAACTGTATGAGAGAGGCAATTGGATCATCGTTTTCATTATCAGGTAGAAAATATCTTCTATTATTTGGCAACTGAAAGTGAAATGAATGCTTAGTGTGAGGTCTGTTCAATGTCTTATCAAAGCTGTTAATATAGTTTGGGGAAAAAAAAATTTAAAAGAGTCTTTAATTGGAAGGCTAGAAACCAACTGCTGTAATATATTTCTGTAACCTTTGCAAAAATAGAGAAAACATTCAAGAATAAGTTACCCTCAGAGCACAGCCCCATGGAAATAAAGAATTGTTTATTCACATACATTAATATGGTTCAAAGAGACATCGGTTTATTAAATGATGGGTTGTTAACAGTAGAGGCAAAAGCTAAAGAAACTCGCATGGATATAGTATTACTCTAAAAGATGACACTGTAGCTCTTGTTATTACTAGCATGCGTAAATCAATTTAAATTGAATTATTTAAAGTTTGACTGCATTTAAGATATGCAATTTTGTACATTATTTCTAACTTTAGTATGTGTGTAGTTAATAAAAGTTGGCATAGTTCCTTTCTTTCCAACAGAACTCTGTTGATTTACCTCACTTTAAGATCTTCCTCACTAACAGCAGTTATCCTCCATTTGTTATAATAATATTCATACATGCCTATTAGGAATTTTTTTTTAAAGACACATATTTAGAGAGTCAGTGTTGCCTTGCTTCTCATAATGTTTACAGGAATGTAGTTTGTCTAGATATAAACACACTCTGAAAATGAGAGTAATTGTCCAGCTAGTGAGAAATTGCAATCAATGTAAAACTTTTAAAGAGGAATGAAATGTTATATGAAGAAAACAATAATTTAGAAAATGACGAGTAGATTGATTATATCTTGAATATATGAATTTTATTTCTTATAATTTGCTTTCATAAAAATTGTGTTTGCATTGCTTTGTTTGTGACTAGTTGTGATCTACCTAGAAAGTAAATTAGGTCCCTCTTCAGATGGAAGCATAAGTTATTTTTCCATGGTACCACTTTCTGTAAGGAAAATCAACCCATTTGGTAAGAAACATTGTAGAGGGAGAAAAAGAAGAGAAACAAAACCCCAGGGGGGAAAGCCAGCTGATGGTTTCTTAGGTTTATTCCTACATGCTTATATACAAATACATTAATGTTACATAAATTAATTTATTATTCTGAAAACATGCCATATTATTTTATGGATGATGCAATTACTAGTTCTTTATTGATAATACTGGACCATAAGTACTGTAGTAGCTAATTAAACTGAATAGCAAAGAGGCAAGTAAAAAAATTGTATCTAGAGTTAGTTATAACATATGTAAGGAGAAATACAACATGGCTATACAGAAAGTGGAGTTTTGATAAAAAGCATTCTGCAATGTGGTTTTATACTGACATCAATGGTTTTTTGCTACCATTTGAAAGGTAAAGAGCTTTAATATTCTTCCCCTCTGTTTATGCACTAATATAATATTCATATTTCATGCTGATAAACTTAATCTTGAATGAAAACATATAAGTTATAAAAAGAATGGGTTTGAAAAATGTGTATCTATTTTTTATTTAAATACTGGCTGCACATTTAATTGATCTATTATGAAAACGTGACTCAGTGTACCCAAAATATTAGCATAATACTGTATAAGGGACAGTACATTGAAGTGTGTTTAAAATACATGTTGTATTAAGTTAAGTGTACTTAAAATATATCTATAAGTCAGTGGGAACATTTAAAACTTTAAGGGAAAAAATACGTTACCCCTTTGCCAAGCAGCTCACCGTAATGCATGAGGAAGGAGTACCAAAAGAAAGAAGGGGGTGAGGAGGAATCAGCAGTTGGTTACACAGTACAGTCAAACCTCAAACAGCTATTACTCAAAATGTTTGCATTTTCAGTCAGCTGCATGCTGTTGTATTTGAACAAAGAGTTCATATTCATCTGGAATGATATTAATTTACAGAAATGATAACACTAAAAGAGAGACTGAAACATTATGTTGTGTTCCAGCTTCTACATCCCTTTTCCAACTTGCCAAGCCTGAGAGACCATCTGACATCAGGGTGCTGAGTTGTTTTGTTTCTTTGTTTTCTTGTGTAAATCCACATCAGGGTACTTCCCAATTAGCGGAGCTGTACCAGGTCCTACTGCAGAGGTAAACAGCAGTGATCCATCACAGCTGTCACATCTGGCCTTGTACTATACTTTTCAATATATTATAGATGTTTTTAAAGTATACCTTAGAGTTCAACGTGAACATGCTTTGGTTTTTATGAACCTAATAAATTTAGCAAATCAACCAAACCTATAAAAACATAACAAAAGCATAAATATTTAGAAAAAATTAGGTCATCTAACGTATGAATGTAGTAATAGTCTATTTCCACCTCCATGACATTTATTGTACATTTTTAACTTGTTACCTACAGGATTTCTGAATGTCTCTTAGCCTGAATCTTGCTTAAACAAAGTTGCTAAAGATAGCATGAAAAGTGCCTTTGTTGTATCATAGCTTTTCTTGGCTCTGTTAGGCACCGTATGGAAGCAAGAAGTATTTTGCCCTGTGTATCTAAGTTGTCATTTGGAAATTTCAAGGTTTCATTTCTTTCCTGCATGCTGAGGTTTAATTTAAACCATTGGACCCACCTTAAGCAATTATGTCATATCCCTCTTTGATAGCACTGAAGCTCTCTGAAGTTGCCAGTGAGTTAGTGACATTCTCTCCTCTCATAAATGTTTAACAAGTGCAATAAAGAAAAATCTAGCACTTGTGCATGGAACAAACTTTGTAATTTATAGGACAAACTCCAGAGCCAGTGCTTAATCCTCCATTAATGTAGAATGAAAAATAATTTAAAAGGCTTCCAAAATTTAATTTTAGCTCAGTTTAGTCATATAATCATTATGGTTTTCTGACTTCAGGCTTTCACCTCCATTTCCAGGAAGCTGCATTTCATGCTTTACAATAGCAGGTATTGTGGTTCCTGATCCACTCACACAAACTTTCAAAGTTTCCGTAGCTTCATGGTGGGAGAAAAGACCTTCCATGTTATTTTATCCTTTTCCCTTTCTAGAAGTATAATGGACACTGCAGAACTGTACTGTGTTCAGCATAGCTTCAAATGGCTTCCATCACCACTTACCATTTAACAGATATAATGACTTACGTAAACTTTATTTTTCAAATGTGGTAGAAATTGTGTTCTGAACTTTCACTCAAAGGACCTATTGATACCAAAAACTAAACAAAGTAAGAGACACATCTGTATGTAGTTGATACTTCATTCCTGTATCTACAGGAATTATTCTGATTTATAATCCGATACAGATGATATGATGAGACAGAAGGAACAGTGTGGAGACAGATTGTGATGGTGGAGTAGGAACTGATGTGGTTCAGAAGACAACCTCCATTGGAAGATGGGGAAAACTGTTATAAACTTGACCAAATTATATCTTAGCTATATGACACATAGAATCAAGTTTTGTGAGTCTTCCATTAGACACCATTTCTTTGTGTTAGCAGTCTCCATGAACTTCTCTTTCTTGGAAAGAAGATATTAAAAGGTTAAGATATGCAGTATAAGTTATTATTATGGATGGTATAGAAAGATGAACACATCCTGAGAAAAGGGGGAAGAACTGATATCTGGAGTAATTTCCGTTTATATATACTCGAAAGAGAGACTACAATGTAGCAGAGATAAGATGACCAACTCTGAGATGGGCAGAGTTAGGTGAAATGTTGGTTCAAGCAACCAAGGCCCATACTGACCATGTACTACCGGATTTTAACTGTTCAAAAACTGTTGCACCCGCCAAAGTTTCAGATGTCTAGAAAATTTGAAAATATTTTGGGAAACCAAGTTCTCACAGATGTTTTATGTCATGATTGTGTAAAACCCTCCCAGCAACCTATGTCAAATACTGAATAAATACTGCGCAATGTTATGCATTGGATAAATTGGATTTGAAGCATAAGGAATGTTTGTGCTAACATGACAAACTGGTAAGTAACATTGATGAAATTTAAATTCATACACTATATATTTTGTATATACAACAAAGATAAATCAATCATTATAGACCATTTTAGACAAGCCTGTCAACTCTAAGAATGTTTCTATAGCAAAAAAGAAATACTGTGTCTTTTTTCTTAGCTTTTTAAAATCTATTTTACAGGTGTACCACTGAAGATTTGTATATATATTGCCTTTGTTTCTTCTTGAAAAGCAATTGTTCTTTGTGTAGATTATTTTGCCTTATTCCTCCCTGAATGGAGATTTCTACATATGTACTGACAGGTGCTAGAAATACTGTTTTATGCCTCTCACCTGAGAAGGATGCCTTGGGGACGGTTTTGCTTTGTTTTGTTTGGTTTGGGTTGGGTTGGGGTGTTTTTTTTCTTGCTGTGTTATTGTATATATTACTTACCTTGGAGAAAATATTTTAAAACATTGGGTTTAATTCCCACCTCTAGCATTTTATTCCTAAGGAAAATGAAAACAAAATCAAAAAAACCTTCCAAGATTCTTTACAAATATTTCCTGATCTGTGAAAATATTTTTTTTTCACTGACACCTTTGCTGGCTCTGTTTTGTTACTTTTCTTTGAACAGCTGGAAGATTCTCTTCATTAAAACAGAGCATCTCTTCCACCATTTATTAAATCAAATCTTTTCCGTAGAAAAAGCTCATCAAGTGTAAGGGTATGGGTTTTCTGGTTTATGCTTACACCTGCATGAAACAGTTTTATACTGGCCTAATTTTGTTCAGTGAAGTCTACATCAGTATAACTCTTCTGTCAAAATATATCAGCTTTTAGGCATGTAACTCCTTATGCTAATATAAAACTGTGTAGGCTACATAAGTGTAGTCCACTGTAAAATGTTTAGATGAGTTCAGCATGATAAAAGAAGAACACATGAAAGAAGAGATAAACCCTTCTGAGAACAGAAGGAATATACCTCAAGGGTGGGGAAATGGTTGTGCTTCCAACAGTTGTCATGCTGTGGTTGAAGTAATAGTAATTTATCCTTTGCTTCAGTCAGTCTGTTTTTCAAGAGGGATAAGGCTAATGTGATGGTACTGTTTGTGTATCTGTGTGGCTTTTCTCACAGTGAATCTTTCAAATCCAGTAGCCAACATGAACCAATGGACAAATGAAACAGAGATATCAGAGATACTAGATGGTTGGTAGGATTTGCCTGGTTTGCAATGCCACATGGAGGAAATCGTATAAATGTGACCCCACTAAGGAAAAATCTCTTCATTTTTCCCAGGCTGACAACAAAGCTCACACCTACACTGTCAGATGGGTATCTGTCAGCATCAGACTTGTAACTTCATTTCCATTCGTTCACAGAATTATAGAATGGTTGAAATTGGAGGAACCTTTGGAGGTCATCTTGTTCAAATGCCTGTCCAAGCACGGTCATCTAGGTCAGGCTGCCCAGGACTGTGTCCAGACAGCTTATGAATATCTCTGAGAATGGAGATACCACAGCCTCTCTGAGCATTTGGTGTCAGTGCTTAGTCACCTTCACAGTGAAAAAGTGTTTCCTGATGTTCAGACAGAAACAAGACTCTATATGAGGTTTGTTTGTCTTTGTCTAATGTATATCTCTTGTGTTCAGTGATCTCTGGGGCCCAAGTAATTTTTCTACAACAATTATAATTTAGTATGAGTATATAAGAATGTATATATATAAACACACAGACATATATACTGTATATACTCATACTAGGTATACACATATTGTCTATATGTGTATATATGCATATACATATATATCCATATATATGTGTATATGTACATATGAGGGCTTCAGGTCAAAATACCCCAAGTACTTAGAGGGCTATTCTACCTCTGACTACAGTAGAGTTCTTACAGAATGATGCTGAGACTGTATCCTGATGTTTGAAGGCACCAGGACTGTTTGAATAGCTTTGAAAGGTGATGTAAGATGAGGGAAGCCAAACTTGGCACTTTGCCGTCCTTATTATTTACAGGGGACAGCCTCTGCACCTGTCCCAGAAATCTCCTCCAGTTTTTTACTTAATAGAAACTGTTTTCTTGGTTCCAAAACAAATCCCAGGAGCTAAACAATCTGGAGACCAGTATTCAAGATCAAAGATTTTCAGTGTATCCACATACAGAGAGTATCTTGGGAGCACTGGCTTTGAAATCTAAGCTTTATTGACTCTGTTGTTCATGAAATTACTTGTTTCAATGTCTTTTTTTATCTAGTGATATACTACTTATTGCTTTTCGTGATGTTTTAATTAATAATCATAAAGGTTATCAGATGAAGAGGAATATATAAGGAGAAAATATTTTTGCTATTAGATAGTAGCTTGCGGAAGCAATAACATCAAGCTGCCTACTATGCTTTAATATGCATCTTTATTTTCCATATTAATCTGTTTACATCTAAATGCAGAATATCTATAACTTAAGCAAGTTCCCTTTTCTCTGTTGGAGATCTTTTGTACTTCATTCGTCATGTTAATGGAAACGTTTTCACATCCTCCTCCAAACATTTAAATCCGTATGCATGGCAGGATATTGACTCTCTATAATGTATCTCCCAGAACAGTGTAAAAGGCTCTGTCTGGGAATATGCGTGTGCCCAGTACACCATGAAAAAAGAATAGAGATCTCAGAAACAAAGATTTCTTTAATTATTTTTTGGGACAGTGACAATGCTATTAGAGAGACGTAAAACTTATTAACATTCCAAACAACATTCATGAAAATGTAAAAACATTGATGTTCTGTATTGGTAATGTATTCTTTATCATATTATTAATTGTATTTCTGATAAACCAACAAGAAAAAAAGCCTGCTTCTCTTAATATATCATGTTTTAATAAAGAAGAGACTGTATAAATTGTGCATTATATTATCAAATGTTAATGCCAACTGTAATGAAACAGGTACATGTACCTTCCACCTACATGAAAAGAATAACAGTGAAATGCAAGCTTTCACGTCCTACTTACTATCTAATTACATCTAAGACTATGTTAATATTTTTTTTAAGGAGTTATTGACTTTTATTTATTTTTGAAGCATTTAATTACCAAAATAAGAGGAGGGGGAAAAAAAAAAAAAAAAAGGAACACTTTTATCTTCTACCTTCATTGCCTAGGTAGAGGAGGTCTTTGAGAACAGAGATTTATCTGTCAGTGAAGACAGTACCAAGCAGAATGAGGCACCTGTCCTAAAATGCACAGTAGTTTTCTTTGCCACTTTGTTTTCATGATCTGTTTCTCATTTCTGTCTTGTTTGTTTTCCTTATTTGTTTGCTTTTACTGGTTAAGTGAAAATGTACACCAATCTGAGTAATTTGCATGTCAGGGATGGGACACACTATATCAACACATCACTGCAACCAAAGAAATAACAAGTAACACATCTCTCATTGTATGATCTAGATAACAGAGCTGAAAGGAAACCTTCAGTGCTCTATTTTTCTGTCGTCCTGCTGTGCAATCTCAAATCTCTTTTAGTAGACTCCAAAATATCACTCAAGCAGGCAATGCAGGAGATTGAAATCTATTAAACCAGGCAACGCTTCATTTTCCACAGACCCCTAGATGAGAAGGGGTCATTTAAATTAAAAAAAAAAAAAAAAAAAAAAAAAAAAAAAAAAAAAAAAAAAAAAAAAAAAAAAAAGGTACTTTTAGTCATGTAGTTAACATTGGAATGTTAAATGAAAAATGCTGCCTTTTCTAGTCAGCACAACTGACTTCAAACCGCAGATTTTTTTTACAGATAAATCTATAATATTCTAATGTACACAGAGTCCTTTAGTTTCACATAAGGACCAATTAACATGCTGTCCCAGTCCTTACGGGATGAGCTGTGTGACATGAACAGTGTTAGGCATTAAAGGAACAGGCCAAGAGAATCCCCAGGATGTCCAGCAATGAGAAGTGCAGACCGAGCAATTCCATGTGTCTGTGCAGGCAGGAAGCATTCATGCAGTCAAGGTCCTGGGAGCCTTGGTGGATAAGTTGAATGTGGCTCACCAGTGCATTCTTGCAGTGATAAAGACTAACCACACCCTTGAGCTGCATTAACATGTTGAAGACTGACCTTACTCTGGTCTGCTTCTCACTTCTGATCTTGCATCCTGAATAGTTTGTCCAGTTTTGGACACTCTGTAGAAGAGAAATGTCTACAAACTGAAGAGAGTTTAGTGATGGACCACCAAGATGGTTAGGAAGCTGCAACACATCACCTGAGAAGAGAAAAATTTGATGGAATTTGTTTGGCTTGGATGAGAAAAGGCTAAAGAGTATAGGTAATAGTGATACTTCTATTATAGCAGTCTTCAGCTACTGAAAAGGATACCTATAGAAAATGTGGAACCAGACTTGGTTTTGGTGCATAATAAGATAGAGTACAGTGGTCACAAGTGGCAGCACAAGAAACATGATTGGGCATAAGGAAAAAAATCTTCCCCGTTTCAGTGGTTAAGCATTGGAACAGGTTGCCTAGAGCAGCTGCAGGATCACTGTTCCTGAAGACCTTCAGCATTTAGCTGGGCAAGGCTTTATGGTGTCTGGTCTAACTTTGAAGCTAGCTTAGTTCTGAGAAAAAGTTTGGAGGAGATGACTTCTAGAGGTCTCTTCCAACCTAAATTTTTCTTGTGTTCTGTGTTCAGGTGTTTAAAACTTTATTTCAGAAGACTCTATAGGGTTGGGGGTGGGGTTTTTGGCCCTTGCAGTGGTCGACATGATCCAGAATCACCTTGGTTTTCCTTTAAAAAACTAACTCACAAAACTTGGGATAAATACAGAGCTCCTTTCAAAACTGAATTTCAGAATATTTTTGCTTTAGTTAACATTTGATATTAGCAACTGTATCCTGCATTTCCACAACCATACCAAATAATTCCAACACTGGAATTTTAGCTGTGATCTCCTGTTTGATTAGTGAGGATAAACAGGAAATACTTAATAACCCTACTCTGAAGGGGAAGGCATTAGGTAGCTTTTTAATGTATTTTCATAGATGGTTTTCATCAATGTTACCATCTAAGGATCTCACAATTCTCTGTTGGATTGAAAATTCACTGATCACAGAGACTGTTTTTCACAAGAAGGCAGAAAAGAGAGGCAGTTCTCTGTCTTTCAAATTGCCACATTTAAAATACTCACTGCACTTCCCCCCATCCCTGTCCCCCTCTTTCTCCCTTAACATTGCTTTTATGGTACTATGTCTTTTGTTTCTAAAAAATCCAGGATAGAATTTCACAGTTCTCCTAGCCATTGGTTACTGCATCTTGTGCATTAAATACTGACAGCATCTGTTGTCTTTCTGTTATAGAATTTGAGATCACAAAGTATAAATGAGATATTTCTTAAACAAAAATAATATTTATTTGAAATAAATAGAAGAAAGCAAAGAAATAAAATTGGAAAGTCTGCAAGAATGTCTATCTCATGGTAATGTGAGCAGTCTGAACTTTTTGAGTCATATGTTAATGAACCTGTTTTCCTCAGGTTGGGTTCAATTATCTTACAACTTTTAACAGGCTCTTTTTTGCTCTGTCTGCATTATCTGAGCAACTACTTCTTTGGACTATTCCTTCCTTCTTTAGGTCTTTAATCATATAGCTTCCATTTAAAATAACCCAATATAACCTGATGCAGTAAGTGTCTCAATGACTTACAAAATATATAGTGTACATAAGCTGTTATTAGCAGTTTCTGATTTCTCTCACAGACTGATAGTAAGTGGCTATCTCCTGGGACCAAGAGAAAACCATGATAAAACAACAAATTTTCAGAGTCTCCGTGCCTGGAGCTGCTCCAATTTGCACACCACCTTCAGCCTGGGGCTCTGTCAAGTTTTATTAGCTGACATCTGCAGGCCAAACAAATTCTGAGGTGTCCTGGTTTTGGCTGGGATAGAGCTAATTTTTCCTAATAGCTAGAGTAGTGCTGTGTTTTGGATTCAGTATGGGATTTTGTGTGCGAAGAATGCTGATAATACATTGATGTTTTACGTTGTTGCTAAGAGATCAAGGACTCTCCAACTTCCCATGTCCTGCCTGTGTGCAGGTGGACAAGAAGCCAGGAGGGAGCATGGCCAGAGCAATGGACCCAAACTGGCTAATGGAAGATTCCATATCATACAGTATTATGCTCAGTAAATAGATGAGGGTTGGCCATGAAACTCTTCCTCTCTTTTCAGGGATTGCTGTTTCAGGATTTTCTCTCCTCTGGGATTGCTAGCCAGGAATGGGCTGGGCATCAGTCAGTGGGTAGTGAGCAAGTGCATATTCTGTTATTACTATTATTATCATTATTATTTTAATCTTCATTTATTTCAATTACTAAATTGTTTTTAATCTCAATTTACAAGTCTCCTTACCTTTACCTCTCAATTCTTTCCCCCATACCCTGGGTGGGAGAGGGTTAGCGAGTGTGGTGTTTGGCTGCCAGGCAGGTTTAAAACATGACATGAGACCGGTGCAGATAAATTTCCAAACCTTTGAATTTTAACTGAGTTAACCATTAATTGATAAACTCCTGGGATGTACAGGATTTTAGGTTCAAATGTTGAGGGAAGAAAATATTCACTGTCAAAATGAATGAAAAATTACATCAGGATTTAAGATGATTAATATTTTTCATTATGCTCCTCTGTGAGGTGACAGTTTTTGAACCAAAACCATGATGTTTGCATAAAACTTGCTTTAAGTGACTTAATAAAGGAGAAAAATTATTTCAGAAGCTAAAGAGGACTGAAAACATTTCAAGAATATTTGCAGAATTTATGTATTCCACACAATTCCTTGTGCCTCCTCATCCTGGTTAGAAAGACATGTGAAGTTGGCATAGTTAACAATAAGATAATCCAGATCACTTATATGGTAAATTAACGGTCAAGAAAGGCAACACTCTAGGACACAGTTTGGGCTGATATCACTGCAAATAGCAATTTAATTACTTTTAAAATGCTTGTCTCTAGGGTGACCCATTTTCTTTGTTTTCATTTTGAGTAAAATTTTTTCCACAATCAACACATTTTCTCACTCATAATCACATTTCTTTTATGCAAAATTATTCCTGACTGCTTTATTATAAAAACTAGATGTCTCTATATTGTATGTAATGTACATATATTAAATATATTATTGTGTATGCTATTGCTATTGTATTATTATATGATATTGCCTATAATGTATTTCTTGTAAAAATATACAATAAATCAGTGATGTGAATGTGGGTCTCTATGCCTGTACTATTTCTTTTTTCAAAGATGTTGTGTTAACATCATTACATATTTCAACGAGTTGCATTAAGAGGAGGCATAAATATTAGTTTTCTGATAATAATTCTTTTTAGTCTCTTTTAATATTCCTGATAAATCTGTTTATTTCTCTCATTATTACAGTCTGTAGTTCAAATGTGTTTTTTTCCAAATTTATTTAAACTTTATATATATAGGCTGCTCAGTTGCACAGAGAGTTCTAAGCTATGGTATTTGCACTAGGATCAATCTTTTGGAAAATATTAACATATTTTGTTCAGCATTTTCTGTTCAGATCTGTCGTAGTCAATACTGGCTTTCACCCCCAAAAGGGAGCAAACTTCTTTCTCTCCTCATTTTAACTTATAAATAGCTTTGGATATATGTAAGAGGGTATTGGTTGGTTACTCCTCTTGCTGCAGTTTTGTCTCTCACAAAACACTGTACAAGACAACAATATAGTTTCATGAAAACTGACCTAAAAAATACTGTTATGGTACGAATAAGTGACTGTACTGTAAAGGCCTTCATGCTTTTCATGTAGTTTGTTAAACAGCTGGCATTGGATCTACACTAATTACTCATCTTGTGATCTTCCTTTTGAAAAGAAACAAAGGAAAATAATTTCTTTCATGAACAAATGCAATCTTATCTTCTAGCTCATTCTGCTTTCCACGGTTCTGATCTGTTCTGTTTCACTCTGTTTTGTTTAATTTCATTATAAACTCAAAGACTCTTAAGTGTCTCAAACTGTTCTAATTTTCTCAGATTTCTTGGGAAAATTTTCCTCTAAATCTTGAAACATATACTTTTACACTTCTCCGATATCTCAAATGTGTAAAGTAATTTGATTTTTTTTTTTCAATCTTGAATGAAAACAATCTTGTTATGAAAAAGTAACAGTAGATGTATTTACTCATAATTCAACAGCTGTTGAAATAGAAGAGATGTGATCTTTGTGGCTGTCATCTAATCAGTTTTTAGAATTAGTTAGAATGGGCATAAATTAGTCTTAGTTAAAAGAAATTTTTAAAGTTCTTCAATGGAGATTAAAGAACCCATCGAACACCCCTCCTCCTAAAAAAGAAAAAAAAAAAAGAAAAAAGAAAAAGAATAAAATGAAGTAGAAAATTTAAAAATTCCAATTGAGAAGTACACTGTTTGCTCACAGATAATGTAAATTCTCTGATGGTATGAAGGAAGATGTATGATGTATAAGATGCATGACCAAGAGAGCATGATGAAAAGAAAAAATAGCCTAAGAAAGCGTCATGTTGTACTACTATTTTTGCCTTCCTGAATGCATTTTTTACATGCTTTTTACAAGGTGAAGGAAGGTATTTTCTATTAGATGCTAAATGGTTATAAATTGAGCTTAAAGACCTAATCATTGGGTCAGAGAAGGGTGGAATGAAGCTCCTGCATCAAAAGGTCACCACTTGTTTTATAGTTGGGTCAGCTGCTCTAAGGAAAATTGCTGCAACTTTTCTACAGACTGCTTTCATTTTCCTTTTCAGATTTTTATTGCTGCAGTAAGCTTTATAAACCACATACATTTGATATATATTTTTATTTAAGAAGCAATTGCTTACTCTATCAGTGATGGTGTGAGAAATGAGGAGAGTCACAGAATACTTGGACCTTAATTTTCACTTATCCTTAGCCTCCTTGATTTGCTCTGGCTGTGTAAAGTGGCTTTAAAATTACATTTACCATGTCTTAAAGGCTCCTAATCAGTACCACTACTGGAGAAAAGGGCCTTAGTGTGAATGAGAATCAGGCTTCCTGAAGAGTGTTTGCACAGCAGGTTGTCATTTAGGTTATATAGCTGCAGCTGCTTCTGAAGTAGAGGCACATTTAGAAAATTCACTGTTAAATGAAATTCCAACTCCCATTTTCTTTGCACCTCCTAGGATGATCACAAGGCAAAGTATAATGATGCAATATAAAGCCTGCGGACCTGTAACAAATATGATGTATCCAAGTAACCTCTTTTTTCCAGGATGTGGTCCTCTTGTTAACAAGCCATCCAAGTGTGTACGAATAAAATGTGATGTTGGAATGCTTTTAAATGCTCACCAGTGCCAATAGTTAATTTCTGTTAAAATGTCCTGGAAAGGTCTCATTTCTGCTCCATATTGCACTTGAAGACAACTACAGTTAGAGATAGATTTCAATGAGTTCCATATGTAAGTGAAAAACTACAGTTTGGTCTTTTTGGGGGGGGGGGGGGGG
>NW_020799101.1:20537482-20553926 GCF_003259725.1 Athene cunicularia
TTTTTTGGTCATCTTATTTCTACCAAAAAAAAAAAAAAAATCTCTTCCAGTACAGGTTGCTAGTTCTTCTGTGTATGGTTGGAATCTGGATGAAATATTCAGTAGTTTACTGTGGCAAAGGCACTGTTGCCTGGAAAATATCTTTTGACAAGCGTACAAAAGATTTGTTTGTAAAGGAAGTATGCAGTCCTTGACAGAAGGATGCATTGGGAGTGTATAACTCCTTTCACACAGGATAAAGTTCGGAATCTGGTAGGTTT
The DNA here is from genome assembly GCF_003259725.1 of Athene cunicularia. Classification (NCBI taxonomy): domain Eukaryota; kingdom Metazoa; phylum Chordata; class Aves; order Strigiformes; family Strigidae; genus Athene; species Athene cunicularia. Next base: position 20,537,743 of record NW_020799101.1, read on the forward strand.
GTCTTCTGAAAAGTAAACAGCTCTTCATGGGTAACTGTGAGAGCCAGAGAATAACATTTTGTTCTAGTGAGAAAAATTATTCTCTCCAGAAAAGCAAAAAATTCTCTGTGGGTTAAAAGAACATAAAGATAGGTGAACATCAGATTCATCCATGCTGTAACAAAGCAATATTTGCATTTTGTATTCTCATTCAACATTCTATTACTGAAATATACTGATAGTAGTATATATTTGCAAAATTCATTTATGAACTTGTACCTGTTTCTTCAACACTTGCTTCCTTATGTTTTCTTCTGTCTAATTTTTTTTCTTTCCTACCATTTATTTTCTATCTTCCTATCCATTTTTAAATATCTACTGCTTATATTCTTTGTCACTGAAGACAGGTTCATACTTTACAGGAAGCTGTTGACATCTAAATTTCAAGCACCTTTGCTCTCTGGTGGTAGCGGGAAGGAACAGCTAATTGCTTTTTAAAAAGTCCTCCTTTTCAGATTTTCTGAAGGTTCAATCAGTCCACAAACATCTGAAGAATTATTTGTCCTTGTAGAATTTTCACTGAGTCTTTTGGAGCTACAGCCAACAAAATTTCATATGAGCTTCCAGGATGTTACGCATACAGTCTGATCTTACAGACGTCTGATTTTAGTACAATTTTACTGGATTAATTTAAGTGTCTCAATTAACATCATAAGCCTGCAACTGCCATTTGGAAAGACTGTGTCTTAACTTCAGAGTACTTCTGGCAGATATTTTTCTTTCTTACTCTTTCTGTAAAGTAAACAAAGTAAAAGTGATTTAAGTAGCTGCTTTACTGAAAGAATGAGCTATGGGATCTAACATTTCAGTGTTTCTAAATAACTTTTCCCACACTAGTAACATAACAAATAAAAATATATTGCTATGTATTTGATGGGGATCTGACTGTCTTTCTTGCTACTTCATTACAGGTCCTAATACCCTTTCATGATTATTCCCAACAGGCGTTCAGATAAATTGATGAAGTCAACTTTCTCAGATTTTTATGCCTGTTTTCCCAGGCCAAAGCAATTGATATTTTGAAATATTACCAAATTTGAGTCAAAATGTTTTTGTTATTTGTTATTGTGTGCATTTATGCTTGCAAGTTTGTAAGATGCTACAAATTATATTTCTGCATTCTTTCTTAACAAAGCTAAAGCTAGGCTGGATGATCAAAACATCCTGTCCACAAAAAAAGGAAAAAACAATGAAACAAATCCCAATCTGCCTTTCATTTTTATTTTTTTTTAACCAAAAATTATGTCAATAGCAGAAATATTATGAAATTAACTAAATTATACATGTGAAATGGATGAGTTACATGCTTGACCATTTAGTAGTAGAACACAGAACACTTCTACTCCAGCTACTGGTTTATTCCCAACCCAGGACCTGTAGCAACCATGGTTAAAATCTAGTAGATGTTTTGTAGCTCATCATTATGGATATAGTTTACAAACAGACAGAAAGGAAACAAAAGCAAACAAGAGCAAAATTAAAATAGCAGCAGTGCAGAATACTATACTCTATTGAAACGTAAAAATATTATTTTAAAATTGCACATTGGCTATGCAAAGTCCGTATGATGTAACACACTGGCAGAATCCATTTTGAATGGCTGCATCCAATGGTTGCAACTGCAATCCAAACAGAATAAATACACATTCATTTTTTGGTTCAGGAAACAATGCTGTCATTTTTTTTTATAAAGTCCAGGTATGTGAGGTTCCCTCTGTATGAAAACCACAGGCTCACCACAGGTTCTGCTGGAGAATATGTCTGGCTGATGTTAATAAAATTGTTTTTATTAATGGATGCAATCTTAGTTACTGCAAAGAAAAAGAGGGTAAAAAATGTCAGCTGCAATCATATTTACTTCTAGGAGTAGTTTATTTCATTTTGTTTGGTCCTGGTCAGGCTTAACAAATTAACTCTGAGTAATGACTCAGAGTTCTGTTTCTAGAAGCTGCTACTTAATATTCAGAAGTTGCTCAATGCCACTGCCTTCTTGTGGGTAGAGCTGTACCTTGCTGATATTTCATCTGTGGTGATGACACAGAGCTTCCTCCAAAAAAAACCCCAAAACCTAAAGAAGTGTGGATCTGTGGGATCTGTGATTCTTCCATAGTGTCTACCCCAGTAGAAGACACCTCGTTTGTTTCCACAATTGATGTAAAAATTAGCAGATTTATAATATCTTTTCTTAGAATACGCTGAGAACTGTGACTTAGAAAGATCAGGGAATTACACTACAGGGAATGTAAACTCTCTGCAGTGACAAACTCCTCAGCTTGTTCCAGCATTATAGGCACATTGGAGCCTCTTAACAACAGCTAGCAGTGAGTTTATTGGGACTTAAATTTATCTCTTTTCATGACTGGCTCGCTGTTTCTCTCACAGGTTAACTGATGTATGTTAAGTATGAACTCAAAAGATCAAGAATAATATGTGGTTTCTTCCCAGGAAAGACCAAAATTGCAAATCAGTAGTGTAACTGAAGCCCATAAAAATGCTGTCACAGAAGTACAAACAATGCATCCAACCAAAAAAGGTGTTCTAATCCAAAAAAAATAATTAAAGAATTAAGTATATTCTCCCTGACACCTTTACAAAATTTACATCAGACTGTAAAACATCAAGTTCTTTCATACCCTAAAAAAAGATGAAAACAAGTAATGCTAAACACTACACTGATGTTTTATAGAGTTCCATATCCAGACTAAAATCTGGTATGATTCCCTTTTGAACATTTGACTAAAATCCAATCTGAATTAACCTCTTTTAGTCATAATATTCTACCTTTCATTTTAAATAGAGGAGAGAAAATCCTGTTAATTTCATATATAGTTCTGTGCATCTTTTTCTGGTTTGGGAATTTTTTTCCCATTTGAAAAGCAGATTCAAATATTCAGATATTCAAATTCAGTCTAAGTCCATTGGGCTAACAGCTTCTGTTCATATGTTTACTTTTATTATGAGGGATGTTTAATGTTTGGCTGTCTTTTGAATCTGTATTTTCAAAGCTCCAACTAGACAGCTGAAGCTGAAGTTTTCTGACAGAGCATTCTAATAGCAAGAGTCAAGTAATTGTGGGGCCAGTCCTTAGTTGTAATTTTTTGTCTCAGTTCCACATGTGTAATATAAAACACTTTTTTTTTTTTTTTTTTTCCCCTACCATTTGCTATTTTTTTTCACTTGTAAAGGAAGATATTACTGGAAAGCTGCAGTCTTACTATGTCTCTTGACAGTGGCCTTCAGCTTCAGCAAGCCCAACATAAGCCTTTATGATACAGAAACACTTCAACGAGAGGCTAATGATGGTCTGTAACAGGAAAGTCTGATATTTATGATGACTTTAGGCAGAGATGAACATTCTTCTCAATTAATTCTGAACCACATGTAGAATCAGTTGATGAGATCAGTCAAGCATTCAGTGGACATTCTCAGCCTCTTTACATTGATGAGGATGTGAGCAGACTAATATAGACTTCAGAATATCTTCCCAGCTCAGAAATTGCTGAGGCAGAAACACATCAAAAAAAAAGCCAACAGTGTAGGTTGTATATCTTCCAGTGGGGATTTCCATCACCAGCATTATCAGGTATCTCCTCTCAGTGGAAATAAATTTGTTGAAATTATATGTCTGTACCATTAAAAGAATGTAAAATAAATTGCATCTGGCTTAGAAAACTGTCATCCAAGCTTAAGTTTTCAATGTTCTAAATCAGCTATGTCTAAACCCACTGTTGTGTCATCTGCTAACAGACCTTTAAATACAATATTTCTGATAAAGAGATAATACTGTAAAGATGTGGAAATATTCTAATTATGTATCTGTGAAGGAGATTTTGTGAGAACCTCCACCATTGGAGTTTTCTATATGATCAAAATCTGTAAATACAACTCTGTACCTATACTGATGTCTCAAAACCTGTTTTTTAGTTCAGAGGCATAAAGGGAGACAGCAGTGACTGCTCTCTTGTTCCTCCTTTTGCTCTTTCTCTCCCTCCATTTTTCATCACAAAGCATGTGTATGGGAAAGAGAAGGACAGAAATGAGAAAATTTTTTGGCCACGTTCCATTAATGTGTTTGAGTTGTCACCACGAGTCTGTAGTGGAGAAATAAAGTCAATCTTTCTGCAGCTACAGTAAATTCATAGCCCTTGGGAACCTCTTGCATTGACCCCTGCACATGGCTAAGTCAAAACTTTCAACCTCCCCTTAAAGAACCAACAAACAGACATATTTTTCAGCAATTACCAAAACAAAAGCAACTATCCCTACTAAGAATTCCATGTTTTGTGATTTACTGAAAAGCAAGTACATCACCATCTGTGTATATCAAATGTTCATGTCAGGAAATAAGCACTTTTTCAAAAGACAGCAGTGAAATTTAATATTGCTGTCTTGAGAGAGATGAGATTCTGTTCTCCTCTCAAGGGCCTTTCCCATTACAAACATGTTATGGATTCTTGGACAGTTAGAAACTTTGGAAATGTAAAGTTCTGAAAAGCCAAGGAAGTGAGAGGTCACTTAGTGATAATGTAATAATGTAGTCACCAACGAAGTATTTCAAAATTTCAACCATTTTCAGTAACATATATTACATCGAATCGTAGAATGGTTTGGTTGAAAGCAACCTTAAAGGTCATCTAGTTCCAAAAAACCCACTATGGGCAGGGACTCCTTCCACTAGATCAGAGTGCTCAAAGCCCAATCTAACCTGGTCTTGAACACTTCCAGGGAAGGTGTTACCAAAAACTCGGAATAAAGATCTTATCGACACCAATGTGATGTAGATAAGCAGACACTTCTTTATTCACCACCAGGTGCGCAGGGCAGTCATCTCACCAACAACACACACCAAGCACTAAAATCACACATTTTATATAGAACTTACTCATACATATTCGTTAAGTAATCGTACATAAACATACTATTTCCTAGAAATCATTAGCATACTCTCCTCCTATTTTCGTTTATGTGCAGTAGAACTCAGAAGCATCTGGAAAATGGTCTGGGTTGTAATGTGGGTTGGTGCACTATGAGTTGGTGGTCACGATCTCTCCCTGCCAGAATTACCTTTTACCTAATTTCACTGTTTCTTGGCAAGTACTTACAATTAACTACAGTTGACTTTCCCCTGTTCCCATAAATTCTGGATTCTGACATCTCTATGCATTCTTTTAGGTCATAAAATACTCCTAAAAATAGACATTGTACTCTAATTGTCTTGAATCTTAAGCCTATTATCTAAAGTTCTAGATGTTCTTACGTGATTTTGACCAACTCCTTTGGCCCTTGTTACAGGGCTGTACAGGGGAATTTGTAATAGCAGTCGGTCATTGGTTAAATGTGCAAAATACAATAATACATATAATTTCTACTAAAATATTTCTTAGCATTCTATATTCCTGTTCAAATCAAACACAATTAGTTCTAACTAAGGACAAATCAGTAACAAAGGGGCATCCACAACTTCACTGGGCAGCCTCTTCCAGTGTCTCAACACCCTCACAGTCAAGATTCCTTCCTTATATCTAATAGAAATCTATAATACCCTATTTCAGTTTAAAGCCATTACCCCTCACCCTACCACTGTACTCCCTGATAAAGAGTCCTTCCCCATCTTTCTTGCAGGCACCCTTTAAGTAGTATTGCAGTAGAAGGCTGCAATAACTTCTCCCTGGAGACTCCTCTAGGCTGAACAACCCCAACTCTCACAGACTGTCCTTGTAAGGGAGGTGCCCCAGCCCACTGATCATCTTTGTGGCCTCCTCTGGACCCACTTGAACAGGTCAATGTTCTTCCTGTGATAGGGGCCCCAGCGCTGGACACAGTACACCAAGTGGGGTCTCATGAGAGCAGAATAGAGGGGGAGAATCACCTCCCTTGACCTGCTGGCCACACTTCTCTTGATGCAGCCCAGGACATGGTTGGCTCTCTGGGCTGTGAGCACACATTGCTGGCTCATAGTCAGTTTTCTATGCACTAAAACTCCTAACTCCTTCTCCCTAGGGCTGCTCTCAATCCACTCATCGCCCAGCCTGTATTAGTGCTTGGGATTGCCTCGACCCATGTGCAGGACCTTGCACTTGACCTTGTTGAACTTCACGAGATTTGCACAGGCCCACCTCTCCAGCCTGTCCAGGTCCCTTGGATGGCACATCCCTTCCCTCCAGTGTGTCGACTGCACCACACAGCTGGGTGTTGTCATCAAACTTGCTGAGGGTGCACTCAGTCCCACTGTCCATGTCGCTGACAGAGATGTTAAACAGCGCCAGTCCCAATACTGACCCCAGAAGAATGCCACTCCTCACTGGTCTCCACTCAATCATTGAGACATTGACAGCAACTCTTTGAGTGTGACCGTCCAGCTAATATATGTACATTGTAATTGAAGATTAAGACATATATAAAAGATAAAGAGATTTTGGAGAATATAGGTATATTTGGCAGCATCTTTACTGTAACAGGAACAGTAACATTAAGATGCGCAGCAGCAGGGTTCTCAAAGGCACAGTGCTGTGCTTAAATACTACAAATTGTTTAGCATAGATACATATCTTAAGTATCAGCAGGAACACACCTCAGCTAACCTTCTGCTTTTTACTGTGTATTTTGTAATATAAGATACTCTGCAGGGTTTAGAAGGATACTTTTGTCCAGTAGATTTCAAACTAGTAAACAAAATAGGAGATAGCATCGTTTTCTTCTTTTTCAGATGGGGAAGTGGATAAATGAAAGATTAATTACCTTGCTGAATATGAACAGTCACGATTGCAACTCAAAATTTTTATGTATATATTAATCAATTAAGATATATGTGCAACTTCAGACACATTGAGACCCAACCTCCATTTTCCTTTTGGACTTAAAACACTGGTGAATATTTTATGAAGTTCTGTGGTAAAAATTATTTTAAACTTCCTACTTACTCTCACACCTTTGATCTCATCTAAATTGTGTGTGAAAGGAAAAACAAAATATAGAAATTAACTGATCTGATATTTGACATCAAGCTGAAAATACAAAGTAGGGTAAAAATTGATAAAAACCTGGAAGATGAAGGCTGGGTAATTTTGACTCAGGGCCTGGGGTTCCTGTCTTACCAGAATAATTGTCTTACCGTATTATCAAAGGATCATACATTCTGCTTTGCTTCAGTGAGGACTTCTGAAATATGATGGTTATCTTAAATGCTTGTAGAAAGTTGACTGAAATTGCTTAAATGATTGAAAAATTCTGTACTTAAAATCTGCAGGTAAACTTTTAACAGCTGATTCTAATCAGCTTAACCAACAGAATATGTGAGTGGAAAGGATGCTATGGACAGTGAATGCACTGTTACCCTGTTTGCTGCTATAGGTAAGTGCATTTTGAAATATTTTCTTCCTTTAAAGTTTAAATGAGGGAAAGGTTTAAAAGGTTGAAAACAATATTAATGTATATTTTACCTTTATTTTGGTCTCATGCATTCTTTGCTATTAACACTGAAAATTTGCCCAAAGGAAAAATACAATATAGAAAAACACATCTACTGAATTAGGATTTTTGAAGTTTCCAAGATCAAATCTTTGCTCTTTAGCCATGATAGTAGTAATTTTTTTTTTCTCCCTGAAATGACCAAGTGTTTATCTGATAATTCTTTTTAATGTATTTATCTTATAGTTATATTTATCATAGTTATAGTTATATAGTTATATTTATCCATATTTATAGTTATTTATCTTATAGTTACAGTATTTTTTTCTATCCTTTTCCATCTCCATCCTCCTAGCAATGCCACCATAAAACTTACAGTACAATTATACACAAAGTTTTTTTTTTTAGTTTAATTCTTTAATTCTTTATGTTGAAGCTTTTTTGTAATGGTGGTGAGGTTTTTTTGTTCTTGTTTGTTTGGCTTTGGGTTTATTTTATTAGTTTATTTAGAAATTGTTCTTATTTAGAGCAATAAGGACAAGTTTCTAAACAAATCACCAATAATTTGCAATAAACTGTTCCCACAGCACAGAGCAGTCTTACCACATCTACTATTCTTATAATTTTATTCCAGCAGGAGTAGAATTCCAGAGTTCACGTGCTCTCATCCCTAAGAACTAACTATTGATCAGACACACTTCCTCTGCAAACCATGTAATACCACATAAAGGTCACCATGGGCAGCACAAATTGCTTTTATTGAACAGTATAGTGAAGAGGCATTTAAGACAAAAAAGCACCTTTATGTTATTTTGGCAGGCAGTTAATTGTTTGTGACTGTATAGTTCATGGTTTTGAAGTCTGAAATTGTAACACTCTGGCTTGCCTGAGTACCTAAGACTATTTACCTTGGGAGTTCAGTATCTCCCAATGTATCAGGCTGAACAATCTGTTTACAAAGAACAATAAAGGATGAGAAGACTAATGAAATGCATCTGCAGCATATTTTCTGTACACCCACATGGGTGAAGGGAGTTGCTTTTTATAAGACAAACATATATTTGACTGTGTCAGATACATTCATTCACATTGTGTTATTTGATTGTTAATAACTGGTTGTATCCTGCTTCAAAACAAGTGATTTAACTAAAACCGTATTATATAGTAATAGGTCAGTGTACCTTAAAAAACAAAACCCAAAAGAAATATACATAAAAATTCCCAGCCATATTGGTTTAATTAGGAAAATTAAGTGCTTTGATCCTTCTGAAGATAATTAGAATTTCATTCCATTTCTTCTTTTGGTAGAAAAGATATTCAACCAAATTGAAATTGTTCCCATACAGTACTCATATGGTACAGAAAAGATGGCGTTCTCCTGAGAAACTCCCAACAGCATTCACCAAATCTGAAAAGGGATAAATGTGCAGTTTGTAAGAGAGCTAATTTTTAGTGCTCTGTTCCACCATTGATATTGAGACTGTTCCACCAGTCTGAAACTAGTATTAATGAGCCTGTATATCTTGCTGTATGGGGGAATCAGTGCCATATTCTTCTAGCACAACTTCTTTACTTTGATAACATAGAGGATAAGTAATGCAAGGAGATTCCTGGGGGACAATTCACTGTGTGAAGATAAACATGTATGCATTCAAGCATGCTGGAGACAGACTCAAATGCAAATGATCCTGACAAATTGATTTAAAAAAAAGAAAAAAAAAAAAAAAAAAAAAAAAAAAAAAAAAGCTCACCATTCAGTAAAGAGATATGGAAGATTTTTCTTTCTTAATAGGCATAATCAGAAGAAGAAATATTGGATGGGGAATAAATAGCTTTGCAAGAATATTGTCAGATATTTGGAGAGATTCTATAGGAAAGCAGTGACACTGGTGAGAAATCAAGAAACATAATATATGGGAAAAGGTTAAGAGTTTGGTTTACATAAAAGACAATGAATAGAGTGAGAGCTATTTTGTAATGCCCTACAGACAAGTATAAGCCTACTGGAAAGAAGAAACATCACATTTTATATCTCCCTAAAGAATGGGACAAAAAACTTTAGTTGTAGCAGTTAGAATTCAGATTGAGATAAAATTTTCAACTGTGAAAGTATTAAATACCATCGTAGGGAGCCTATAGAACATCCAGCTTTGGAAATTCTTAAGGATAGGCTAATACAGTATCAGGAATGGCCAGCAGTACCATGGACATGTTCTTGGCCAGGGCAGTTGACTTTTTCAAGTTCTTCAGTCTTTTGGTCTTTTGTGTTTTCCTCATGGCTCATTTCTGCTTGTCATACCATTTTGAAGTTATATCTAAGCAGTGTAGAGTCCTCATATTCATTACTGTAGAATCTAATTTGAGAGAGTAATTAAAGGTGTTTTTTTTACAAGAGAAGTTGAGGCAGCAGTGGTGGCAATGGCCACTGCTATAACTAAGATAGGAGGGTTTATCAGTTTTAAACTTTCTAATCCCAAGTGGATCATCATCTGGGATCTAGAAGATATTCGTCTAACAATATCAAATGTCATATTTAGGTTCATTATGTGGCACTGGTTGCTCTGGTAACAGGATGCTATTAAATAGTATCAGGGTAGTCTGTTCCTGTGCCGCTAAATGATGCACAGAGAGACTTCTCCAAGCTGGAAGGTGAAAATATATATCCTTCAGAGAGGAAGGGGGCCATGTTTTTTTCAAGCTATGAAAGCATAACACTAAATACTTGAAGAGTATAGAATCCCATGTATTATATTCAGTATTTAGGTATCCTTGAGACCACGAAAAAGGACTTTGCAAGTAAGAGCATGTCTAGATAGCAAAGATAGAATAGATGATCCATTGCCAGTGATGGCTAATGTGGCTTATCCCCAAAACAGGAATAGTGAAGATGTGTAGAAATCCCCACCAAGAAGAAACTGAAGCAAAGCATAGAACCTTGAAGGTAACAAAGGGAGCTGCAGAGAGATGAAAATGGCTGAGTGACTGGTTAGGAAATAAAACAATACCAAAACACTCTGTTACAAATCAGCTGACAAACTTGGCTAAGTAATTCTGTCATTAAAAAACAAAAGCATCAAGTAAAGTGTGATTTTCAAGCTTTGCTTTGCTGTCTAGCATATAGATATAAAATGTGGAGACACATTAAGGATGTACATTGCATTTTAACATCTAATTGGAACTATCTGCAATTCAAGTACAGACCTTCACCTCAAATACAAACTGAACTGGTTGTTGTTCTGTTTTTTTTTAAGACTGTTGCATCTATAGATGGTAAACTTGAATAAGAGTTTATTTTCATATTTACACTCAGTCATAACTCTTCAAAGGTCAGCAGCATTAGTATTTCAAAGGAATTTAAGTTTAACTCATGCTGCAATAATCAGACATTACAGATGGAAAGCTGTATGCTCTGACTTACTTTCACATAGAATACGCTGGTTTTATTCACATTGTAGAAGATGTATTATATTGGGTAAATATTTTTCTAAATGAGATAAAAATCAGATCTGGTTTTAATAGTCTTCAAATCTTTTTTATCTTTTTTTTCTTCTTTTTTCTTTTTTTTTCCCTCTATGAGGCATATCCTTTAATAGTTTAATAGAAGCAAAAAAAATGCCACCAAAAAATAAAAAAAAAATCTCCAAAGTTCAGAGTTCTTCCTCCTATGATCATCACCAAACTGGCAAACAGGAGTGAAATTGTTTTATGTCTGTGAATATTCCTATTTTACACTTTCCCAAAACAACTAAAATTTGAAACAGAAATATCAAGCAAAAATACATATTAAAGCTTCTAATTAATGTCACTGGAAACCTGAACCTAAAGAAAATAATGTAGCCATCCAACAAAACCAGGTTCTTTTACACTCAAGGTTATCCTTTACGAAACAGTTAAAGGATAAATAGAGATATAATTAATTAGATTTTAAATCATTCAGTTAGAGAAAAATAAACATAAGGTCCTTGATAGGATCTCGGTTTTGATATTGATTTCCTTATTTTTAGCTGCAGAAAATCAAATACTCTGAATCACTATGGCATGATTGTAAAGTTTAAACTTTTGAGCAAATGTGAAGAAATTCACTGTAGCACAACATTGTCTAAAATTCAAAGGAATAATTTCTGTCATGAGAAGTCTAGAAGAAATATAATTTTAGGAAAGACAGAAAGAGTTTTTTGAGTGGAGAGTTTTTTGAGGAACATAAAACATGAACATTTTCATATATTTTTTGCCCACTGTGTCCGCATCCAAATTCTTCACCTGCAATCCAGAGTAAATAACAAGGACAAATTTTCTGATAGAGCATTAAACAAATGCTTGCAGAAAAAGTTGGCAGCTTCATTGTTTCGAAACTTTCAGCACTAAAATAAATTGTAGCAGCAACCCAATGCTGGCCTCAAAGACCTTGTTTTTATTCTCCTTTGCACAAAGCCACCTTCTGTGCTTGCTGTGCCTGAATCCTCCTTCTAGCTAGAATAGAGCAGAGAAAGAAAAATCTATTTCAAGACATCTTTTGATATTTCAAAATTTGCTTTTATTTTTCATTCAAACAAATGTCACGTCTATCATTCACTGACAAAAAAAAAAAAAAAAGAAAAAAAAAGAAAAAGAAGTCTGTGCGGTGGCAGTTCATGTAGTTTCATAACTAAAGGATACTAATCTAGGAAATATGAAATGTATCTGTGGGATTTATTTTATCTAGTTCAAGGATGTGTTTCATTGTCAAATTAAGACCTGTGGGATTCAGTGTAGATGCCCACACATGGGTGTACAGTGCCATTTGAAATATCCGCTGCTGACCTCTAGCAATTGTTTCAGAACAACACAGGATTCCCCTCGATCTTTTGACACTTCTGCCAATTGTGTGAAGATTTTTGGATATGGATGCTTTGGGGCATGTCGAAAGCTATTACACATGTATGAGGTGCAACTAATCAAATCCATAAAGAGGATTTCATTTTGAAGTTGTTACTTAAATTTAGGTGTTTGCATATGAACCAGGTATGTAAACTTGCACTGTGGTCCATGGAGTGCAAGTCAATGCAGCCAGGGATACACAAAACACTCCAGCTCACTCTAAAGTAGCCTGTGTGAAACTGAGCATCTGGTCTTTTGAGCACTGGTTAACTTCAAGAAGCTATCTAAATACACATTTTAATCAGAAGAGATCAGATCCATACAGTCAATGGAGTCGAGGAGGAATTACAGAATCACAGAATCATTTAGATTGGAAAGGACCTTGAATATCATCTAGTCCAACCATTAATTAATTAATTGATTAATCTTATCTTATCTTAAAGCAGATGGCTATATACTTTAGACTCCACTGCTCATATGGATTTTCATTTACTAAAATGGAAATCACAGACTCATAGAATCAGAGTGGTTTGGGCTGGAAGGGACTTTAAAGATCATCCAGTTCCAACCCCCTGCCATGGGCAGGGACACCTTCCACTAGACCAGGTTACTCAAAGCCCCGTCCAACCTGGCATGGAACAATTCCAGGGAGCGGGCAGCCACAGCTTCTCTGGGCAGCCTCTTCTGGTGTCTCAACACCCTCACAGTCAAGAATTTCTTCCTTATATCTAATAGAAATCTAGAATACCCTCTTTAAGTTTAAAACCATTACCCCTCATCCTACCACTGTACTCCCTGATAAAGAGTCCTTCCCCATCTTTCTTGTAGGCACCCTTTAAGTACTGGAAGGCTGCTATAAGGTCTTCTTGAAGCCTTCTCTTCTCCAGGCTGAAAAACCCCAACTCTCCCAGACTGTCCTTGTAAGGGAGGTGCTCCAGTCCCCTGATCATCTTTGTGGCCTCCTCTGGACCTGCTCAAGTAAGTGGGGTCTCACGAGAGCAGAATAGAGGGGGAGAGTCACCTCCCTTGACCTGCTGGCCACAGTCCTCTTAATGCAGCCCAGCATACTGTTGGTTTTCTGGGCTGTGAATGCACATTGCTAGCTCATAGTCAGTTTTTCTATCCACCAAGTCCTTCTCTGCAGGACTACTCTCAATCCACTCATTGCCCAGCCTGTATCTGTGCTTGAGATTACCCCAACCCACGTGCAGGACCTTACACTTGGCCTTGTTGAACTTCAGGAGGTTTTCACGGGCCCACCTCTCAAGACTGTCAAGGTCCCTCTGGATGGAATACCTTCCCTCCAGAGCGTTGACCTCACCATACACCTTGGTCATCAAACTTGCTGAGGGTGCACTCAATCCCACTATCTGTATCACCAACAAAGATGTTAAATAGCACTGGTCCCAAAACTGAGGAACGTCACTTGTTACTGGTCTCCACTTGGTCATTGAGCTCCTATATCAGAAGAAGATGGCTAACCCCATAGATATCAAATGTCAGTGGGAGGAATCCCACCTCTACTTTTAAGACTTGAATCAGGACAGCATTTTCATTTATATCAGACTTTATAGAAGCATTTGAATACAGCCTTCTTCATTTTTCAGACTACCTGTTACATCCATGAAAGTCTCTATTCACATCTACTAGCCTTTTTTAAGGAAAGTTTGAAACAAATAATTCTCACTCAAGGACTTTGTCTTTGTAGAACTAAATCATGGCTTTTCAATTAACATAACTTTTGGTGAAAATCTTTTACTTAAGCTTATTAAGATTATCTTTCTTACACATGCTTGAGTAGGCCTCTTACAGAATGTGTCTAATAATATTTCTTCCTTAATATTCCAACAAAAAAAAAATAGAATTTCTGAAGTTCACAGTTTAAAAGGTTATCCTTGCCAAGATCACGCCTAAAACCACTGAAGTTTCCAAGCCTTTTACTTGTTTAAAACAGATTTTAGGCTAGAGTTTAAACTTTGCATAACATTGATGACTATTTAATTTCAGTTTGAGTAACTGCATTTCTTAATTTAAAACAAAAGGACTATTTTTTATATACAATATTATTTTAAGAGCCACAAAACCAGTGTTTTCCCCAAATCAATGGACATAAACTTGTATGATCTTCTATCATTACCCTTCCTTTTTTAATTTTTAGAATTTTCCTGTTGTACTTCAGTATCTACACTGAGAGTAAAGGCTAGATATGTAAAGCATCTAATTACTCAGTTTTAATAATGGATATATCTTATATGAACAAAATTCTTGTTACTGGAATGGAACAAACACACACACACATATATATATATATATATATGCATGCATATGTATAAGTAAGCAGAATGATACAAATGGTTTTAAACACATTCCTCATTTAAAGAATAATATTCAAATCTTCTTCAAATATAATAGTTCAGAGGAAGATTTCAAGAAAAAAGAAAAAAAAATACTTCTAGATGTTAGTGACCATTTCAGAACATGTGATTTCACTATATGACATAATTGGAGCTGAAATTTTATAGACCTGAGTACCTTTTAAAAATACTGATGATATAATTAATTTTAACTGGATACAGTGGGTTTATATTGTGCTACAGAAATTTGTATTTTTGAATGCATAAAGGATGAGTAATTAACAATAAAATAAAGACCTGGGGAACAGTATGCATGTTTTAGATTGCAAACCAGTGCATGATTTCAAGGAAAAACAAAATCATGCTGGAAATGTTACAAACAAATGTCCCGTGAACCCTATTTTATGAACAGTGGATCTTTAAAAGGAAACGTGTCTGGGGAAAGCTGCCTCCCAGCTACTGAAATTGGCTCTAAGAAGGTAACATACCATGATGAATAGGACAAAAGTGTTATTTCGCTATTACTTGACAGAAGGCTTTCATGATTTTCTTACATCCTTAAGATGAACCACAGAACAGAGACCTGAAGGATACATTATTTCTGTACATGACACTTGGTCATGCTCTTGCTAAGAATTATGAAGACTTTGTCACCTGTCTGTATATAGAAAACTATTTGGCTCTTAGTTTTACTAGAGTCGACTTAGGTTTTTTGCCATTTTACATCGTGTAATATTAACAATTTTCAATAATTGTATCCTGTGGTATGAGATGTCAAATAACTTAATGAAATGTTACACACAAATAAACAAGTAGCAGGAGATCTTGACCGCTGCATTTATGAGATGACTGCAAAAAGTCTTGGACTTGTATAGCTGTAGAAAATAAGCTGGAATTATTAGTGACACAGAATAAATGATCTCATGAAACAGACCTGCATTTACTTTACAGAACTTCGAACCCTGGCTTGTGAATTGATTTTTCTCTTTAAGAGCTAAATTTGGAGACTAATACAATGGCCCTGTCCTGGCTAATGCAAACTCACACGTAGTCACTCATACTCCTCATCCTCTTTCAAGAATATATCATTGAAAGAAGATCCTTCTATAGTTAAAAGTTGCCTGATACAGTTGTTGCGGTTGTTCAAATCTACCTTCAGCCAAGGCCTCTCCAGATGCTGGCAACAGGAACTAATGAATGGATGTTGTAGAGATATTTTGTCCTTTAAAATTTTTCCCTTCTTTTAAAATAAACCTCACGTTCTTTTAAAAAAGCCTTTAAAATTGGGGGATGACTTTTCAGTCTCAGAACGTCTGCCTAAAATTCTTCCATCCTGATAAAAGGCTCCAATTAAGTTCTGGACTCTCATTGACTTTCTCTTTTGTAACACTGACAGTTTTATCTAAAACTATTTTGGTTGCCTAGAACCGAGATATCTATAGACAGCCTGAATAAATGGATGTCACAAGAGCACTTTACAGGTATTTCTTCTACAGGAAAAAAAAAAAAAAAAAAAAAAACAGTTGA
>NW_020799101.1:20553976-20622411 GCF_003259725.1 Athene cunicularia
AAAAAAAAAAAAAAAAAAGTGTCTTGTGATAGTGATATGGTTGTAGTGATAAATCTGCTTAATGATGAATATTGAAAATTGCTAAAACAAAAGTAAAAATTTCATTAATTATGCCTTCCATCACGGAGTAATGTTTTACTGCTCTATAACATTGTTGAGAATTTGTAAATACATGAAAGAAAGAGTCGACAGGAAGTCAGTAAAAATTAGTGAACAAACCAGTGCATTTTCTATGCAGAAAAACTTCATATGCACAGCAACATCACAGATCCTCCTTAAATATGACCCAAAGAATGTTTGGCAATTTAAAAGAAATTGATCACAGTAATGCAGTGGTAACTCAAAATTCAATAAGCAAAGCTGTGCATCACATTCTGACAGCTTTATATGAAGCCAAAACTCAAAGACATTTTCAGTCAAACCAGTTAGTTAACTTTAATCTTAAAACTATCTAATGGATAACTGCTGCATTTATTTCTAGCTTAGGGTTCTTGCTCTCATGTTGTAATATAAGTCAGAAATTAAAGAAATTGAACTTGTAGCAACTGAAAAAATTCTGAAAAATATAGTTTCTGCAGTTTTGACCTATCTTGATACACTGAAGGGAGGGTGATGAAAACTGCAATCTTAATAAATCTCCTGCAGCTAAAGATTTAAAACTCACACTGTTTCAAATTAGTGAGGACAGCAATATTTATATGCTGCTGAATTCTAGCCAGCATGACATTTCAGCAGGAAACACTTTATAAGACTTCAACTTATGACCACAGAAGTTGCAAACCAGTACTTAAAGCATGCATAAGTAGGAAGATTTGTATATCGAACAAAATGACAAATAAAACTGATTGGCATTTCTGTCTCTGGTCTTTCCAGAATCAGAAATCTACACATTTTAGCAAAATATTCTGCAGTTCACAGTAAAGACAGCATACACATTACTGTCCCTGCATGCTCAGGGGCATTTGAGCAACATTACAGTCCATCAGATCCAGTGCTTTTTCCAGCAGCATGTCTATGTAAAATAGCGGCTAGGAAGATGTGCAACCAGGTGACATCTTGTTTGTTTGTTTGTTTGCTTGCTTGTTTTCTACTTCAAAGGGGAGCTGGATGACTAGCTAGCAGAGGAAATGGTTACCAATAACAGCCTCAGCCACAGCAAAAGATATGAGAACATCACAGATTTGTTTATTTCCAAAACCCAGGCTTTACGGTGCTGAAGCAGCTTTGAAATCCAGAATTGTGTTCGGTCTGCTCTCCCCTCATGTCCTGACATTTAGCTGCATGCTGAAGCTAATCTATGCTTTCAAAAGTGATGATGTGATTGACCCAAATAATTATCAGACTATCTTAATACTCTCAGCTGTCTTTGAAATCACTTTAAAAGGTGTGGTTCAGGTTCACTGGACATTCTACTCAAGAGATCATAACATTTTTCTCTCCATATTGAGTAGGTTCTGTAGCTAGATGAGATGCCTTGGTTGCCACAGGACCATGTTCATACAGAAGTGAGAGTGTGACAAATAAATATTGTAATGACTCACACCACCCCACTGTTGTCATGGATTTCAATAGTTTAATGAGAAGTTAGCAGCTGCTGGAAAAAAAACAGCTACTAAACTCATCAATGAATTTTTAGTGTCACGGGAAAGACATTTTTCTGTAAGTGAAGAGCAGCAGTGTCCACTTTTTTTTGACTAAAAGCTAACAGTTAGCTTGCATTTATTTTGACTAAAAGGTAACAAGTAGCTTGCAACCACCTTTTCATGTGGAACTACATAATTTATCTAGTTTGGGATTAGAAGAGGAACCTTCAATGAAAAAAAAAAAGAAGTATTAGTGTTACAATAGAAAATATTTCCTTTAAATCAATATGATCCAGTAATTTAGGGGCAGAGACACTCCAGGTGGATATCTGCAGTCACTTGAAATTATGTTAACTGGTGATGTTGGGCAAACTAAAATGGTGTAAAAATAGCTTATATGAACAGGAATTAAACAGAAGTTTTCCAAAGCAACACATTTTTATAGAAAAATAATTACAGGAATATGTCACAAGCTGAACACTTCTGAAGTATTTTTAAAGATCTAAAAAAGGAAACATTTCAACACTTTGTGATTACAACACTTTCCTTTTCATGCAGATGCTCCTTTGATATAATAAATGGGGAAAAATTATAAAAATAAAATATTTCATTTGGCTGAAAGTAATAAAATACTCAACCCTAAACAGTCACGATTTCATATTTTGAAACATTTCTACAGAAATCTATGCTGCATTCTTTTTAAAAAAACGCAACAACAAAAAAATTCATTTGACTCAGGAAATGCAAAATCGACCTGTCTTATAAATGAATGAAAAGTACAGATTATTGTCATTTGGATGGCACAACCTCTAAATGTGGTGTGCTGGCCATCTTCCAAAATGGATAATTACATTCTGCTTACCTGATATCCTCCTGATGTTTGTCTTGTGAAATGTATTCTTTGTTACATCCCGTTCCAAAATATTGTTAATGATGCTGTCTTTACAACACTTTTTCCCCCCTCTTTTCAAAGCATTAAAAACTACACTTTCTATAGGATGCATGACTTAAACAACAAACAATAACAGATAATCTCTGACACCCCAAAATTACTAATTCTATAGCAACAGATCTACCTGTCTCTCTTTGAGCTTTCAGCAAAATACACACCTATCATGCTAAAGAACTCTGGTTTTGAATAATCTCAAGACCAGCCAAGAGCAAAAATGAAATCTAGACAACTTTTCTTAACTGATGCATCTAGTGTAAAGATTATGATCATAGATTGGACATTGACCTACTGCAGAGAGAAGGACTTTTGTGTAAGTTCTCTCTTAAGCATTTGAAATATCAGTTATGTACTATGTAATTATCTAAACTAATAAAAATCCCCTGCCTGTATTGATTAGTTCTCCCACCTACTCCCAATCAGTATTTGCACGGTTATTAGTAAAATTTAAAGGTATAGGAGAAACCTTTTACATATATTACCTTTATTTAATGTATGGAATTCTACTATAGTGCTACCTCGAAATACGAATACTTTCTAAAGTTCTAGAGTCAGCCAAGTTCCCTGTACACATACCTCCACCACTATAAATTCTGTTGGACTGGTTTCCATCTTCATCTTCCAGGCAAAACACCCAATGCACCTATGCCCAAGTATCTGTTCTGGTAGGCTTAAATACCTGTTCTGGAAGATGTAAGACTTTTGTGCCGTTCCAGTACTCTGCAGCTACTGGGATTTCAGCTACTCATATTATCCCACAATTCAAATTCTAATAAAGGAGTTACACATTATTACTAAGAGTTTAAACATATTGATGGAGAATCCCTTATTAATTGAAGACAGAACACATCCTGGCCTATGGGTTATTGCAAAATATGTAGAAATAAATAAGCATGCTGTTCTCCAGGCAACGGGCAAAAGTCCTTCTGCATAGAGTAGCAATAAGTGGTGTTTTGGTTTTAAGGATGGAGAATGCAAATAGTATATTTCCCCTTGCTTTGCCTTCCCTTGTTACAACAGATGTGGTTGTCAGAGCTTACCAAATGAGCTATCTATTATAAAGACAGAGATTCAACCGTTGTTTTTAATAAATGAGAAATAAAAAATGTTTACATGATTCCTCAATTTTGGCATATGCCTTCAGGAAAGGTGTATCTCTTTCCAGGAGGGATTTTAAAACTGGTGTTTAATTTCATTTTCGAGTGTATTCAGAGCAATGTGTTCTCCAAATCTTTGGTATGCCTGGCTTTCATATGATAATCAGACCTGCCATATGTTTAAGAGATTTGCTTCTCACTTAACTGCTTTAACTTGCAGAAATAATCAGCATGACTCAAAGCCAAATTCAATAGCTTGATGAAAAGAACACTCACGAAGCAACTGTCCATCAGTTTTTCATACTGTGACAAAATGGTTTTCATTTTACTGCAATTATTTTGAGCTGTTGTTGTTGTGTGTTCACAGGATTTTGTTTTAAACTTCCTTTTGAAAACAGATCTGAGTTAATTTCAGTGAAAGAGTCATTGCATTTATGTATAAATTTTTATACCTTTTGCTTACTGCTTCATGGGCATGATAAACAAAACTCAAGTTGCTATAGACTAAAATACTATTTTAACACATTTCAAAGCCAAATTAGAAATATTATAGCACCTGTCCCATGTCACCATGTTATGAAACTTAAGATTTGTGTCAAAAATCAAAACGTAATGTAGGTATGTTCTACAGAATGAAAAACCTGACCAGGAGGTGCTTGCCAAATCCAATGTAACTTCCTTGTGTTCCTGCTTGACCATTCGTTCAGATTTAAGCAGTGAAAAGAAAAAACTGACAAAATTTTGGACACAATCTGCATATACTAAGGCAGATACTTAGTGTCTTCATTAGGAAAGTCTAGGTAATCCGTTTTAGGCTAGAAGGATATACATTGCATTCCTGACAGAAAACTTCCTTTCTTATCCTGTTTCCATAAATATTGTAGGAAGGTAAGGCAATAAAGATGAATGGTAAATATATTTCTGTTAACCCTATAATCATATATAAACATTTATATTACAATTGTCAATATTGCAAAGTTTGAATATTACTAATTGGCTGTGTTCATAAACTCTACTTAGTGTTTTCTACCAATCTACATGGAAGTAAAACTATGTTGTTTATTCATTAGCTGCACAGAAGTCTAGGTTGTATCATACCTATCTATTTTTTTATCATATTTTATCAATATATTTAGTTGCATATATATATTGCATAAATTTTACTTAAGAAAAATAGCAGCATTTTCACCTTACTAAGCATCTTATCACCAAATTATGTGTCCAATATTAAAATCAACATAGAAATACCAGAAAAATCTCAAGAGATAAATCAATGAGTAAGAACTGCTTAAGTTTTCTGGAAAAAGGAACCAAATATTATATTTAAAAAAAAAATCTATAGATTAAATACAAAAAATACAATACAAAATACCCTTTAAATACAAAAAATACTTTGCTAAAGTTTTTTCTCCAATAATCTGACACATTAATATCTGAATTGTGCTTTTAAATCAATTTCAGCAATGAAGCTTGATTTGCTTTTTTTTGGATATATTTTAGCAAGTAAGGTAAATTTGCTTTGTTTTACATAAATGTCCTTGTAGACTTTAAGTAGGCAGAAGAATAAAATGGTACCAGTTGAATTAATTTCTAGTGGCACTACCTTCTATCATTTCTATCATGTCGGGAAACCAAGTAGAGCTGATTGTACAGCATATAGGCATATAGCATTTTATACACAAATATGTAACACGCATGTAGCTTGGCTTTGCTTATTTTGGTGCACTTATAAAACAGAATTTTAGAGCATACAATAAGAGTGCATAGAACTAATTAATACAAGAGATGATCACAGTCAAATGACTGAGAGTGATAGGAGCATAATTACACTTAAATGTTAGATGCTATCAAGAGTTACAGTCACATAAGACTTCAGGAAAGGAGGTACGGGCAAAATGTGACAGGTCCTAATATTAACATGAAAGGTTGCCATGTCTTTGAAATAACATGAATCTTACTTAAGGAAATGATAATACCTTTGCAGGAGAGGCGATATAATTATCTCACATCTTCCAAGCTCAGGTTTTTTACACCTTCTGCTGAAGCTGCCACTGTTGGCTGCTTTGACAAGCACATGACTGGACTGCATGAGCAACCATGTAGCCCTGTAATATGGTGTTGTCATTGCTAATAACAGGTTGTTATGCTTGTAGCTTTGTTTTCCTTGGTTTAGCTGTAATAATAATTTCTAGAATTGACCAGTTGTCTATATCTAATTTAATTCTGCTTATCTTTGTATGATACAATTATAATTTTACACAACAGTAACCAGCAGATCTTCCAGGTAGAATGGGATATTTATATCTAACATAATGTAGTGTAGAGAAACACAGACCTGGTATAGCACGGGCTTTGAGAAGTGCAGCTAAAAGATCCAGAAGTATTCCACCTGCTTTATTATTCTTTGTATAATGATAATTCTTTAATTAGACTTAAGATTTCCTTTATGTTAACAATCAATTCATGGCTTTACTTATAAACACATACATCAGGTGTCCTCCATTTTTTACACATAAACAGGATTTTGAATGTAACACATTTGTATATGTTCATATATTTACAAGCTATGTTTAGATGTTCAGACAACTGCTAAATATTTTGGCATAGGGTTGGGGAGAAGGTTGAACTATATCTAAATTATTTGCATTTTATAGCAGAAAGTAATTTTTCACTCAGCCATTATAGCTCAGTCCCATTCTGTATAATATCTGCAAGTTTTTCAGTTCTTCAGTTTTCTACAGTTGACACAGTTGTAAGAGAATACCCATTACGTGAAATATGCTATGACAGGTAATTCAGTCATCATTTAATTTGATCCTCTAGTTAATATGCCCAAAGTTCCACGAAAAAAATTATTTGTTTTATTGGTAATGCTAATTTCACCTTTTGCTTTGATCAAAATAGCTGACACTGCTGGAAAAAAAATCTAGTTATTTGCTATAAAAGTATTTCTTTAATCATTGTTGATGGTCAAGATATTATATTAGATAAAAGCGAGAATACAGCAAAAATCCATTTTCATAAAAATTACTGAATAAAAGCATTTCTAATCTAGCATTCATATTTGGTGTTTCTTTTGCCTGGAGAGGACCCTTCAATTGCTTTATAATTACTATTTCTATTACTACTTCATGTCTGTCTGAAAGACTTAGATCATTTGTAGAGTAAATGTGTTTGTATCATTTCTGTGTATCAGAAAAGATTCCTTTTCTTTTTTTTTTTTTTTTTTTTTTTTTTTTTTTTTTTTTTTAAATTGAAATAGTCAGGTTATTTATGCTGCACTGCCTGTCTCAAATTTCACTATGTTTCACTTGTACCAAAGAGATGATCTATGTATAAAACCCCGCTGATAGGCTAATGCAGGAATATTGTCATAAGATTAGTGGCAGTTCTAGACTGAGAAATACCCCCATTTTCTTTCCCACTGCCAGCAGATCATACCTATGTGAGTGTGCAAGCATTCTGTCACTCACGTTGACCCTGTTTGTGCAGTTATCATCCATTGTATACTTATATACTTACATCTGTAAGGATTTGACTTCCAGTGAAACCAGTGAGAGTTAGGCACCTGAATACCGTTCTGAATCTGAATATAGAAGCATGATGACACTGTATTTAAGTGTGACCCATTTGCTGTGGAGTACACTGTTGAGTCTGGCATCTATGTACCTTGGTAGTTCACAGAAATGTTCAGTATCTCAGAAGGAGGGTGATGGACATTGAGCAGGATGTCCCTCAATGCCAGGTGATCAGCTTGCTCTTTCCAACTGATTACAATGTGTAACTACCCACTCAGACTTGATACTAAAACCAGATCTGTGATCACTTCTCATTTATAATCAATCAACAAGATTTAGGTTAACTTGAATATTTCCCAAACATCTTCTTAACGATGTTTGGTTTTGTTTTTTGGTTTTTGGTTGTTTTTTTTTCTGATCTAGATAATTTTGATAAATTAGAGGAATGGTGTTCTAATGGCCTGTTTTGCTGACAAATGTGAGAGAAGCAAGATGAAAGGCAGCCAAAAGTTCGACACATGGCTCCAAACTAAGATAATCTAATGGCAAAGGCTCCCTTTTGCCTAGAAGCAGAATAATTTTTTGTAAAAGATATTGGTTTGAGGAACTTAAGTGAGATAGCCAGAAAGAGATTTCATTTGAGAATCTTTGCTGTATTTTGGAGTGAATTAGATTCTTAGCAGCATCTTAGCTGAACAGAGTTAAGCTCAGCTCTCTTGATAGCTGAAACACCACTAAGCAAGTTCAGAAGCAGAATTTCTGAGAAAAAACATAATGCATGAATCCACTCTAGATCAAAATGACTGTGTTCACTGATTCCAGTTCTAAGAGCCCAAGTCCTTCTGCAGTTCTAGTTCCATATGTCCAACTACAGCTTTACGTATGTCAACACTTTGAAAAGATGACCCTGATTTCCTATAAATAAAACAGTCAGTCACCAGAAGAGACCAATATATGAAAAGTCAGTGTTCATTCATGCTAGAATTTCCTTACATGTTACTTTTCTTATATACATTTTTTTTCCCATTATTTCTTAATTTCTGTTGTGGTTTGAGCCCAGAAGGGCAACTGAGCACTATGCAGCTGTTCACTCACCCATTCCCTCCCAGCGCTGGGAAAGAGAAAAATTAATCAAAAGGCTCAGGAATAGAGATAAGGACAGAGAGGGGTTGCTCACCCATTAGCGGTCACAGGGAAAGTAAGAAGCTTGTTAGGGGAAGACAAAGGATGTCACTTTAATTCAAAGCATTAACGATAATGACACTTAACAGAAACAATGGAACAGTGAGAAGTGTTACCACATCTCTTAAAAACACTTCCTTCCACCCCTCCTTTCTCAGTTTTGTTCCCGGTATCTCTACCTTCTTCTCCCAGCATCCCAGGGGCAGGGGATGGGGGGTGCTGTCAGTCCGACGCTTCCTCCTCCAATGCGGGGGGAAGCACTCTTCAGCATTCTCTCCTACTCCACATGACACCCCTCTCACAGGAGACAGTCCTCCACAAACTATCTCCTGTGTGAGTTGTCCCCACAGGATGCATTCTCTTGAGATGCTCCAGTATGGGTCACCTCTATGTGCTGCAGTCCCCCCAGCACTGAACACAACAGCGGGGGCTGCTTCATCCCGGAGTCCCGGGGTCCTCCACAGGCTGCAGGCTGATCTCTGCTCCTCAGTGACCCCCATGGGTGGCAGGGGGTGGCCCTGCCCTCTCACCACGAGATACAGGGGGGCTCTCTGCTCCAGAGCACTTTCCCCCCTTACTCCTCCTTCCTTCCACTGACCTCAGAGTTCGCATAGGTGTCCTTGTAACTCATCCTCAAAGTTACCCCCACACCTGTCATCTCCCAATTTCTCAGGATGATAACTCAGATTCACCGATTCCCGGGTCAGGATTAAGGTGAAACGACACCAAGGATTCTTCAATTCACACAACTCAATTTTTATTCCCTCACAATAGATAATTGTCATGAAAGTTTGTCAGTAATCTTTGCATCCCCTGCAACAGGTATTAAACTTACACCAACTAGCGGCAGATCTTGTAACATATCCCTCTCAACCTTAACCATGCCCTGACAAGCCTTGCCTTATATGCGGGTATACAGAATAAAAATGGGAGAGAAAAGGAAAAACAGGAGAAGAAAGACAAAAAGGAAGTTTTCACCGTCCCGGTTCCACTGTTGGTCCAGCTCCGGAAGATGTTACCGTTGTTTGACCTTTCATGAAAATGACTTCTCTATTGGCTCTTCACAGAGTCACTCAAGTTCGGCCTTGGAAAAGTGTGGTCCCACCTCCACAGGACACCCTCCTCTTGCTGCCTCCCCACCATTACCTGCACAGCTCTGGTGTTTCCATTAAAAAACATTTCCTTTGCCAAAGTTCTTTACCGGATGGTTGAGACTTTAACTGTGGCTTCGTCAGACTGTCACACACCCCACCTCAGGTTCCTCATCTTAAATACGCTCTCGCTGAGGCACGGCCACCGCTGCTAGTTAGCTCGGCCTTGGCCAGCGGTGGCTCTGGCTTGGAGCAGGGGGAGCTCTCAAAAGGTTTCTCACAGTGAGCTACAGGCCCCCTCCCTGCTACCAGAAAGCCTGCCACACAAACCCTGCACAATTTTCACTCTTCAAAAGATAAAAATGTTTCCACGGTATGCTACATATGTTAATTTCCAATCCCTTTTCCTGAGAAATCAAAGATCAAAGAAATAAATGTTATTGTAAGAACAGGTTTAGTCTTTTTTAACTGTGTATGAGATTGTACTTTGGAAGGGGATAGTTATGAAGGAGCTAGAGAGACAGCTGAAATTAGAGAACTAGAACTACATTAACTTTACTAAGTTATGTGGTGCTCAGACCTGTTTAACACGCCCTGGACTGAGCAAGATGTTCTGAGGTACCTCCCTGGAACGTCTGGGACTCCACACCTGGAAAAGTGAGTGCAGGAACCAGGGGAAGTGGTGGAGATCTGGCGAGGGATTCCCTATTACCTATACCAAGGCTGTAGTTAGTTTTTATGTGAAGTGAGAATGCTAACAATCAGTTCCCCTCTTTTTAAAAAGGCCAAAGGATCCTTTTGAATGATTCATTGTATTACAGGAAAGCTCATTTCTTTATCTACCCAAAAGGCAGATTTAGTACTTATGTCGCTCCTTCCATTTGATTCACCTTTGCCTACTTCTGTAACTCTAACTTGTCAAAATTGGTGTGTCTGGGCCTGAGGCTGTGACTAAGATAACATCTTGAGCTGCTTGACTTTTTGCTTCGGCTAACAGCTTGCTTACCAGAAAGAATTAAAAAATCAAGCATTACCATTAGCTCATCCATAAGTGTCTGGATACACTGAAAGCAGAGTCATGCTATAAATCTGACTTCCTTTCAGTCTAATACCTTGTGTAGTAGGAAAAGTACTGTCGCAGTTTTGGACTGGACAAATTTGTCTGGGGCAATGGTGTTTGGACTAGTGGCTCTTACAAAATATATGTTATTATAATTTTTGGTATTCCAGTCTCTCTAATTTTAGTGGAATAAAATTACAGTGTAACTTTTAAGGAGAAGGCACTAGTGAAATCACATATGCATTATAGGATGCAAAAAAGTCTTGATCAGTTGTTTTTTTAAAAGTGGTTGATTGTTTCATTTTCTTCCATCTTTCTCACAGCAATTAGTATAGAATTGCTGTATTACAGATTGTATGTAATATACTGATAAAGATACAGTAATCAAAATCTGACAGCTAGAATCTCACAGTCAGCTTCCAGTAACTCAGATTTTATCCATTCTTTTATGTAGAAGATTTCATTTTAGACAATAATTTGAATAGCATTACCCTGTTATTTGCCATAAGAATACAGCAGCAATATAATCTGGATATTCAGTATACTTATGTGTTAACGTAACCATGAAAATATTGCTTTTATGTATATAATACCGTCATTTCGTGTTGACATGTTTGAACCCATCTTTCTCAGCTAAATGTGCCAACATCACAGGAGCTGCTGAGAAGAAATTTTAGCTATTTTGGATAAAGTAGCATTGATGAACTTCAGCCTCTGAGACAGATATTTCTGTGAACCCAATTAGTCCTCTAAGCTGGTATTAATTGCACATTGTGTTGACAGAATTGCTTTTTTCTTGAGAATGCAGATCTGAGTTTTTCTTCTTTTTTGCCACCCCCCAAATGAATATTCTGAGTTCTTATCTGTGCTGGATAGATGATGCTCATTCCCTACCACCTAATACACTTCAGAGACCCACATCTAACATTGTTTCATTGCAGCCACTGAGATATTTTTAAGCATAAGTGCTTTGGTACATTAGGTCTTTTAGACATGGAGAGAGTTTCTGCCCTCCTAATTTTCTAGTATGCTCATTATTTTGTTTACAGCCTTTCATTTTCACCTGGTCTTACAGACATCTTTAAAGAGACTTGAGTGCAGTTTACATAACACAGTCTGGGGCAGGAGTGCCTAGTAAGTCACAGACTGATGTAAAAAAAGAAAAGATTACTCAAATATTTTTGCACTCAAAAAGTGCATCCACTCCACAGACATATATGTTGAGAAAACCAGCACCAGAGGAAGGATTAAAAGTCTTGTTAAGACAGCAGGTCCTCTTCCCCTTTTTATCAGATGGATAGCAAAAAAAAAAAAAAAAAAAAAAAATTTATAGAAGAGATAGAAAGAAAATAAAAAGCTCTGAGTCTGGCTAAGTATGATAAAATGGTGTATATCAAGGACATGGTCTGATTGGCAGTCAAACAATTATCAAGAGGTAGTTAACCTGCTGTCTGGCATTCTCAGCTTTGTAAACTTGAACACTTTCATACCTACCAGGCCCCAAAGGCATCTGCCAGATGTCTTGATTGAAAAGTACTGCACAGAGGAAAATTTAAAGGGCAAGTCACTAAAATAAATCCCTGAATTCATCTCTAGTGTTTTAGTCACAGCTACTTGAACTGTTTAGTGTATTACAAAACTAAATGAAAGGGTTTTTAAAGAAGCAAAAGATAATTCTATAAGCCTTGCATAAAAATACTGGTTTTGTCCAATGCACAATTTTAATCCACAAAGATAAATGTACTTTAAGGCTGAATAAATAAGAAAGTGCTGTTTGAAGTAGATAACATTATAAGCTTGCATGCTGCAAAGTAATTATAGGACATAATACCGCATTATACAGGATCAATATGCACTTGAGATCAGGGCAGGATCTATTTCTGAAATGATATAGCTCACACTGATTTCTATCACATTTTCAGTATTGATCTGATGTGAAGATACTTCACAGCTTGTTGTTTGCAGAGGTTTGAAGACTGCCTGTGCCTCCAGAGTGAAATTAAAGTCAAGGCTGTTTGCATGTCTACGTAAACTGCTCTTAGCCGGTCTCAGTCGCAGATTCTTCAGTAAACAAGCTGTGTATTCACTTGAAATGGTCAGTCCCAGCTCTGTTTTAACAATTTCTGAGAAACTGGTTTTCATTATAAATTCTTTTATAGGAATGGTGAGTGCAAAAAGTATGTAGTTATAGCATATAACTTTCTCTTACATATTGTTTATTCTTTTATGTATGAGGAAACTCTTTACAGTATTCTGATCAGAAAAATGCTGGTGGGGAAATTTTGGCAATAATTCTCAATTGGCTTTACTCCAACTAGATACAGTTGGTATCAGCAATTATTTGAATAAAAATAATAGAATTAAGGGAATGACAATGAATCATTGCAGCATTGCTTAGAAACAAGACAGCCAACAGAAAAGGCCAATCTAATTTTTCTTAGTCTATTGAAATTAGAAACTCCAGAAACATACCTACAGACTTTCATTTGCACACAAGTCTGAGATATCTTTTTCACTTCACCCCAAGCCAAATCTCTTCTTGCTCCTGTCATATGGGAGAATCAGGAACTTTGGACAGTGGCTGGTGGCACTTATAGTGGGTCATTGGCAGGGGTTAGAGGTTGGACCTCAAAACTCCAGTTCTCAAAACTACTGCTAAGCTTCCACACAGCATTTCAAGTGTGCAGATTCAGGTGGGAGTAGTTAACTTTTATTCTAACACCAGGGAAGTTTAAAGCTTTCTTTAAGATATGACAAGGGAAACCTGACAATACTGAATAACATGGTCCTTACCTTATGCTTAAAACCATATTGGGCTTTATAAGATAGACAGAAGTTGTGGCACTTATTTGTGCTGCCAAGGATCTATATGCAAATTTATATGTAATAAAAAAGAGGAATAGAAGAGAAAAACATATTTCTTTCTTCTCCCCATGTATCTGGCATTTGTAAGGTTAGATGTCAGTTTGAGAAATCTGAGTTCAAGTATGAGTTTTTCAAGATCTTCTGATCATCATAAGCATGAGGTATTAATCTGTTTTTAAGTGTATCATCCACCATCCTTGTAAAACATTCTGAAGACACTGTGTCAAAGTCACTGGCTTCACCGCAAATTGGAGTTGTTGTAGAGATTAAATAATTACAGAAAAGTTTTCCTGTAAAATATAGTCACACTCCTCTCAGAGGAAATCGGGTTTGTGGGAGGCAGCGGGAGGAATGGTACTAAAACCCAAGACACACAGGTAGGCTCTCATTTCTGGGCAGTGGGAATCTTGGATTTTTTTGACATGGAAGTAGAACAGCTTCACAAGAAGAGTGGGAGTAAGAGTGCTCCTCCCCACAAGTTTATCTCCAGTCTGCTGATTAGGCCACTCCTGGGGGAGGCGAAATGTGGGGTTTGGTGCCCTGGACTCCCAGATCCTATATGAGGTCTCTGATGTTTCTCAGTAGCACTGAGTTCACCATTTAGCCAAACACTGCTTCTTTGTGTTTCTCTGTTGACTGGTTTAGGAAGTTCCTTACTGATTAAACTGTTACATATTTGGGGGGCCCTGTTTTGAAATGCCTAATTTTCTTTAGGCTGATGGGAAACTCAACTCTAAGTAATTAGGTCAAAAATTCTGTTATGAGGATCAGAGATCTCAATCCCTTTTGTTACCTGAGGCTGTAACTCTTACATATTTTTCTAATTTCTATATTTATTTTTACACAAAAGAGTAATGGAATTTCTTGGACTTAAAAATTAATCTTTTAAAAAGGGATAATATCTTGTCTTTTTCTGCAAGGAATCACTCACATCTGTGACGATACATAACCAATATTTGTATTTTATGCATTACCTGAGGCTCTCTTGTGATATCTCCAGAAGTTCTGCTTTTTGGTCAGAATCAAAGTTGCAAAAGAACCTTTCCATCTAGAATCGTCAAAAATCAAAAGAGGTTTCAAAGTGGATAAACAGTTTTTTTTGTTGTATTTTTGTCTGTTTATTTGTTTTGTGAATCTCAATAGCTTAAAATTCCTTTTGATTTGACTTCCAGGTAGATCTGATTTTAGTTTGTCCGCATTGATTTTTGCATTCTGATGGCCTGTATTTGCCCATTCTGACACACCTTTCCATGAAGGGATATCTTCTTAGACAAGGTAATTCAATGAAGTTCAATTGACTTTAGCATTTTGCTGACCTGCACAAATTGAAAATCTGGACCAAAATTGAGTTTATTTTATTACCTAGAAAAAATATATATATACATATACATATATATATATATATATATATAATCTAAAAAGGCTTAGTTATACATTGTCTTGATTTCTGGTTATGAAAAGCAGTTGACATACAGTGTTTCTAGTGCTGCCTAATCACTAAAAAGTACTACAGACAGAAAAAGATTTGTAATTTACCCCTATGTCTCCCTGCATCTTAAATCTACAAGACTGTTTGAATGTTTCAGTCTCCACAATACCTTAACATTCAAATAACTCAGCTGAATCATTTAAGTGGTTTTTGAAAACATGAAAGAGCCTCAAGTTTGCTAAATAGAAGCCAGAGGGTGATTTTAAAAAAATAAAAACTACAAGATATTTAGAGGACAGTGTAAAGCTCCTTCACCTGATCTGTTTAACAATCAAGGAAGAAAGTAAAGATCAAACTGTCTTAGCAGTATGGACTTATTAACAAAGGTTTCATCAAATGGTGGGAGCTTTTTTCTGTGTAATAAATTAAATAAGATATACAGCATAAAATGTAATGCACAATTTAATAAATTAAAAATTCTGATTCTGCTTATGTAGATGCATTGAGAACTAACTGGAAACCAAGAATGGTGTGACCACTGCCCTATTTTACAAAGCTAATTAAGGATATTCTTGAATTTTGCTCAGTTCTGAGAGACAGGGACTTGGAACCAGCCCTCTCTCTGCTGGAATCTCAGCTGCAATGCTATTCTGAATTGCCCTTAGAAAATGTAAAATTGTGCCTTAACCATACTTATACAGTGAATTTATTCAAGTGATATCCCTGTTCATTGGTAAACCTGACTATAGGTATAAATTCCTGAAGCAGAATGAATGAATAAGAATGTTTCAGTGTTTTCTCATAGAAACCAACTATGAAACAGAGTTGCTGCCATGTCTTTCAACAAATGCATGTAGATGAGGTTAAATATGGTTTATCTGTATACTTACTGCTATGAGCCACTGCAAAGATCAGACAGTAGACCAAACCAGGGATAAATAGTGATGGTGGGTTTTAGTCCTTTAAAAAGTATTCTCATTCTTTGAATTTTTTGTTTCCAGGCTGAAAAGGACCTGTCATCATATTTACTTTGCAATCTAAAGTATTCATATACAGATCTCTGGACACCACAATAACTTTTTCCTTTAATCATGTTTTCTGTTACTGTATCTATAGCTATAAAATTACTATCACACATGCACGATAAAAATAAAAGAAATTTAATAATATCTTAGATGTAAAAGAAATCATCTATCAAGAAACAGTAAGAAACCATAATTTGTCTAAAGGATTTTTTGATTGTGCACTTAGTTCACTATCAGCCAACATCTAATCATAAGATGACAGATGTTAAGGTCAGGATTTGTTACCTTCTGTTGTAAAAATACAGACAAAATTAGTTCTGATTTTCTACAATATGATTTTGGAATCTCCATATTTAGATATATTTCAACAAAGTTTTGCAGATTAAGCAGCAATTAAAAAAATATTTCTAAACATTTACTGGACAAAGCACTGCTGATGTTATTTCTTTTGCCAAAATTCATCAGATACAGATTAAATTAAAAGTATTACTGAGTTATTTGGAGAACTTGTGTATCTATAGTTTACTTTTTTGCATGGGGATCTTCCAACTTTCCTACATGTTCTAACTAGACCAAGTTAGTTTTTCACTTATATTTTTTCCTCAGGTGAGGTTCCTTCATTTTGGAAACCTCTCTAACACTGTAGGCAGAAACTAAGCAGGCTACCCAGGTGTAGCTATTTTAAAAATACTTAAGTGAACATTTGCCATTTCAGGGTTAGTTTGCATTCTGGATGAATGCTCAGAACTGCTTTTTTTATACTTACAGATTTACCCAGCCTCCCAATTACTACCTGCTTGGTATCCAGAATCACATCTCATATCTCACCATTTGTGCGGATGTAGTATGTCATCACTCCACTCTAATAAACATCTGTGATCCCAACTTCTCTTAATTCTTAGCAACTGTGTAAACAAAAACGCAAATGATAGCCTTGGAGGGAAAAAATAATAAAGAGGGGAAATAAACCCTTTCACCTGTGAAACCTCAGTCTGTGCTGCTAGAAAGAAATAGGTTTAGCTTGGCTCCTATTCATTTCTTAACTTATATCCCAAAATTGTCATGCATAATTTGATCCAAATGAATTGCTGTAGTTTCAGGAGGGGAAACGCACAGCTCAACTAGTGGAAAAGAGTGAATCACCTGTAAATTATTGAGAAGTCAGAACCCCGCCCCTTCCCGGGGTCAAGGTTAGGGTAATTAGCTAGTCAGTGCAAACTCTGATTTGCCTGAGGAGAAACAAATGAATTTGGTTTCCACCTTTTCAGAATGACCCTGGTTGCATTTTTCCTGAATCCAACAACCTCTTCCTTATACAAGTTTCTGACTGCTAAAATAGTAATATTTCTTTCAAAGACAGCAGTGGGTATCAGCAGTCAGCTCTATTCATGAATGTCTCTAATTTCTTGCCAGTCTGCTAGTTTTCACACTTTTTACCATTGACATTGCAGACGAAGTCAGCTGTAACTAGATTATGCATTCCTTTTCTTTTTCAGTCCCCATAATTTTCTCAGTAAATACTGAAACCTGAGTTATTTGCCGCAGCAGTGTCTGAGTTTTTGTATGTACGTTTATTTGTGATTCTTGTCTTTTTCTCGGCAGTTTTTCATGTTATATATTTGTGGTAGCTTTATGCATGTGAAAAAATTCCCTATTTAGCAATTACAAACACTGAATCATTTAATTGCCTACTGTAAAGACCCAGCTTCCAGTTGACCTCATTACTGTACCTCAGCTAGTGTCTAGAATGATAACACCAAAGGATTAAATTCAGTCTGAACAGTCAGTTCTACATTGTGGTCAAGACTGCCAGAAAAGTTCAAACTAGTATTATTTATGTTTGTGATTCTTTAGTCAGAATCTTGTTTGCCTATACACATATGCAGGTTGTACACACTGCTTTTAAAATATGAGGAGGAAGTACAATATAAGATTAATAAGATTGTACCTCCTTTGAGATGGAACTTGGCCCAGATGCTTTCCAAATCCTCTTCCCAACTTAAATTATTCTGTAATTTTCAGATAGTAACAGATTCTGCTGACTATCTCTGGACAAAGCTTCCTTGAATCTTTGACTCAGGGGCAAATATTTCTGTGGTAATTTATCAATATCCCCACCATTAATTTCTTTTTATCGGATACATTTTTAAAAATGGTAAAAAGATTTCTTATGTATTTAATATTAGTATTCCTATTAATAGAATAAAGATCTTATTGTGCTTTGTACAAACACATCTGCAGAGACAACCTATATTCTTATGATAAACTAGTTCTAAGGGTCTATTTGTGGAACTAGAAC
The DNA here is from genome assembly GCF_003259725.1 of Athene cunicularia. NCBI lineage: Eukaryota > Metazoa > Chordata > Aves > Strigiformes > Strigidae > Athene > Athene cunicularia. The sequence goes on from NW_020799101.1 coordinate 20,572,075, forward strand.
CATTTAGGCTTTGACTCACATGGCTCTTCTCCCTGGAGAGTGGAACTGTGGCATTAAAGAATGAATAAATAATGTAAATTAACACGTGGGTCTGACTATCCACAGGGATAGAGAGTGGAACAAAAGGTGTTGAGTAAAGCAGTTAAAAACATGTTGTCAGTCTAAACAAGATTAGCACAGAACTTGTTTTTTTACTTACAGGTAAATGTGCAAAATAGAACTGACTTCATCAAAGTAAGAAAAATTCTTAGGTCCTTTTGGGTAGGATTTGTAGGGATTATGAGTCTCTTAATAGAAATTAAAAGAGTTTGAGAAACCCAGCATTCAGCAGGTTTTGCTGAACAACACTTGTGGATCACTGCTACCATCTTGACTCCCAGCCCTTATCCAATTGCAGAGGGTCCAGAAGAGAACCCATAAAGCACTTGCAGGATTTACTTTTAGTAAAAAAATCTCCAAACTGCATTTGTGCATGTGAAGAAAATCTATTGGGAGGGAAAAGTTATTTAGACCTTCTGTAGAGAAAGACTTCTATTTTCCTATTAATCAGTCAATATCCTCAAGTCAAGTCTAACCTTTCCAGATCATGCCCTGTGGTTACCACTCAATTGGATGTTTATTTGTACAGTTCACTTCATTAAGATATGATGCCATGAGCTACCTTGAACTTCTACAAAGCTAGGGCCTTGTGTATCAGCAAGTCTATGTCATTTTCAGCCCAGTATAAATATATCTTGTTTCTGTTTGCTTTCTTTTAGTAAACAATCTGTCCTTTTCCATTTCATATTTTTCTGCCAAAAATACATCGCAGTTGCTTGAAGTAAAAATGTCTAGGCAGTACTGCAGGCTGAATTTCTGTTTCCCCTTGGGGGAAAACACATGAACACACAATACATATTTTGTGAGGCTTAGCATCAGCCAGTTTAGATTGCTTCAAGGACAGATTTTCTGTGCTCCATTCTTATACTATTTTGTTATTGGTGATTTGGTGATGAAACAGTATTTTTTTGTCTCTAATCTTTAAATCATTCACAAAAGGCCTGAAAAGCTGTCAAATATATTTGGCTTTAAATAATTTAATGCTGCCACTAGGTTTGGAGGAAGCTACTCTCAGTTTGAAAGCAAATGAAGGAAAGCCAGTTTGCTTACATTGTGATTATCAAAGAAAATTCAATACACATTTAGATTCCATGCCAGCCCATTCAGAAACATTTCAGCTCCTTGGCAAATTTAGACCTCATCAGCAATCCATTCAGTTTAAGGTTCAGTAATTAGTTTTAGGATAGGAGGCACCAGGACAACATGAACTTACTGGTATTTATATACCACACAAAGTATACCAAGCACTTCAGAGATGAGCATAAATATGCAATTTTATTTCTCAGCAATTTGGTATCACAGACAACCTATCTGGTGTAAAGCTATCTTTCCTAAATCTTCTGTTTTCATAAAATAAAAAGGAAGAGTTTAAGCTGTTTCCTTCAGTTTACCATGATACTTTGAAACAGAGTAATATTTCAATGTCCAGATGTGATGGCCATACCAAGACAGAAACTGGCTTATCTGCCAGGGTAATGTGGCTGTCTTGCCTCACAGATCATGACTGATGCCATGATTAGCCTAATCAGACAGATATCATTCTCTATGCTGTATTTCCTGTTAAGGCATTAAAACACAATAAAGTGGCTGGACTGTTGCCACCAGAGGTGGCAGAAGCAAGGTATCATGCAGTAGTTATGTTGCACTGCATTAATGTAATTTGCATGGTACAGCTCCATGGACAGGGGGTAAGAATTATGATATACCTCTCTGTAGCTACAAAGGGATAAAATAGCATTAAACATATGCTATGTGCTCTGTATGTGCTGTCTAGGTATAGTATGATCAGTTGGCATCATCCCATGTTCAGACATGGAGTGCCTGTTGTAGGTTGGCCCTGCCTGGCAGCCCAGCACACACACAGCTGCTGACAAGGGTGTTCCTTCTGCTTTTTCTCACTCTTTTTTCCCCCTCCTCTTCTACCTGTCTAGCATTTCTGCCCTTTTTAAAAGATGTTTTCCAGCCTCTGGACTCTTCTCCCTGCAGCCCCCACACTGTCATCATGCTGACTCCTACATGTCCTTCATATCAGATTTGTTCTCCTTGAGGCTCCCTATGGTATTTAACTAAGTGTGCTGGTGCAGGACTTCCTGTAGAGGGGAGAGGTGGGATTCTGAGGGCTGATCTGGGCCAGCTGGGAAGCTCTTTCCCCACTGTTGAGAGCATGAGGCAGGCTTTGATTTTGCCCAAGTTTGGATGCCTAGTCCTTCCCAAACTGACACAAGTCCTTTGCCTGAAGAGGCGTTATTTTACTGCCGTAACCATACAGGTAAATGTCTGAAAAATGGTGTACCTTTTGCCTATATCACAGAATTTCCAGGGAGAAAGTGTAGACACCAGGGTGCTCTTAGGGCCACTGGTGAGAAAACATAGTAAAAGCAGTCACTCCTATAGTATGTAAGGTATACCTGGAAATGAAAGGTGTGCATTTCTCTCTTGATTTCTTTGGTGTGTCCTGGGATCAGAGTGTTTAGATGCAAACTATTGGATCTCATTATTATGGATCTCACTGAAACAGAGAAAACAGTTATGCTTTTCTATTTAACATTAGTGCAGGTATAGCCTAGTACTGGCTAACCTGCTGTAAGCTACTATATTATAAACTGGATAGCATAAAGTTGAGGGGAAGCTGAAAGAATTGTACTGGTTTAACGTATAAAGGAGAAGACTAAACAGGGATATTAGAGTAGTATTGTAATATCTATGTCCTACTTAAGAAATGAAGTACCAGAATCAAGAGAAATTTAGATTCAGCTTTATTTATTGTTAAAGAGTGTGAGAGAAAATATTTTCACTTAAAGTGAAAATTCAAAGATCAAATTAATTCAAAGATAGGTGATTTGCAAAGGATATGTTTTTTTTATTTGCTTACTGAATGGAGACAGAGAAAACTGCATTTATATTGCAAATAATTTGAAAATTCATTAATGACTTATGATTTTCAGTTCCTTCCCTCTAATTATGTTCATTAACAGAATACCAATTGTATGGTCTTATTTATGAAAGTGCTGCAAATTTATGTTTAAATCCACCCATATTCATTCAGGAGGAAAAGCATGTTTTAAAAGGTGAACATAAGAGATTGACAAAAATCTGTATGTTTACAACACACATTTGTACGTTTACATATCTGCTTGAGAATTCTGCCGATCGGGGGGTCTGGAAACTATATGTAAATACATGTGGAACGTTTCTGTGATAGTTTTACTCCTTTATATTTTTAATCAAAAACTGCTCTGAGGTGTGTGTATATATATATATATATATATATATATTTTAACATGTGAAATTCATTAAATCAAAAGAGTGAGTTGTAAGAATAATGACTGTAATTGGTCAGTCTGCCATGGTTTCCTGTGACACTGATAGATAAGGAGGAATTGCTGGAGATGTCAATACAAAGGTTAACAAAATCTGTCAAGGAGCCAGATGCTGCTGTCAAAAAGAGATAAAATGATCTTCAGTTTCATATCTGTTTGCCGTGGTTAACAACAGCAGTACACCATCACTGATTCTTTCAGATTAATTAATCTAGTGGGAAGAGTCTCATAAAATACATGTGTTCAAAGTAACATCTGTTTTAGGTTTCTTGCTCTCTCCTCCCTTTGATTTCTCATAAATATATTTTATTTCATTTTGTTGTGAGTATTTGCCTAAGTTCACTGAGATAATAAAGATGTCAAGGATTTGTATTTGTTGAGTGAAGGCCATTTCCAGAGGACAGTCTGCTAATTATCTGCACCATGTACTCTGTTTGTTTTATAAAAATGTGTTCAGTGACAGTATGTTTCCTCAACATCAGAATGATTTTCTGCTCTTGAGCTGGCTAAGTAATATTTGTGAATTGTTTATTTGATTCTTGCTTTTCCCTCACTAATTGATGAATACATTTGTTCACAAATGAAATGTGTTCATTATTTGACTACATTGCAGATGGTTGAATAATATTAAGCAATGATCTGCAGTTTTTTGCTGTTTAACTATTAATCATAGCTGACTCTTTTATCCCACCTTATTTCATCTCCCATTTTACTCATCACCCAATCCACACTTACGCATTTCTCTTGAATATGACCCACATAACCATAAAAAATAACCCTAAAAACGTTTTCCAGATCACAGCAGGTTTTCATATTACAGCTCCCAGGACTTTCTTCAGCATGTCTAAATGGTCTGTTAAGAACCACAAAACTCCTCTAAACTAGACTCTACCATATTCCTGCCTCCGGTGCACCAGGAACAGCTTCTCCAGACCACAATGCACACCATACCCTCAAGGTACAGTTCCAGCAATGCTAAATCAGGTGGTCCTCAGAGGGTCTAGTAGTTTTTGGCTATGTAGATGTATGGTGGGCCAGAAAAGTACCACCATGTCTCCTGACTTTCTTGTATTCTTCTCTTTTAGAGCACTTCAGCTGTAGCCAGATCTTACTGATGTTTATAACTTGGAACGTCCAAACTGAACAAATATCTGGGTATGTAGCTAAAAGCATTTGACCATAAAAGTTTATTTTTAAGAAAGCCATAGGGTTAATGGACTGTGTCCTGAAAAATCTGACTTAAGCTTGTTGGCCTCAAATGTTTTTTCTGAACTGTCCAAAAAATCCCAGTGGTTTGTGTCAGCTGTGTTTTGGCTGTGTAGCCTTCTTCCATACAGTCCAATAGGTAAGACACGCTCACTTCAGCACTCTTCTTGCATTTCACTTCATCTCTTTTGCATTGTGTACTCCCATTGTATAAAATGTTAATAATGCTTATGCTATTTTTACAATTAATTATTTTTATTTATATACTGACTCTTTTCTAAACTGCAAAATGTCTGGATTAGAGACCTGCCATTACTATTACTAAGCTGTAACCAGACAGCAAACTGCCTTTAATGTAGAAATTTCAGTTTTGAGCTGCCCTATGAGAGCCATGCAAGAGAGACACACACTCCATTGCATACTCATGTGATAGCAAGGCAATGTCTTGATCTAGAGATGCAACGTGAGATGAACTAATCTTCCTGTCCTGTAGGTTCTCCATCTGAAAAGTGGAACGACTACATTATAAAGTATGAATTTGTTCCATATACTTTTACATTTCAATAACTATATATAAATATAAGAACTTAGGATATTAAATATAAATTATATAAATAGGATACAATACAAATTAAGAACTTAGAAGTCAGTCCAATTGCCTTTGTTGAGGAGTCAGAAAGATTTCTTCACTCTCAGGTAAAAATGTCATAGGCATGATGGATTTGTCCAGCTTCGTCAAAGTGTAAGCAAAGCAAAGGTATACATTTCTTGAGGAGGATTCAGGAACTGTTATTAGTCATCTATAAGATTATTGTGCCCAGTGTGAATAAAGATCAAGTAATCAATTTTAGCAAGTAAGGGAATCCTGGGATCATTAAACCATGAAACAAGAAGAAGAAGAGAGAAGAATCAGTCTTTATAGAGTAGTATCTTCATTTGAGTTCCTTTCACCTATTGCACAGCTGTAAGATGGTAGGATAAAAAAGACTGACAAGAATACCTTTTGGAACAGCCTGAAAACAACCCTACCTCTGTAATGTATTATATGATGTAAGTCTTGTAACTTGATCCTTTTAAACGTCTGGAAAATTAAGTTAATATGCTGAATCCTGCTATTTAAATTGTTCCTGTTATTTCAATTACCTGTATATTCAATTACTTATTGAATTTTATTTTGGTCAATCAGCTTAGAGTAGGAACCCTGTCACCACTGCACTGGCTCCAAACATTTTTAGGCTCTGTGCTGGTGGGATGCATAAGTTTGTTTTTATGACGACCCCTCAGTTCCAAAGGAATTCAATGTAACTTGTAGAGTTTCAGAGAAACAGCAAGAAAAAATGTCAGGCTCGAATCCTGAAATCTTTTGAATCAGGCAGCAAGCTGCCCAGTGAAATGAAAATCAGCTCTAGTAGCTCAACCAGTAGAGGGAACTCTTACACAGTACAAAGTCAGGCCAAGAATCCATTGTAGTAAATTAAGGACGAAAATATGCATAAACGTGTACATTGCAAAAATCTAACAATAGGTTTTGGTTGGTTTGGTTGTGTTTTTTTGTTTTTTTGTTTGTTTGTTGGTTTTTTGTTTTGTTTTGTTTTGTTTTTTTACATGGCACATGAACACTTGTATTTTTATCCCACTGCAGTTTAACACAGTGAAAGTACGACTATGCTAGACATTGGACTGCAACTGAAGTCATCTCACAAAATCCAGTGAATGTTTAGGGGGAAGAAGAGGGAACATCTGTGACTACTCTTTTCATTAAAACCTTCAATTTGCCTTTGAGAGTGGCAAACTGCTTTTTACATTTCCTGGAATATTTGTTTTGGAGACTTTTTTTTTTTTTTTTTTTTCTCTGAAACTTACAATTCTGTGACTGTGTGACTTAATTCAAGTGATTTGTTCCCTATGCTCAAAACAAATATTGCTGACTAAAGTGAGGAACAGGTATCCTTGTGTTGGCTACAGGGGTTAGATTTACAGCAGTGCTTAGCATCTTCCTCACGGGAAGAGGCATCTAGATTTCTGTAAGTGAGTTTGGGCATTAAGTACTTTAAAAACTTGTTTCAGCAAACACTGAAGATTTGTCCCTGTCTCCCTGTTACTGTGTTTTATCTAGACCCACTGTTTGATCACAGCTATTATACATTTATAACTCTAATGGTTCATTTTCTGAGCCATTGGTAATCAGCTGAGGGATGACTGTTTTTCATTGTCTAATCAACCCAGATACCGCTTCAGGATTCACTTATTAAGAGTTTGCAAGAACACTCAGTTTTCACAGAATAAAAGCCCTTTTCTGTTTGTATCTGATATTGGTGTCAGCCCTGAAGATAAGTATAAAATTCTACTGTTATCAAAGGCAGCTATTCAGGGAGGAGCACTAATGCACATTGCTCTCTATAACCCTACATGTCATTCCTGTCTGGCAAACTAAATACGGTGTTTTCTTTTTCTTTTGCACGGCTCTTAGTAAAATTTCTTTCTGTTATGAGCTTTGAAACATTGCTGACCTTTTACAGAAGTTTCTCATTCTTTTGTGGCCTATACCAGCTATTTTTGTTGGTTTTTAGTCTTGTCTTTCCTATTTCCTTTTCCTCTAGTTTTGGCAGTTTCTGCTCATTTTGTGGCTGGTAGTTTTGGCCTGTTTTCTGATGCTTATGAATGTGTGTCAACATTTTTTCTGAGTCCTTTGTGGTGTCCTCCCATCTATAGGAACAAGAGAGGTACACAGTAGATTGGAATCTGTTTTCTTATTGTTGTAAATTCAAAGTAACTTCTCTGAAAACACATATTCATCCACTGTTCAGTGAACAGATATTTTATCTTAGCACTTTCTCATTTCCTAAAAAAAGGCAGTATGTTCCCATACCAACCGTGATGGACGTTTTGACATGTAAATAAGCGATTTTATTTTAATCCCTCTCATGTCACTCAATCACTAAGGCTGATAATTATCTTTTTCAATGTTTCCATGGAGTTCAGAAAGCTCTTTTCAGCAAAGGAAGCTGAAAACGCAGCATTTAGTTCTCTCCTTACTTACAAAGCATTCTGTGGTTTTAAAAGCTATTCTGCATGGAACCCTCCCTGCTCCATTTCTCTCATTTGGACCATTTTGTTACATATTTCCAGTACTTCATGTTGTAACATTTTGGGCCTTTTGGCCTCACAGGGGCAGAGGCACCATAAATTACTTTGCATCTGCAACCCTTAACCCCAGCAGAAACACCCCAACTCAGGCAGAATTGTGTCTCCATTTGCTCAGTGCTGCATCCGAACTAATCATCTCTTCCAAGCAGATACTTCCCGTAGCCTTCTAGATGTTGCTCTGTGATTTCCAAACTTGAGCTATGCATCATTTAGAGGTACCATATGGGCATGTCAGATTTGGTATCTGTCTAGGCATCCATGTTGACATGTACATCATTGTAATGTCAGTGAGAGTATGTTTAAATCAAAACATGAGTAAATTGAAGTGGAGATCATCGTACTTAACCCTGCATTGAGGAAGGGAGGGTAAAGGATGTCTAAATGTAATGTTTTTGTGCTAATCATGAAGATACACTCTTTTCACTTACATATAAAGAAACAAAACAAAAACAAAATCACTGAAGGCAGTCTGGCAAAGTAATTTTCATCCTTCATATGGCAGGGATCTTTGTGGTCCTTGCAGTAAATCTTTGGTAGCTGGTTAGAAAAAAACAAAACAAAACAAAAACAAAAGGAAAATTATATCATAAGCATCATAGTGCGAAATAATGGAAATCACACCCCATTCCCCCAGCAGTCCCCCTCTAGCCCCAGCAGATCAAAGTCTTTCTATTTCAGAACCAAAGCTTCTTTATATTAAATACCAAGGAAGTATGTTTAGATAACGTTAAGGGACTGACTTAAACCATAAAATTCAGGAAATTCAGAATTAAGGCTGGCACTTTGATCTTAAATCACACAGTGGAGAAAGGTACAGGTGGGAATGGGAAGGTGAACCCAGGCACAACAGCGTAAACTGAGGTCAGAAGTGAGACCTTGGCATCTTCCTACTTGTGCCACCAAAACCTAAAGAGTGTGTGGTTTGACGGGTTGATTGATGTCCATTATGCCACTGCTTGCCTTTTTTTCTGGCATATAGGTAAATTAGTATGTATTTTGACAGTTGCAGAAAGTTTTCAGTAAATGCTCATCGGAGATTAACTATGCTTTCTGTAGCTATCCTATTCAGCCAGAGGAGAAAATGTGATGTGACTAGTCAGCTCTGTTTTCTTTTTCTTCTGAAATTCATGCTGCTCTTAGCCACACTGGTATGAAGTTATAGCTATGGTGTTCTGAGAACTAACTTTAAAACATTTTTTTTTAATTGAAGTCCCAGTTATATCCTTATAGATTTTCCTATGCAATGTTAAGATGATTTGTTTTTTTCTTTTCTTAAATTTTTGACTGTTGTCAAAAAAGATGAATCTTTTCACGCTGAATGTGGCTTCATTTCAGTCAAGAAAGAAGTGATTCCTCTATATAGACACATACAGTCTGTATAATCACAGTATGCATGGCTGGGATCATTTAGGACAAAAAAAAAAAAACAAAAAACAACCAAAAAACAACAGTATAAATGCCACAGTATTTGTTCACTTATGAACAAAAATCTATTTTTTTGCAACACCAAGAACAATGTAATCAATTATAGTTTTAAATAGACATGAATGTGTGCTTAGTAAGGGACACCTCACCTATGTGTAAGACTGAAAGTAGCAGCTCTGAAAATTATGTTACTCTTAGAACTTATTTGCCTTGTGTTTTAATTTCTGTTTAAGATATTCAGATGTTTACTCCTGTGAACTAGTGTGGTATGATGAGTGCCAGAAACTACAATTCCACTTTTAGTTATTAAAATCAGAAAGAATACAGATTGTAATAACTTTAAATATTAAAATATTAAAATATTATTTCACTATATATGCATATTATAAACTATCAACAAGATAAAATAACAACGAATCTTTCTGTTCATTGATAAAATTATTTTAAAATGAAAAATACTGAGATATAAAATTAAAAATAAGCTGGAAGATGTTTGCCTTTTCCATTTATTCTTCATGATCTTGAAGAAACAGTAAATGAAAGATGATGGGACACATCACTTGGTCCATTTCTTTCGGTTTGCAGGGATAGCACCTGAGTGTTGCTAGGTGCTCTTGCAAACTTAGGTCCTATCAGTATTGCCTTCTTCAGGAAAACAAAGTGGTGAACAATATGAGAAATATTCATTTACATGAAACAAAATGTTCATTGTTGTATAGATTCTATTTTTGCATTTGATCTTGACATTTTCCACAATGAATTAGCCATTGGGATGGTCTTGGAAAGACTTTAGAATATTTGAAAACTAATCAGAAAAACTATAATCATGAACAGTAGGAAAAGCATAAGCATGTTTGTAAGGGAGATCTGATTTAAGAGAAAATCTTTAAGAGAAAATCTATCTAAGCATGGTACAAATACAGAACACAGGAGCAGACCATGATGGTGTGGAAAGGATGATATTTGTATAGTATGAGAATCTTTGAGATAGATATATAAACATTTTCATTTTTTCAGTCCAGATAAGAAATGAATATTGACAATACTTTACAAACTGTGACTTTAAAATTTTTGAAAGCTTTTCTGTTCATTTTTTTGTCATATTTGAAATGTTATAATTTGAATTTTAAAAGTATAACTACCTTGCATTTCAAAGAAAAAAATGTTTAAAATATGAAGCAAGTCACAGAATTACTCTTATTTCCAATTAAACATATAAAAATGAAAAGTTTTTTTCAATTTCTGAACTTCTGTTTGAGTATTTAAAATTTTTTTTCTGCTCAATTAAAGAAGAATAACTCTCCTTTTATGTGGAATACAGATTTCATTTTCAGTGTGCAGCAGTAAGATAAAAATAGGTGAGAACATTCTGGTTACTTCTGCATGGGAGGAAGGGTAAAATTTTGCTTTGCACAAAACAGTAGCCAATACCTCACCAATTCTTTTTTTTTTTTTTTTTTTTTTTTTTTTTAAAACATTTGTGTATAAAAATTTGATTATATAAAACAAGGTACAGGTCTGATATTCTTTGTAGGAATCAGTTCCTATAGAATTCTCAGTACTAAAAATATTGGAAAGACATCATTATTTTTCACTGGAGACCTGCCATAAACAGGCTTGCATGTTCATATACTAATACACAAGTAGTACACACACCAGCTTCAAATTTTCGAAAAATTGGGAAAGATTTTATGCAGTTGAAAGTTACATAAAAATTGACTGTATTTATAGTAATGGGGTTTTTTAAATTTCTATCCATGTGGGATTTTCCATTAGTGGGTGTTGGGTATTAAAGTATTTGGTGAATATTTCCTGATTGTTACATGTGTAGCATGCAGCCCATGGTGAGAGAGAAGGGCTTCCCCCTGCCGCCCATGGAGGTAACTGGAGGAGCAGAGGCCGACCTGCAGCCTGTGGAGCATCCCACACCAAAGCAGGTCTCAGCACCCGAAGGCGGCGGCTGGGACTCAGCGTGGAGAAGCAGCCCTCACTGTGGTAGCTTGGCGCTGGGAGGACAGTAATACATGGGGGTGTCTCACACTGGAGCAGCTGGGGGAACACTGTGGCCCATGGGAGGGACGCATGTCACAGCGGGTTTGTGGAGGACTGTCTCCTGTGAGAGGGGGACAGCACTGGAGCAGGACAAGAAGGCCAGAAGTTCCCTTCTCCCTGAGGTGGAGGAAATGGCAGGAACGACCGCACCCACCATTCCCTGCTCCCTGCACTGCTGGGATTGGGAGGATGTAGAGATATCAGGAGCAAAACTGAGCTTGGGAAGAAGGGAAGAATAAGGGAACATGTTTTCAAGATGTGATAATGCTTCTCACAGTCCTACTCGGTTAAGTGGTGGTGGTGTTATTGTCTGTATTAAATTTATGTTCTTTTTTCCTTCCCCTAAGAAATCTGTCTTTTGCCCGTGATGGTAATGGATGACTCATCCCTCCCAGCCCTTATCTGGATTCCCGAGCCTTTTGCTTTATTCTCTGCTTCTCAGACCTGGGGATAAAAGGGGAGTGAGCAGCTGCATGTTTCTCAGTTGCTCTCTGGGCTCAAACCAGGACCGAGAGCTATATAAGCTGGTTAGGATGCCACAAGCAGACACAATCTATAAGGCAAATCAATTTTAGCAGTGTGGCTGCTGATCTGTGTTCTTGTTTGGTTGACTGGTTTTTTGTTGGGTTTTGTGGTTTGTTGTTGTTGTGTGGTGTTTTTTTTTTTTTTGTTTTGTTTTTTTAATTATTATTATTACACTTTTAAATGGTCTAGCTCTGATACAGTTCTGCATTGTGCCAGGCAGACAAAGCATATGTGATTTTTTGGACCTAAGAATGCATTCCACAGCTGAGCTAAAGCAGAACTCAGCTCCTGTTTTCTATTTCCTTTGGACATAAGTAATGGTATGTAGACAGAAGCAGACATACAGTAGCACATAGACATATACAAAACTAAAGATATTAGCACCGGACTGATACTGACTACTCCAAATTATATCCGGCTTATTGTTTAATGCTAACATGGTAAAATCAGGAACTGCAGAGGAGGTACAAATACAAATCAAAGACATTTTCAGGATAAACTGAGAACTCTATCTATACAGGATTGTTCTGATTAAAAGTCAAAATTAGTCTTATGTCAAAAAAAATTAATAATTAAATTGACCATAAGGTTATCTTGATTATATTTCACTTAAATGTATATAGATTTATTTCTGTTTTGGTGCCTGTCCAGATATTGCTGTTATCACTTTGGAATCTGTAGCTTAGAGGTCTCCAGAGCATTTTTTTGTTGCCTTTATTTAAATCTACCAGAGATACCCATCCTACATATGGGAAACTTGGATGCTTAATTCCAGTCTCAGGCAACTCATACTGTACAAATGTAAAGTTCTTAAGATAAAGGTTATTGTGTAAATGCTGACATACCTTTATCTGGCGCACAAAACAGGGATTCTATAATCAGAATTAGGTTAACTACACTTTATCCTTCCTTATAATGATTGGCTTCATCAAGTTAAGACAATACAGTGAAACTACCAACATGCATGCAATTGATCTTCACTGCTTTAATGTAATTAGTTCTTAATTCTCTCACTAGGTCCTCTGGATCTGCTTAAATTTTGAAAGCGATTCAAAGAGATGCCTTAATTATTACAATATGCAGCTTAATGCATGTTCTACAGAATCTCAACAGTGAACATCTACAAGTTCCCCCATCCATCCCTTCTCTCAGTGACTGTATTTAATTTCCAGCTAACATCCAAGCATGCAGTCTCAACAGACCCACAAAACAGGTTAACCATTGTGCTGTTATAACACACACACACATCCCAGACTTAACATTTGGCTGATTTGTATGAATATAATACACACTTCTCTTTTTTTTTTGGTGTCTTTCCCTGTCTTGGTATACGTAGTTGAAATGCTGGGGTTTTAACCCCAAGCCCCAAATTAAGGCTGACATATGGGTGATTCCCACAGCCCTTCACAAAGGGGGGTGAGTTTCCCTTTAGGCTTCCCTCCAGGGTGGGTCCAGCCTGGCAGACAGAGCCATTGGGTAAATGAGCCCCAGGTGTCCCACATTGAGTAAACAAGGGTCAGGTGTCCCACTGAGGGATAACAGCTGGGACCCCTTGCAGGCAGGGGCAGTGTCTGTCTGTGAGGTGGATGCCCTGTGCAGAGTTCCCTGTTGGGGAAGGACCTCCTGCCTCCCTGGGACTGGGCTCCAGTCAGGTCTGGCTTTTGTAAACGTGGGCTGTGTGGAGATTCAGTGTGTGGCTTCCTTGGTCTTATGTGTTTGGCTTGTTGACTTGGTTGTCTCCTGTTCCTTCTATGGGAGACTGCATTTCACTTTTTATTCCACCCCTTGTTGGTTGTGGGTTGTTCTTGTTGGGGTCAGTGGGATTGATGTTGATTATGTATAATCTGACTGACTTGTTTGTACCCCCAGTGCTCACCCATGTACTGACCCTTTTGTATCAAATACAATTTGGTTATTGGTTCGTCTTTATGCTGGCTGTGTCCTTTATGCTAGGCCTAATAATTGGCAAAACAGTTGACAATTTATTTGCAATAGATATGCTTTAGCAACACCCTTCTTCAGATGGACTTGTAATAGAAACAAAGGATCAAGAGACCTAGTGAACACATCATTAAGCAAATCTGATTTGACAGAAATGTGGTCAAATACTTGGTAGCATCATACAAAGTGTAGTTCCATATCATAGAGTCAACATATAGAGGGCCTCCTATTCTTTAGCTGGGTTTTGTTGGATGCTTATTAAACCTGCAAATTAAAGATACATCCATTGTGTCAACCTAGCTGAGTTTCCCTGAAGTTAAGAGTTTTGAATACTTGCAAATGCAACTCTTGTATGCAGCTGTAAAGTAGTACAGAGTAAAAAAAAAAAAAAAATATTTCTGTTATTTAGTGTGATACAGGAGTAAACATGCTGTTACTGAAACAAGAGACAGTAGAAGATAAAACATACAAAATGGAAGGGTTTAGAAAAAAATTGTCCTGAATATTTAATAAAAACTAAAGAGGGGTAGAATAATATGCTAATCTTGAAATTTTTATAAACCCCCTTCCTCCTGTGAATATCGGAACAAGGCAGCTAAAATACATCAAGTGACAAAACAACATAAGTTAGGAATCTAGACTTGAAATTTAGGAAGCTTGGGAGTCTCCAAGCTGTGCTCAGCATATGTATCAGAGCTCTCCTGAAGTCATACACTCCATGATGTTGCTCTTCCAACCGTCCCACCTGGTGAAACGTTATGCGACCATGAAGATTCCTAAGGCCATGTTTCAGAGAAGTTCATGAAACTGGCACTACTTTTCACCAGAACAGTTAGGTTTTGACAAATAGGTATTTTTTAGCCATTTTTTTTTTTTTTTCTGCAACTTCTTGACCCAATCTAGCCATAAATAGACATGCAGAACCTGTCTACTATTCACTCCAAAGCTTTGAGATTTATCTTTGTTTTACTTCTGTAGTGTCATTTTCACATATAAATGCTTCTCTGAATTTCACAAGGACCTAAGAATTATCAGAGATCTATCTTGTCCCTTATCATATATGTAGTAGGGACCAAGACAAATTTTTCAGCATAACACCATGAAGGATAGCTATTAGTTTTGAGTATGTCTAACCATAAGAAGACAGAGTTTATTAGGGTGAAGTCTGATAATGGAATATCATTAATATTTGTACAAGCATCCAATCTAATAACATTCATGAGTTCTGCAGTTACTTGGGAAGAGATAACAAAGCATACTCTCATTTTGAGTAAAAATGTTTCTTTTACGGGCTTGAATTTTGTTCCTTTTAAGTTTAGTGTGCCCTGTTGTTCTTGTATTACAAGCTAGGGAATTCAGTAGCACCTGAAACAGCTCTTTCAACCATATGTCTCTTGTTTGCTAACATCTTCAGTTCTTAAATTTCCAATAGTAATTTTTCTGCAAATAGGGGTATTTATTAATTAAACTTTTGACAATACCAATTCTAATAGAAGACTATATTACAAATTTGTCATTCTTTATTCCTAAATACTTATAATAACCATGGGATTTACTTGAAGTTATGATAAAAGATACAGAAGGTTGTATGTCTTCTTTTTATTAAGAAATGGTCTCTTCCATTTTGAAAGTAGTGATAATGATTATTGTCTAAAAGTCTGTGTTGATACATACCACCTCAAGTCATAAGGAAACATCACTTTCTGTTTGAACAGCTTGGTATAAAGCCCTAGGAAACTACACCTGTATAATACTACAGAAGTAGGAAACCATGATTGAGAGAATCAAACCTAACTCAGCTGGACCAATTCATTTTATGCTTTTAGCTATGATACTGAACTGAGCCAAATTGTTACCAAGGTCCCACAGAAATCACTTGCTCATAGGTGAATTTTTGATAGCAGCCACTGTCATGCAAGTTCAGAAACACTCCGAAGGGGTCTGTTTTATTAATGAGCAATGGTATTTACAGTGACAAATAGAGTGCATATACTGAACACTAAAATAAATAAAGTGAATAAATCCATAAAGAGACATATTTTGAATTATAAAAGGTGTTATGCAAAGAGGACAAATGAGTAAAATAAAAGAGTGAGGATAAAGGTTATAAAACTACACTGGAAGCATATAAACCAGAGTCAGTATGATATCATGTGTTTTAAGGAGTGATTTTCATTTATTCCAGAGCATTTCCAATTAAAGTTTTACCAGGAAGAAAATCCTTGGCATTAATTAGTTCTTCTAAAAGAAAGATAATCTCCAATAATTAAAGGGTTTGAATTAATCCTTTTTAAAGACAGAACATCTACCTTGCTGACATTAAATTACTCTTTTGAACACATTTCAGAAGGAAACAAATTATTTAACAGGGAGATATTCTGTTGAAAATAATCAAATTAAGAAATTTCCAAATTTTATTTTATTTACAATGATTTGAAATACATTATATCAAATTATCTTTAATGTTATCTACCATAAAAAGTGGTGTAATCAGACTGTATTTATACTCATGGCTATTGTAAAATTGCTATGCTGTTGTGTTGGCACTTAGAAATGTCAATTCTCAAGCATTTCTGTAATGTCGGTAAATAGAATTTTACGCAGGAAGTACAATCTGAATTTTAGACCAATACCACTCGAGGTTAACAATGTTTTTCTACAGTTTTTGGATGTTGCCCTCTTAATACTGTGAATTTCCCTCGGTGTATGTTTCATGAAATGAAACAGAACTATGGAAAGCTATGAATTTGACAGTTACACACAAATTATTTCATCTTATATAGTTTTACCATTCATTGCAGACTTCCAGTTTCCTTTCAGAAGCTGCCACGTATATCAACTCCTAAGACAGCTGCTAAATTTAGAGAAAAGAGATAAAAATTTGGAAACACAACTGTTACAAGCATGTGTGCTCTCTGGTGAAAATAAGAATTTGAATAAGTTCACTTGAACAGTAAAATGCCAGAACATGCCTTGCAATGAATTAGAAAGATGATGAGCAGCCTCGTTGCTCTAAACGTTTTGTATTTTCCTTCCAGATTGCCACAAATCAGTAACACACTAGCAGAGAGCAAGCAAACACATGCAGCAGCAGACTAAGCTTTGTCAAAAGCCTATAAGGAAAACTAACATTAACACTGGGAAGGTAGATATTGCTGAAGATGATCAAGTGTCCCTCCCAGACAGGAAATGGGACCTGCTTCTAGAAAAAATTGATCATTATCAAATTCTGAAATGACTGAATCACTAAAGATAAATTTACTGACATACTAAACCTAAAAAGATGGCAAGGGGTAGATATTTGAAATTTAGGATGGTGGATATTATCCCTCTATTTTAAAGAGGAATAGTGATTTGGAGTAACTTGCTGAGTGGTTTTTATTTGTTGTGGGGTTTTTTTCCCCCTTTTTATCTTCTTTTTTTCTTGACTCCAAATTCTAGGTATAACATAACTAAATTAACCTAACTGGTATGTGATAATGGACACAAATTTTTTTCAAGAAAAAAAAAAAAATTAACAAGACCTTGGATCCGGACCCATGTTATGTTTCCTATTACATTTATTAGATTTGGATGAGCTGTTGGTAATGAATCAGTCAGCAAGTAAATTTGGTTCATCCCTCTGTTTGCATCATACTTGAGAAGACATCCCATTGATTTAACATGAATATCTCATGGGACTATAGTGATCCAGTCTGTATGTGAATCAATTACGAAGATAAAGTCCTGAATCCCAGAACCCTCCTTATATATGTTATATGCTCATTAGATAATCTGTCCCGCTTCTTCATTCAGCCACAGCTGAAGCATATTGCCTAGGCTCATAGACAATCTCTGAACTCTAAATAGTCCTGATGGAACATCCTTAAGTGTCTTGGTTGAACTAGACTCCTTTTCTTTGCCTTCTGAAAATTAAAACAGCCAAGTATGCTTGAAAGCTTCTGAATTCAACCCTCAAATAGTAGGTCTCTGCATTTAAAACACGGCTTGTTGCTTCATCTTTCTTTTTGATTTCTGCATCCTTTCCTGGTAGACATTAATCTTCCACTCTTTAATAAAAGACTGAAGGAAGGAAGGAGCACCAATTAAGCCTCTGTTATCTTGGTAAAGGCAGGCAATTTCTTCACTAATTGAATTAAGGATTGTAGAGGGCAGCCATTTCACTATAATCTAAATTTGCTTCTGTAATTAATAAAACATGTCTCTGATGTTGACCAGTTAAAATAATCATCTTAACTAATATCTGACCTTAAGGAAAGATCATTATTTCTAGTACATGGCCAAGTGTATTTTCAGTGGAGTTATTCAGTAATATCAGCAACTGGTTGGTTGTTTTATGTTTTGTTTTGGTTTGGTTTGTTTTTTTTTAATATGTAAGACAACATTTTCTCAAAAAGAAAGATTACACTAGATGGTAGTATAAACACTCAGAAATGGATAACTTTCTCACAGAGACAGCAATGCAATGCCTAAAGGGCACCACTGGATAAATAATGTAGCATAAAAAATGTGAATCTATGCTTTGATAAAAACTTTACTTTGTGTTTGAATTCTGGCACATATGTGGAAGCTGAGGGTATGATTTTCTTTCATATGTTACAGCCATGTGAGAATGAAAAACATTCCCTTTTTATTGTTGTACTACTTTTCCTTTATATTTTGTTAAAAGACTAGAATCTCAACTGAACACGTTCACTAGCACCTCTATCACTAGCACACATTTTTAGTTCACCATATGGAGGTGTCGGATATAATCTAAAAAGATAGCAACAGTATTAACATTCACAGTTATTACTCTTGTGGTAACCACTTCACAGAAAAGACAGCACACCTCACTGCTTACTACTGTGTTATTGTCACACAAGGTGAAGAAAACTCTAAGTTTATGCTGCTTCTAAGGCGACACTTTTAGCTGTGGGATAACATCAATACTAATGTTTAAGAAACAAAATAGTCTCCTATCCAGTCAGCTATCCTGTTTTCTTACCATTTTACCAATTTTTAATCTATTGTCTGAAATCTAGAGCATTTGCCATCAAACCTGTAAAGAAACATGACTTGATCTTTGTCAGAAACTGTCATTTTTCACTTTTCATTTTTGGTTTTCACTTTTCATTTTTGTTGACTCCAAGTCAAGAAAATTCTTAATTTTATGCCCAAGATCCCTCATTTTAATATGTTAACTTGATGGTTTAATACAGAGTAACAAAGTTCATAACTTATTTTTATGAGAACATAATGATGTAGATTACATAGTTCAAATTTATTTCAATGAGCACTGGACTGTACTTAAAGTGATGTATTTTTACCCACATTATTTTAGAAATACCAGTTCAATTTATATTTAATTAAATGAAGAGCACATATTTAGAAATAGGTAGATGACTTTAAATAAAATCTCTAGAGATTAGCACTGAATGTTGATACTTTAAATTCTCTTAATGAATATTCAATTAAATGACACAAAATCTGCAAGTTCACAATATCCTTGCTTTCCACAGGTCTCTAAAAATTAAAGATCTAAGTCACTAAAATAATAGCTAGAGGTTTATGCTGGAATGATACTAAAGATGCCAACGGAATTACACCTATATTATATTGGATTTAAGTCATGGCAATTTAGGCCCAAAGAATTATAAAGCCTATTAAACTTGTTTCACTAAGCAAAAGGTCTAAACATCTGAAGAAATAACTTTGGTTTAATACCACAAGACACATGCAGTCATGCACAAGAGCCCTGTCAGCTGATTTGCAAGCCTCTCCCTACAAAGTTCACCTCTACCTTTTTTTTTCTTGTCATGAAGGAATTCAGGGTGACATTGACACTGCAATTAATAAAACTACAATGGCCAGCATTTACAGTGTAAAAAAAGTTTGTTCAAGGAAAGTAAAAAATGAATTCAGAAATGTAAACTAAAGGGGGGAAAAAGAAAAGATAAAATCTACCCACAGAATACAGTTACTGCAAAGCAAGTTTAATTTCTCAGCCAGTATAAATCAGTACAGCATCCCTGGTATGAACAGAGTGTTGACAGTAAACCCATTAGTTGGGAATCTGGACTAATACAGAAAAAGGGTTGTTATGGATGAAATTAAGGGATTGTGACAATAGCAGATGCAGAAACAACCTTTATTTTACTGCATTTATTTTACCTGTGCTTCTAAGTGAATGGGTGTGCATTTGAAAATAGATGCAAAGTTTAGATGTTGTATTTTTTTTTTTTTACATTTTTAATATCTGGATAACAAAAACAAATGGTCCAGGTGCAGAACTACCAGTATTCTTGAGAACATGGAAAATGCTTGAAGAAAAACCTACTTTCTTCTCAGAAAAAGTAAAAGTGAAATAAAAGTTCTGTAGTAAGTATCCATCTCTGCTCTGACAAAATAAATAAATCCAAACATGAACATATGTTGTCAGAAATGGCACTGTTATATCATTTCCAACTGTTTCAAACACAATCTGAATTCTGGACAGAAAGCTACAGTGGCTTTGCTCTTCTGGCAGAATATGCCTGTTATGTGTCTCAGTGTTCAACAGAAACTATGATAAGCATCAAAGACCGGGCAGTTGGGGAGAGAATGAAGTAACGTGTTTCCTACTGTGAAATGTTTACCATATGCATAACAATTGAAGACAATTTGGATAAAATAGGCAAGCAGCTATTATGTGACTAATAAAGATAATGTTTGATTATACCCACGCATTCTGGAACCTATTTTTATTTCCTTCTAAAATGTAATAAATATGCAGCAAATGTCTGTTTACCCAGGTATGTGCATACACACATGCAAGTTATGTACTAAATAACAGAAAATAAATATAGAAGACTCTCAGGTGACTACAGTGCCACTTGCATTTTTTACCTGTCTGATTCCAGTTGTTCCACTTATCCTAAAATCTCTAGTTTAATTAAAAAGTAGTGTTTTTCATTTTCTGAGCTAATATACATGCAAACATGTATGCACATGTTTATCTTCATTACTGTTTTTTCCCTACAACCACTGAGGTACATTTGGCATACCAGCTTTGTAGTGTCTGTGGGTTGGTGGTACCAGCAATGCCTACATTTATGAATACTTGGGCTTCTGTTCTCTGCATCTTCAGTATTTAAATATGTGCTTGTTAGGAAGCAAGATTGTGAGGAAAGTAATAGCAGACATTGCATGGGTTATACTGTGCTCTTATTTATTCTCATAGAAATTATTACTGTTATTATACTTGCTGTTCCTTTCTACTGCTCACTTCTACCTGAAAGAAAACCTCCTAGGTTTATCTGTCTTTTATAATAGAATAATTCCAGGATTAAGGCAGAAACTGAGAGCAACTGCCACCTAGTTTATTGCTCTAACCAACAGAACCTACATGCCATGCTCAGTGCTACATCGCTCTTTCTGGTCCTTGGCTCCAGCATTCTTGGATCCACATCAACTTGGATACAAAGAAAGATGTGAAATATCCTTGTTCATACTAGTCTATAGTCAAGCAGTTAAATTCTGTCCTCAAAAAAATGAGGGATGGGGGTTTGAAACCTTTCAGACTAAGGAGATAATTCAAAACAAGACACCTGCTTGCAGAGTGAATATTTTATCCAATATGTTATGCAAAAGATGTGAGATTATAGGTGTGATGCACTGTATTGGATTGACATTATATTTCTTCAGAACAATTATAAGGTTATTAAGCAGGTTGAAGTTAATCTGTTGATGTCAATAACCAACCCTGCTAAAGCAGAAGCTGTATTCCCAGACAGTATGTTTTCCTGGTACTCAGTCCCCAAGACTAGTGTACTTTTTAAATACAGGTATTGTAGATACATTTCTCGGTATTAAGCAATTGAATTTCACCAAAATCCCATTTTAGGAAACAAAAGTAGGAATCCTGAATATAATTTCTGCCCCCTGTTCCCTGTTCACCCAGTGACCTGCTATGTAGCTCCAGTCAAGTTGTTGTGCCCTCTGCTATCTTTTGTCATTGGCTCTACAGATAGTTTTTAAAAAGTAGGAATGTCTCAGTGCTGTTGCTTGTGAAACATCCAGTTTAAATGATCCCTAACCTAGATGCTACTGAGATAAAATTCTTTATTTCTTTTTCTGTGGTTGTTGCTTAGAACATGATGGTGAGATGCTGCCTACATGTCTGTTGGCCAATTAGACAGTAGTAAATAAAAGAAATATCTATCAATCAGAAGAGTGCAGGAAAAATATTTATACTGAAGATTATCAGATTGTTTCTATTTTCATTTTGATATTGCTCATATAAGTGTCGTGCTCTGGCCCTCTGGATGCTGTTTGATCATTTGGACTACAGTCAACAGACTACATTCTTATATATGCTTGAAGTTTTGCCTGTTTGTCAAATGTTTCACTGCAGCCTCTTAGACCTTGTACTTATGCTAGGCACAGCAATATCACCTGACAATGCCTGTCATGGTTCATGGGTGCAATATATGTCCAGCACAGTTTTTTAAAGTTATGTACTTATTATTTATCCTGTCTCGTTTTTTCTAATGCATTCTTTTACAGCATATAGGTCAATGGAAACATGCATCCAACTTGTAGCAGCAGTTGCAAGAAATCAACTGATGCAAGGCTGTATTTTTAAATAATAAAAGATAAAATAACTATTATAAACACATTATACAAATCCGTGGTTCATCAGTACCTTGAATATATTGTTTACTATACCTTTCATATCTCTGAACACAGTGGTAAGGCTGCTTATATTTGTCAGGCCTTTATTACCTCTGTTATGTCTGTTTATTATTACACCCCTAATTAACATAAGAAGTAGGCATAATTGTTTTTTTTTCTAAATGAAGCAAAAATTTGGAAGAAACAAATATTTTCAGTCTTAAGACAGTGAAACTGTTCAGCTACAGTTATGAAGAAAAAGCATGAGTAAGAAAAACACTAACAATGGTTGTGAAAATATATGTGAATAAAGCTGAGATTCAGCTCTTCCTAAATTCATTCAGTTTCTACTTTTACATGGCCAAAAATATCAAAGATCTAATGCAATCACTGAAAGCATGATACTCTCTTATGTCATAATAAAAGCACAGCTGGCTTTTGCATTCATGCATCCATAAACCAAGCAGCAAAACATTTCAAACAGGGATAAAAGATGATCTCTGCCCAAATTAACTTGTGTTTTATGCATAAAACCGGTGGTAAGAAGTTGATAAATACAAAAACTGTGAGACAATATTGCTAAATCAATATGCAGTAGGAATGGGCACATCAGCAAACTGATACTACCATTTTTTATAAGAATCATGATGCAGAATTTTAAGAGGAGAGATGAAATATGGTAACAGTTAGTAGTTCTGAAAATATTTCTGAGAAACTCCTCCCATGTCTGGGAGGTAGTATGAAGCTTATTTAAAATATAACAAATAGCGGCACATCCATCTGAGGTGTGAGCTGACATTTTATCATAAATAAGATATGACAGCTGGATGTTTCAAGGTTGTGAAGGTCCTTGAAAATGAAGGAAAGTGGATTATGCTTGATCGTAAAGAGATGATGAAGTATCTGATGGAAGAATTTTAAAAGGAGGGGGGAAAAAAATGAAGAAAATATAGTGGATAAATATAAGTGGGTTAGCACTTACCAGTGGATGTCAAATATGAGAGAAAATATTTCATTAATTGAAAAGCTAGCAGATGAGTGTCCAGACAAGAGTTTTAGCTCTGTAATTTGTAAGAAACTACAGCTTTAACAAGTGCAAACAAATTTGGGGTCTGAAGAGCCAGAGTGAAATCAAAGACAAAAAATGGCACTTAAAAGCAAGCTGCTGTCATGGAAAAAAGGGCATTATATTAGCAGTTTTGCATTAGTGTCTGCCGGTACTGTTACTGTGAGATGATGTAATGGAAATTATTTTCATTTGTCAGATAAAAAAATTGTACTGAAACAATAAGCAAAGAAAGGCTTATTTGATTGTGAATTCTGCTAGTGCTTTACATTTGTTGTGGAAAAAGGTCCTGGAAGAACAGAAGGAGTAAGAAATTGGAAATGGAGGTGGGAGGAAAGAGAAGGACATTACCTTTTCTTTGAAAGGCTAACTGTTTTACATAAGTGACCGGAGTGAGCAGGAAAGGACAGAGTCAAGAAATCAAAATCATGAACGTTTTCAGGAAGATCTTGGTTAATAATGCTTAAGGCAGTTGGCCAGTCAAGTGCTGACAAGTGATTACATCGCTTTGATTCCTCTTATACTCTATTGCTCTCAGTTTTTCTAGTAATTCAACTTGAATAAATAATTAAAAGGAAATATAATTACCATACAGAGTTTGCAGAAGTCATTATTAATAGGTTCCTTTTGGTTACTTTTCTATTTTTAACTCCATTCCTCTTTCAGAGATGCTTAATTATCAGAATGTTCCCTTCTGCTTTTTATTTTCTGCTTTTAATATGTATTTGAAAACAGGGGGTTGAATAGGGATCTCCTGATTCCAAAAACAAATTTCTGTAAGAAGTAGTTCAGGATAAATCGCAAAATTAATACTTTAAAATTGTAGAGTAGTATCCAAAAGTTGCACAAAAGAGGTGGAAATTCTTTTTAGATGCTTTTTAGGTAGCGGGTCCATAGCAGGCCCACAAATGACTATCATTACCTCTTTCTTATAAGCCAACAAACATTCTATCTTTAGAAAAGGATCTGGAGGACAGGCCTATAAAGCTACCTGTTTGACTATTCAACAAGACTATGTGAAACATGAAAGCAAAAGAATGTTTTTCATCACAACTCTTAGGAAATGACACTCTTTTAGACAAGTAGTCCCCTGCTCTGAATATATCAGTTATTATTTAACATGTAGAACAACAAGCATCCAGAAACAGCCAGAAACTTTTAGAAACAAACAAACAAAAAGAGCTTTAGTGTACTGCTGAAATGCTAGAAATGTGGATACTTGCATAGTAGCAGATCCTAGGGCTTTGAGGTTGGGTTTTGGTTGTTGGGCTTGGGTGGGTTGTTTGTTGGTTTGGTTTTTTTTTGCATTACCAGCAAAACAACAAGTCAAACTACAGATTTCTGAAGCTGTATATGCGTCTAGAATGTGTTTTCAGTAGAATTTACAGGAGGACTGACAACCCTAGCTTCAAAGACCATCTGACACTCCAGTTACTGAGGCCCCTTTATTAATTTCATTCAACAGAACTTCTATACTTTCAGTCGATTATCTTTGGAAATCTGGTCCAAGGTATTTTTCAGTAGTTACAGATCTCACAACTGCTGTCCTTTTCATCTCAGAATCAATATTCTGTAAGTTTTCATTCATTTTTCATTTCTGTATTTCAATACTGGATAAATATAGCAGTTAATCCAGGATGCATATACTCATTTGATATACTCACTTTTTTTTTTCCAGAGAAATCTTACTCTATATTGCTCTACATGTTGCCTTTTCATTTCCAGTTAAAACTGAACGTGAGTTATTTAAATGTTTGAGTCCTACATGCCTTGAGATCCAGCTATCTGAGACATTGCACAAAGAAATCATAGAATCATGGAACAATTTCCAGATTTTCCAAAGATCTGTTACAGAGGAAATATTGGATGTAGCTAAAGGTTGCTGCCTGGTAGTGATATTGAATGTATTATATTCGAACTATAGAACATTTGCAAGAGCATAAAAATACTGCATAAAATTAGGAGAAAGGACCCCAGGTAAACTTCTAGAAAGAAACACATAAAAGAAAAATAAGTTTTAAGCTCCAAACTGACTTTCAATAAAAGCAGAGAAACATGACAACTCCATCCACAATTACAGAATTTCTCTGATGACTCTTGTTCTTGTGTCAAATTGTCAGGTTTTGAAAGAACTCTTAAGAACTGTAATTTTCCTTCATATGTGACTTCTTATTTCCTTTGACCAGTGTAATACTACCACAAGTCTTTGACATTTTTGCAGCTATTGATGACTGGAAATGCTGTTCTAGACTATATGGTTTTGCCAAATCTCTCAATTTTCAGTTTCTATCTCTAATATCATCTAGTCTGCATATGCTTTGTTTCTTTTTTGTCTGTGTTAGTTGTGTACTGGGCAGACTATTGAAGTGGCTGAGGAATAGAAATAAAGGGAGATTTCCTATCAATTAACAGATTTATTTTTTTTTTAAATTACCATAATTTTTTAAACATTGTTTACTAATAGACTATGGCAGCTGAACTAAAATGAAATACAATACCAGAGAAACAGTCCAGCAGCAAACAATTTAATTAAAAAGAAATTGTGAAAATGAATCATCCAAACAGCAAAACTCAAATATCATGTCTCAACGCACTACCCGCAATGGTATTGCAATCTACGAATCATTAAATACAGGATTGTGTCTGTTTTTCAGGCATCATTGTTTTTGAGGACCTTTGGGACAGTGGTCTCACACTGTGATTAACCATTTCTCCTGCTTCTGCCATTTCCTGAATCCTAATTAACCCATGGAGAGACAATCACTGTCTTGATTAGAAGGTAAGATAAAAATCTGTGTATAACAGTGGAATCAATGTCAGGTGCAATTAAGCACACCATAAATTTCAGTTAAGCACAGTTAAAATTTCTCAATTGTACTTGTTATCTGAAAACTCCTCACCTCAAATAGTCTTTAAAAAGCTCATTTCCATAGTTACTTCATGTTTCATTATTAAAATTCAACCCAAATTAATTTACAGCATGTATTTATATTCTAGAATCATAGAATGGTCTGGGTTGGAAGGGACCTTAGAGATCATCTAGTTCCAACCCCACTGCCATGGGCAGTGGCACACCTTCCACTAGATCAGGTTGCTCAAAGCCCCATCCAACCTGGCCTGGAACATTTCCAGGGAAGGTGTCATCAACAGCTGCTCTGGGCACCCTCTTCCAGTGTCTCACCACCCTCACAATCAAGAATTTCTTCCTTATGTCTAAACTAAATTCAGTTTAAAAACATTACCCCTCAGCCTGTCATTACACTTCCTGATAATGAGTCCCTCCCCATCTTTTCTGTAGCCCCCTTTAAGTACTGGAAGGCTTCTCTAAGGTCTGCCTGGACCCTTCTCTAAGCTGAACAACCCCAAGTCTCTCAGCCTGTCCTCACAGGGGGACATGCTCCAGTCCTTTTGACCATTTTCATGGCCTCCTCTGGACCCACTTGAGCATGTCCGTGTCCTTCTGATGTTGGTGTTCCCAGAGCTGGACACAGTACTCCAGGTGGGGTCTTACAAGAGCAGAGCAGAGGTGAAGAATCACCTCCCTCGATCTGCTGGCCATGCTTGTCTTGATGTAGCCCAGGATGCAGTTGGCTTTCTGGGCTGCAAATGCACATTGCTGGCTCATAGTCAGTTTTTCATCCACCAATACCACCAATTCCTTCTCCACAGGGCTGCTCTCAATCCACTCATCATCCAGCCTGTATCTGTACATGGGATTGCCCTGACCGATGTGCAGAACCTTGCACTTGGTCTTGTTGAACTTCATGAGGTTTTCATGGGCCCACCTCTCAAGCCTGTCAAAGTCCCTCTGGATGGAATCCCTTCCCTCCAGCATGTTGAACACACCACACATCTGGGTGTTGCCAGCACATTGTGGAGGGTGTGTCGTGGATGAAATTATTAACACAGTAATGGTTTTAGCAGCAAATCAAGTTTTATCAATGACTAGCAGCACTTAATCATTAACCAATATAAAGATTTACAAAATAATTCAGTACAATATGTTATGATTAAGATAGTGACTTAGCTACAGATCTGAAGATGGCAAGAATCACAGTAACTTACTGTACGGTATCTTAAATGTATATACATATATACATGCACATTCACAAACCAAGGATGTACAAACACACAAAAATATTTGGGTCCAGTGGAATAGGTATATACCCATACTTGTAAAATTAGTTGTGTGTATGGAAACACATTGGTAAGCAGAGAGTGAGTAGGTGAAAGAGAAGCTAGCTCAGTTAAAATTTCCCTCTTCTTGAATTTAGGGTAAATAAGCACAATGCATCAGCATTCCTCATCAGGCAATAATTGGGACTCAAGTGGGTTGACTTCACCCTGGCCTTCTGTGGACTCTGAGGGTGGATTCCTCAAGGAATTGATACCTGAGAGGCATCCCAGCTCAGGAGAGATGCTGGTCACAACTGGCTGTGGTCCAGGAGAGTAAAAAGGGTCTCCTTTGAGGTCACTGTTTATAGGGTCCAAGATAATTGACTTTTGTCACGTACTTTTCACTCTGGCCCAGCTTGAATAATGAAATATTCTGGTGTCTGTCACCAGTTTTGTAAGAACTTGGTGGGTGTGCAATTTTGTTATTCTTCTCCCTCGACCACACCCAGGTACAACTGTACCAAGCTGTTAGGAGGTAAAAGGCTGTTAGAACTGTTCCCAAGTGATAGGAAAGGCAGAGCCATGCTTGTCAAAGGGGAACCTTAGTGATCTGTTTACTCCCATTATCTGTACTTACCTCCCCAGGTTGGTATGTGACCCAGGATGCAGAGAGGAATCACGCTAATCACTGAGTGGCCCAGGAAGGGGAGGAGGAATTTCATAGGGTGCACTCAATTCCAGTGTCCACATCACTGACAAAGATGTTAAGCAGGGCTGGTCCCAACACCAACCCCTGAGGAATGCCTGTCATCACTGCTCTCCACTTGGACATCTAGTAACTGACCGCAACACTTTGAGTGCAGCCATCCAGCCTATTCCTTATCTACTGAGCGGTCCACCCGTCAGATCCATGTCTCTCCAATTTAGGGACAAGGATGTCATGCAGGACAGTGTCAAAGGCTTTTCACAAGTCCAGGCAGGTGATGTCAGTTGGTCTTCCATTTCATTGGCTAAACAGTAATAAAAATGCTTATTGTTATCCTCTTGTTTACTGTTGCTGTTAGAAATGATAAAGATTAGACATTGATGCTGTAGATGTTGTGTGTGTGTTTACATATAAAAAGAGAATATTCTTGACAAAAGATAGCAAGGTCAGGAGAATTTTTCCAACTGAATGAATTGAGCTGACAAAGTCAGTGACTGATCAATGTTCAAAACTGAGACACCTATAGGATGTGGAATAAATGAAGCATGGTGATATGTTTTTTCACTTGGTGGCTTGATTCCTAAAGCATCTTTCCTCATAAAAGTTGTTACAGAAACTCTCAGTCCTTTGCCTACACCGTTACACATTACTAGTAGTATTCACTGACTCAATACTGTTGAATACCTCAAATCAGGTAGCAGTATGTTTCCCTCAATACTCTAAGTATGATGAATTACCAAGTCTTAAATGACTGTAAGAAGAAATACCTGGATTGCCTATCAATATTCCCTCTGAAAGAAAGGATATTTGGGCTGCTTCATAAACTTGGAAAACAGATAAAAGTCTTGTTAAAGGTGCACAGACATACAAAGAGTATTGTGTATTCCCCCTGTGAACTATTTACTGACATTTACTTGTAATTTCTTCTTCTGCTAGGAAAACTTAAATTAATAACACTTATTGTGACCCTTTTGTAAGTGATTTTACCTTCATTTGGGGATGCTTACCTCAAGAAATATTGTGTTACATCTCATTGTATCGAAATCCTCTGCATACCTTCCCCAAAATTTTTTCTTATACGTCTAAATAGAGCACTAAACAAAAAGAAAGAAAAAAGGAAGAAGGTGTCCTGATTCTGTATGGGATAGACCCATTTTTTCTTATTAGTAGTTATAATAGTGCTGTGTTTTGGATTCAGTATGAGATTTGGTATGAGAAGAATGTTGATAATATACTGATGGTTTTATTTGTTGCTAAGGAATCAATGACTTTTCAGCTTCCCATGTCTTTCTAGTGTGCAGGTGCACAAAAAGCTTTGAGGGAGCATAGCCAGAGCAACAGACCCAAACTGGCCAATGAAATAATCCATAACATATAATGTCATGCTCAGTATATAGATGAGGTTTAGCAGGGAAGCTCACTCTCCTTTCCAGGATTGATGTTTTGGGATTTTTCTCTTCTCTTGTATCACTAGCTGGGAATGGGCTGGGTATCAGTCGGCA
The DNA here is from genome assembly GCF_003259725.1 of Athene cunicularia. NCBI lineage: Eukaryota > Metazoa > Chordata > Aves > Strigiformes > Strigidae > Athene > Athene cunicularia. Next base: position 20,601,814 of record NW_020799101.1, read on the forward strand.
GGTGGTCAGAAACTGCATTGTGTATCACTCATTTGTATATTCTATTATTACTGTCGTTATTATAATTATGATTTAAATTAATTTTATTAATTATTAGTTATTGTGTTTATCTCAACCTACCTCTAAAATTGTTTCCCCCATTCCCTGTGTGTGGGAAGATGAACAAGCAGCTGCATGGTGTTTGGCTGTGGGCCTGATTTAAACCACAGCAGAAGTAGCCTGCATATTTCCATATAAAGAGCTATAAAAATATCCTGGCAAGTAGCAGAAGTGAGAGTGAAAACAAAAAGTTATGAAATGGTGGAGATAAAAGAAGGTCAAAGAAACTGTTGTAGTCTTACGCAGAGCAAAAATGAATCATGGCAAAGACTGTTTCTGTAGTTAGGGTGTATTTTATCTTAGAATACTACACTATACACATTTTAATGTTAAAATATTGTCTCAGATGGCCCAGAAATACAAATACTCAAATTAACCTCTGTGTGATAAAGAGCTGTCAGTGATATGATGTACGTGCGTGTTGAAGGCTGGTCAAATGTCTCACCTCCAAGGATGTCTTTTTCCCAGCAGGATTTAGGTAATATTAATAGAGCAGGATGAATACTTCAGTATTCTATAACATGCTCTGGTGAAACTCTTCAGGCTGCCAAACCAATGCTGAATATGTGGGAAATGTGTTTTTAAAACCAATACACAAAATTAATCAAGAACAAAGAATGCTTGTAGTCAGAATCAGTTCAGGATTGTGCTCAGAATAGCATGAACATTCTGCAAACGAAGAAGTCTCTTAGTTTACTACTTCTACCATATCATTGGCTGGGTAGACTGTGCTCCAGATTGTCAGATGGCATAAAATACTGCTGCTTCAGTAATGTCAAAGTTCATAAGTAGGATCCTTCACCAGTCAAAGGGACCCTTATTCAGCAGATGGCTTTTTTGATGATCAGGAAAATAGATGTCCCACAGCACAACTTTCAGAGGTTAGCATTATTAGCAAAGGAGAGAATTGATAGAAGAATGGAGATATGTCTGATTACTTATTAATAGCAGTAGACAGCAGGAATTTCTGTTTTCAGGACTATCATTCTTGCTTAGAATTTGTTATAAATACATTCTTCTCTTAAAATATATACTGAAAGTCTTGTTCTTATAAAAGAAATAAAGATGCTAACACTGCTTTTCAAAAGGCTTGGCTGTAATATTTTTGGAGTTAATAGCTGCTTTTCAGGGCTCATCTAAAAAAAATATTGCATTTTTATTAAGTTTATTCCCTATTTATGTGTATGTATACATACACAAATAAAACATTTAGTGCTTCAGAAAAACCTGACCTGGAAACAGTGCAGTCTGGAATTAAATCAATGTATGTTCATTTTGAACTTGTGGGTCAATTTATTACTTAAGTTCAGGAAATGGTTTAATTTTAATTTTAATTCCTACAAAAGGAGACAATATTTATATTTCACATAGTAAAATCCATCCTTTATGAAAACACTGCAAAGAAACTGAATCTATATTGTCAGGTATACGGACATGACAATTATACCTATTTGGTGTTATAAATAAAAGTATAACATTAAAGATTCAGTCCTTCTTTTAAGTTTACTGACTCTACAGACACTGTCAGAATGAAGCCTATGCTTGACATAGGTATAATATTTTTTTAGTCTAAAGAATAGAAGGTTATGAGAAAGAACTGAAAAAAATAATTAAAAATAATACCCCAAGTTTAAAACTTATTTATTTTGTAACGCTTTTTACATTTACATTTATTGTGTAACACTCTAAAGGCACAAGTGCATGCATTCCTCAATTAACTAATTATTAGAACATCACTATATTATGAAAGAATAATTTTCTGTATTTATCTGAGAAAGAGTAATGGTATACTAAATATAAAACAAAGTTCACAAGAAAATAAGGTGTGAGTACTCTTACAACAGCCAGGCATTTGAACACTTTACCTCTCTGTTGGACCTTCCTAATATTTTGTAAGTTTGGGATTTTGGCTCATAGCATAAATATCTTGACCAAAATAGTAAAAAAGACTGAAACCAAAAGAGAAGAAGAAAAGTTCTTATGGAAAGGAGAAGAAGGAATAGAAGAGTGTGATAATGATACTGGTTGAGCTGCACGATGTTTAGAAAACTTGTTGACATATTTTTCTGTTAAAGGTGAGAAAATGTTTACCATTAGGACAGATTAATCAATAGGTAAATCAGATTTTCACTTATTTTCCTTAAATTAGGAAGGCAAATGTTTGCAAGCATCTAGCTGTATATGCAAAACCACAGATTTGCATTGTAGAAATAATTTCATGAGCACGTTTTGGGGGGATTGTGCATGGTAAATCACTTCATATCAGTGCATGTCTAATAGAGCAAATTATTTGTTTTTCAGGTATAACTGACCAGACAATGCTCAGCTCCTTAAAACATCACATCTCTTTATTTCGCCATCTTCCCTGCCACAAGTGCATGTTCCTGAGGTAAATGTGTCATAAATACATACATATATATATATATATATATATACACATATACACGTGTGTAATGATGGGATATTTTAGGAAGCTATAAATATATAATATGTATGTCAGTCTTTTAAATCACTGCTTTCATAACAATAGGAAGAGCAAAATCAAATGCATCTGACCAAATCTGTAAACAATTAATTTGCCTGCAAGTGCTCAATGTTTTCAATTTGCAATTTAGCATGCATAAAAAGAGTTTAGAAAGAGAAATTCAAAGTTAACAGTTACATTTACAAATGGGAATAACTTGGGAGAATTTATGAACATTGGTGAAAATGCAGCAATACATAAAATAAACCAGAACAGATGAGAACCATCAGCTAAAGCATTATAAAATGAGACTGAGCCTAGAAAAAACTGAGCTCAGAACAAAACCTGGCATACAATGATCTGAATAACAGATAATACCTAATGATATAAGTACCTGGGAAACAGTAATACTGGAACAGACCTTGTTGTAAATGTAAAACAAATTGAACAGAAGTTTATAATGAGATATAGTTACAGTGAAAAAAAACAGTGCATTAAGAATGCTTCATTCAACAGAGGAACATTAAGCAGAAGTGAGTGCACAAGGAAAAAGGGTGAAATTCTTGTACTAATGAATCTTATTCGAACTGAAGCAACGCCAAGGTAAATACAAATCTTGGTATTTAAATATAGCATCAGGATTTGTGCCATCCAGTCTTACATGCACTGTTGAAGAATATATCCTTACTGAGGCACAATAAAAAGAGGTGTACTGGTATTTTAGAAAATGTGTATGACAAATATAGGTTTCTAGATGATCTCCGTGTTAGACAATATAAAAAGTACACATTAAACTATCTCCTGGAACATTAAAAATTGATATTCAAAAGAAAAATACAAAGGATATTTAGGAACATATTCTTTGCCATCAGATGGAGATTTTAGCCACCTAAAATGCTCTTTAAGTTTGTATGGTCAGAAATTTTCCTCTGGCAATGAAAAAGCCCTCTCTGAATTTAAATGACATAACTGCATTGCTTCTGCAATTGAAATGCTGGGGTTTCGACCCCAAGCCCCAAATTAAGGCTGACACATGGGTGATTCCCACAGCCCTTCACAAAGTGGGGGTGAGTTTACCTTTAGGCTTCCCTCCAGGGTGGGTCCAGCCTGGCAGACAGAGCCATTGGGTAAATGAGCCCCAGGTGTCCCACATTGAGTAAACAAGGGTCAGGTGTCCCACTGAGGGATAACAGCTGGGACCCCTTGCAGGCAGGGGCAGTGTCTGTCTGTGAGGTGGATGCCCTGTGCAGAGTTCCCTGTTGGGGAAGGACCTCCTGCCTCCCTGGGACTGGGCTCCAGTCAGGTCTGGATTTTGTAAACGTGGGCTGTGTGGAGATTCAGTGTGTGGCTTCCTTGGTCTTATGTGTTTGGCTTGTTGACTTGGTTGTCTCCTGTCCCTTCTATGGGAGACTGCATTTCACCTTTTATTCCACCCCTTGTTGGTTGTGGGTTGTTCTTGTTGGGGTCAGTGGGATTGATGTTGATTATGTATAATCTGACTGACTTGTTTGTACCCCCAGTGCTCACCCATGTACTGACCCTTTTGTATCAAATACAATTTGGTTATTGGTTCGTCTTTATGCTGGCTGTGTCCTTTATGCTAGGCCCAATAATTGGAAAAACAGCAATATGCACAGAAGTGTCAGAACTTGCATTTTGGGGTCCATTAAGAATGTTCAAATAGTTCACTGTGCAAATGACTGTATTAATTCTGTTCCTCCCCTTCATCTTCCTCCCAAATGCATTAAAAATTCAAGAAGTTTGAAAGCAGTATTCTTGTGGCTGTGCAAAAGCTTTTATTGGCAGCTTTTGCATTTTCTTTTTAGCAAAATGATTTTTTAAATCTTAATGAACTCTGGATTTGTGACCCACACCGTTATTTCTGCTAAAGAAACAAACCATCTGGATAACACCTCTACAGGTTGATTTGTATTTATTTAAATTAACAGTAGCATATGTCATTTTCAACCGTCACCAAATCTTTCCATTCAGGTGAAATCTCTGAAGTCTTTAAACTTTATGGCTTGAAGTATTAAAGCTATAGTGAACACATTGAAACAATTACACTGAGGTAAAGGTGGTCATAAAACCAAGGCTGTGTGCCCCTCAAAAGCATGTGAAAAGCACTAATGGAAACAGAAAGAGAAGAGGGGAACCAAGATCTGCTACCATATGCAATTGAGGGATGCATTTTGGGAATACTTTGACTACTTTTCATATAGGATGAGGGTACTGACATAGAATTACGAACTTGTAAAATAATTCAGAAGGAACTTCTGTCCTTTTTTTAATCTTCAGTACTGCCACATTTTGAAAGCTTTCTGTCTCTTAAGCACAAGGATTTAGTATCTCCTATCATGTGTCAGATCATTAATGTAGGCCTAGCACAGTAACTAGGTGACCATATAGACATGGCCTCAATTATTGATGTTCTCCTTTAAGATAATCAACTTTTTTTTCAGATCCTCTCATCTTGCTTCCTGCTTTTTATCTTTATGCTTTCCTTTCCCTGCCTATTCAGAAGAAATCATAACAAACATTCTTGCATTCAATTACGGGAAGAAATCTTCTGCTGCACATAGTGCCATGCTTTAAGCAATTATAATGCCAAAGCTCACAGATATTTTTCCACTAGACTATTCTCTGTTCTCAGGAATTTCACTTTCATCTCTGCATCTAAGAGAAACACTTGTCTCTCATGTCTCCTATACATTTATACACACATGTAAAGGCTTTCTAATTAAACCATGGTAATAAAGATAAAATAAACTAGAAGCGGACATAAGCTATAAGGCTTTTCTGGAAGGTGTGAGCACATATTTATGAAATGTTCATGTAGTAAACTCCAGTTCAGCCCTGCCAAAATCATGTACAAAATCTGCAGTTATAATTGGTCATGAAAACAGGAATTGATACTGAATAAGAATTGTTGCACTTTCCTCACCATCCATAGTGAGATTTTTACACATGCTTTATACATTCATTGTATGAGCAGAATGCTTATCAGCTCATGCTGACACTTCTGAAAGGAAAAAAAAAAAAGAGAGTCTGCTAGCAATACTGCCTTCCAGAAGGTGTTGGGCTTCTCTGGGTAGTTTGATGGCTAAAAATGACGAGGTTATAACAGGGTTGCCCTAAATTCCCTTGCTGCCATATTAACTACTCTTCTTCCATGACACATGGAGGACTGAAAGAGGAGTGGAGCCAGCCCCATGTGCAAATTGCCCTAATTTTTCTGTAGGTATAACTTTCTTCTTTTCTTTATTTTCTGCCTAATAATGGAGATTGTTCTGAAGTTCTACATGTGCAATCAGAGAGATGACCATTCAGGAGTACTTTCCCTTTCTATGTGTGGAGAATATACTTAAACAACCAAACAAAATCATGGCAAATGGCCAAGGAAAGTAAGGATATGGATCCTAAAATAGTAAATTTTTTTTCCCCAAAATTTTATATGGAAGAAATCCCAACACAATGATTAAATGTATTGTTATTTATTGTAAACTTTGCTCCTTCTGTCCTCAGTGAAGAATCAGAAGTAAGGAGTATTTTTACTGCTAATTTTTTGTTCCTTTTCCTTAATTTTCTTAAAAGGGAGTAAGGAAGTATGACACCTACCAACTTTGCAACATGATAGGGTTAAAATCAACTGGTATACATGAGGAACAGCCAAATGAACACAGTGGGATTTGTTCCACAAACATGAAGTCTGAGTTTGGCTCCAAGAGAATAGTTTGTTTAGACGGGCTACAGAAAATTCAAATTACTCTAGTACAGCCAGAATTTCACTCATTCAATCTTTATGTTTATCTACTCCAAACCTCTGAACATTGAAAAGTTCACCTATCACTCATCAAATCATGTTTCCAAAATAGACAGGATTCAAATGTTGATCTGCTTTCACAGTTCAAATTATTTCCTAGGCTGGCTGATGCATTCCGTGGCTAGATTTCACAAAGGCCATTGTAGAAAACAAGACTTATATTGCAGAAACAACAAGTTTCTTTTAAAAAGTAGTATTTAGGTACTGAGATCCTTGAATTTCAGAGGCAAGGCTTCTTTTAACAGATTGGCCTCTATCCTCAGTTCTGCCTTTTGCTAGTGACTTGACAGCTTAACAGCTGTTGCCGAAAATTTCCATAAATCTGTGTTTTGAAAAACGAAGATGAAAATACTTTCCTATTCAATTCCAACAAAAACAAGGCCATTCAAAACCATTTTTCCTCTACAGGAGGTGAAGTTAATCACAGAAAAAGAATGATTATATGCTCTGAACCATCTGCTTCATATCTTTTGGTGGCTTTCTCAGTAGTCTCTGCCCAAGAAGTAGAGGTGATCTTTCTGTGATTATTGCTAGAAAGGGGGTAGATTAGAAAGACCAATCAAAGCTATAAATTCCAGGTGCTGGAAAGTTTCTTTCTTTGAGCGGGGTATTTCTACTTCTCACTAACATTCCAGTGTACATTCATTCCTTTCTATGTCTTTTTGTAGAGGCATCATCTGTAGCCAGATCAGATGGCATCACGTGTAAGGTGGCTATTCTGAATTTCTACTCTTGGTGCTTGGATCTCCCTTATGGTATAGGTTAAAACTATGAATTTCATACTAGGTACAGACACCTAGAAACTAGGCATTGCACTGAGCATTGGAGGTGAATTTTTAGACTTTTTTTCTTTTTTCCTCTGTAGCCCTATTTTGTATTAAATAAAACATAAAAAAGATTATTAGCAAAAGTACTTTGTTACTTTGTTAATGAAAACTATACTGATGTCTTTGGGATTACCAAATATATATGATGAATTTGTATAAATAAATGAAACCACCGTATGCACAAAACTAATGTTTCTGTCTGTGTTACCTAATGTAGTCACTACTTCATGCTTCAAACAACTCTTCACATAGTTACTGCCAATATCCTCAATGGTTTAAAAATAAAGATCTTTGTAAACATGGAAACAAGAAGAAATGCTAAGCCCCAAGGTAACCGTAGTTTAAAATGAAAGCACTGTATCATAATCTCATGTCTGTGACTGCCATTTTTTGTGGTTTTGATTACTTGACTTGACTTAATTGAGCCTGTCCTTGCACTGAGAATTTAATAATCTAAAACATATAAAATATAAAATCAAACAATCTTGATGGCCAGACTGGTTTTTTGCTAACTACATCCTACTGTGCATTTCCATAGGCAATTCACTTAAGACTTTAGGGCTTGGACATAAATCCATGATCTGTTTTTCCTTTATAAAAACATCATTGTAGTGATGGGGAAGATTTCCTGTCCCACATGAATTCACATTATAAGCCTTCCTCCAGGGAAGATGGGATACTGACTGATCTGCAACCTGCAATGAATGAACTACAAAAGATGAGGAAGGCATGCCAATCCTTTAAGACTACCCAGACTCGGAAAGAACAGATGGAGACTTACTCAAAGAAACCAGTATGAGACTTTGGACATTTAAAGTCTTCCTTTAGGGAAAAGTCATCACAGACTTAGCCAATGTAAGTAAGTATGAGTAAGAAACACAAACCCTCATATATTCTAGTTGTTTATCCATGAAAATCAACGAATCATCTTCACTACTTTATTTGAGTATATGCCTTAAAAATTATGACTCCTTGTGAGCACAACAAAACTTTTACACTATTTCTGATATTTAAAAAAATATTAAAATAAAAAGTTAATTTCTGTAGCATTATTTTGCTGCATATTTTCTCCAACTTAAGCAAGGGTGAGGAAGTACACTTGGAGCTGCTGCTTCACATACACTATTGCACTAACTTACTGTATGACTTCAGAAACAAACACCAGAGTATTATCCGGATGTCTTCAGGCTGTGGTAGAGGGGCAGAACATGTAGAGTCCTGCTTCCCTTGTTCAGGAAAAGGCCTTCAACAGGACTCAGGGGCAAAACTCTGAAGGTAGGTGTGGTTCCTGGTCTCTACCTAGGCTTCTGAACTAATGAACTTTCAGAAGAGAATATACTTTAAAATAAATAATAAATAAATAAATAAATAACTCCAAGTAGATATGGGCTGAGTGGCTATAAAGCAGCATCAGACCAAACTAAGGATGATGAGCTTCATTATGATCTCCTGTAGTTCTAAATTGAAATAGGAGTTAGTGAAGAGAACTAAGAGCTTCCAAAGCATTATCAATCTAAACATGTTATTTATGTTTTACATATGTATATGTATGTTACATATTATAACTTAAAATAAAATTTGTCACTCCATAAGAAGCCTATTTTTAGTGAAAGATAGAAAAGAAATGTTAGGGTGATCAGTTTGGATGCAGACGCCATCAATGCTTTCTGGAAAAGATGATTGGGACACACCTACAGTAGCTTGATAATAAAATTTCAAGAGAATCAAGACTCTTCTCTGATAAAATTTTCCAATTAAGGGTTTGACCTAACCTTTTTTACCCATGTAAGTAATTAGTATTTCAAGATGAACATTCATCCAGTAGAAAATGCCACAAATTGACTGGGTCACTAGCACCTTGTACCAAAAGCAATCATACACGGACATGGAGATAGAACTTAAAAGATTATATGTCCTGAGCGTTGTAACCTTTTGGTACAATGGTGAGGCTCTCAGCAAGCTATAGCCCAGTGCATCCCCTCAAGTGTCTGTGTCTTGTCCTTCATTGCTGACTTCCACCAGCTGAAACATTAAGTACTTGGCCAAAATATTGCTGCAGTTATGTAAAACTTTTTCAGAAACATCACTTCAGACAGATGTTTAACCTCCAAGCCCTGAAGGGATAGCTCTGCCAGTTGCCAGGCTTGTCAATTAATTTTACATTGACAATCATGCTAATGTAGTTTGACACAGAGGAGAGCTTTTGCAGCCAGCCTGCTACGTTAGATAAACAAGGTAGATGAGTGCAGTTCACTGCAAAATTCATCTGAACAAACAGCACAGTGTATGTCTCATAAGTAGCACTGCTCAATTTTGTCTCAACCACCACCCCAGATGATCATTAGAACTAGTGAAAATCACTTTTTTGCTCACCTGTGAATTGTTTTTTCCCCTTTCTTTTGTTGTCATAAGTTACCACAAATGTATGCAGGAAATATGAGAGTCTAATATAGCTGAATACCTGGCTTACAATATGAACTGCCAAGCTAAATATGTACTACTGAGATGTCTCTGAGATAAGTGCTTTCAAATTGAAGCATCTCATTCAGATCATGTCAGCAAGCTGGAAGGACTTAAGAGCAACAAAGAATATTAAGAAGTTGGAAGGAATGATTTACAAGAATACACTAAATAAGCTGAATATGTGCAATTTGGCTCAGTAATGAGGAAGAAGCCATGAGGATATGATAATTGTCTAGAATTACCTAACAAGTAAAAACAAGCACAGCCATAGTTGTAATATGAGAATGAAAGTAGATATTAGATTAAAATAATAGAAAGTGTCAGCTACGCCAGATTCCGAAAAATATTTGACACTAAAGAAAAATTGGGGACTAGTTGATCTGAGATAAATAAAGTGGCATCAGCTAGAATATATAGAGTCAGAATGAATACAGATGCAATCAGGAGTCAAACAGGTATAGGCTAATAAGTAGCTTTAAAGATACATGTCCTTGTCTCTAACCTCAAATTCTGTGAGTATCATTATTGAAAATTATTATTTTGGGGTTTGAAAGTGATTGAAAACTGCAGGGTCAAGAGAACTGTTGTGTTTTGCTGTTTCTGTTTTCCCCTCCCTCTTCCTTTTGACACTGAACTCATTTTAAGCAAAATTCTCACTAAAAAAAAATTATTTGAGGGGGAACAAAGGTTTAATTTCCCTTAAAATGTTAAATAACTATGAGGGTAAGGAAATGAGAAATATTTTCCTTTCATGAGCCTGCAAGAAAAAAATCTGAAATTCTAAAATCGAATATTGTGATTAATATAAATGAGCATATTGTAAGACCTATGCATATGAATTCAAACATTAGTCCTTGACACTTCCCATCAACAGTATACTTTTATGAGCTTGACTGTGACCCTGATTGTGTGCTGGTTTTTCATGGTCATGTACTGCAGCTGAGGGTGTAAACACCTCTACCTTTATAGCTACATACTGGTTATTAAAAAAAAAAAAAAAAAAAAAAAAAAAAAAAGATAATTTGACAGGATAGGATAAAGTCTAGGAAAGTATTGCAGGTTTTGTATGCAAGTGAAACCTCTTTTTTCTCCCTCGGCAGACTGTTGTAATCTTTAACCATGGAGAAAATAATTCCATGAGTGTCTTGAAATATCTGCCTCTCATGCTGTAAAACAGAAAAAAAAGACTTGATCATTAGTTTTTAACATTTTCTGGCAGTAGGAAAGTCCAGATCATAGTGTAAAGTAAGTGGCTCTTTAGCCGGAGAGTGGGTGACAACTGATGATACAGATACTGATGCACACCAGCAGTGTTGGCAACAAGGAACAGGCAGTTGCTTACAAACCAAAGATACTGTAAACTAAACTACAGATGTTTCTAATGAAAATACTTTCCTGTTTATATCTGCAAATATATTATTTTCCCTTCATTTTATCTCAGAGCACAAACTCTTAATACAAAACCTGTATGTTCGTTCAGTTCTTATGCATCATCTAACCCAGTGGACAAGTCCTTTGGTAGACTGTGATCAACAATGATCGCAGCTAAACAACTACAGAAAACTCTTACTGCCACCATTGATCTTAGCTGGAAAAATGGCAGCCCCAGTTTTAACTTTTTGATTCCCCATGGTTATGAACAATTTCAAAGTCCCCATCTACAACACATTCATTAACTGCGAGTTGGGGTCATTTATCTAACACAATGCAGCTCCGGTCTTTGTCTCAGTCATGCATATAGTAATAATAATAATTGCCAATTTTAAAAAAATGTTCCTTTTTGTTATTCTATTGTAGAAGAGTAATTATCTTAGTAAAACTGTTATGGTGATTTGGCTGACTGAAAAGCTGGACAATATATCAGAACATGCTAGGCAGCTATCAGGCAAATTAGAGACACAGCTGAAATTATCCACAAGCTTTCTTGTAAGTCATAATTAATTAATTAGAAAGTATTCAAAAATTGTATTGAAATAAATAAGTAAACAATTGTGTGTAAACAATTGTGTGTAAATATTATGGATTTGTATTATGTTTGTCTTAGGCAGCACTGCAGATGAGGGTACTGGAAGGAAAAGAAGACAAATTCATAAACAAAAATTAAAATTGTCTTGGGAAAAGAAGCCATGAAATCTTGTGAAGAAGTAACTGTGATGTCTGGAGAAAATATAAGTCTTATCCATTATTTTAGTAAAGAAGTCAGTGACAGCTGTGACTGTATTGCAGATCTTAAAAGACTATATAAGGGCAGCAGGAGGAGAGGTTTACTTATCAGCAGTGTTAAGCAGGCATGGAGAAGAGATACAGTACTATACTTTTGGGACAGAGTAGAAGTGGTAGGAGGATCAAAATAAAAATTATCTGGAAAATCCAGATGGTTGAAGGTGATGCTGGAGATGAAGTTAAAATGGGTCAGATATTACAATCCATTTATCTGGAAGAGAAATCAGAATAGTTAGTCACTATGGGATATAATTAATTTGTTTATTGATCAATAAAGTTTGAATATTATCCTTTCCAATTATATACTATTCTTTTTGCTCCCTGAATTGCTTGCTTATATTATTAAACAGTCAGGGAGAAGTGCTTTGATTTGCATATTCAAAGAGAAAATTAAACTATCAAGGCAGAATCTGCGTTTTTGTTGATTAGTTGAGCAACTTTCAAGCATTTGTGGTGGAATGTATTATTCAAGAGTATTCTTCCTGGTAGAATGTGCTTGCCAGTATAGTTTTGTAATCTGAACACATAAAAAGCTATATCCAGATAATTATAGTAAATAGGTTTGGAATACAAATGCACCATTGGGCGTTATTTTCTCACCAAAACTCCCCCAACTGTCCATTTTGGAATCCATTTTAATATTCAGTCTTCTCTTGTGTCTCAGAAAAAATGCAAAATATTCATAGTTCAAAGCCTCAGATAACCCATAGTATTTCCATGTGCTAAGCCGTAGTGAGCTCTGAGCATCTCTCAAGAATTCTCTGTCCTTTGTAAATAAAGGCAGAATTTGTTGTAAACTTGTGGATTTCTGCCATCTTTTTTAGAGAAGCTAGGAATGAATTGATGAGAAGGAAGTAATAGAAGTGAAATGTTTCTTAAAGAAGCTCAGTTCTTTTGTGCTTCTGTTTTCAGGAGCAATCTTTCTACCACAACTTAGAAACCAAACATTAGAATTCAAAACTTCCCCTTCTGGGGTCACTTCCCTACTCTTCTTTATTCTTTTTCTTGTACTGGCAATGAATTTGCAAACCTCTGCCAGACGGATCTCTAAAACCCTCATCATTCTTAAAAAGAAATCCAGTGTTGCCAAGTTCTGACACTGGACAAACATGTCAACAAACATTGAGAGAGGGCTGACTCTAAGCAGCAGAGCATACTAGGGCTGTGTTTACTTGAGCTTGCCGCTACCAGACTTCATTAAGAGTGATAACTTTTTAAAACACCATCTCTGTAGTACTATGTGATACAAATCAAATCCAGCTGCCATACGTAGCCCTTTGTACCTGCTCAAGACTTGTACCAACTTCTGAGTTTAAAGATTTCACCACATTTTCTGGCTGAAGGAAAAGAACTGCAAGGAACTGAGCCTAAACTGAACAAAATGAATAGAGAAATGCATTACAAAATGTATCACATATGTATCACAGTGTATCACAAAAATCTGAAGTTCGTATACAGAAGGCACAGAGAACTAGTATATATTTGTAAAGTATGGATCATACCACTAAAAAAGAGAAATTAAATCGTTTTTACTGTTAACCAGGAGCTTACTTTCTGAACTTGAGCCTGCCTTTATAAAACAAAGAAACCCACCTTTGACCTGTAAAGCTGCCTTCCATGTTCTTCAGCAGGAGCATTGCTCCATGTGTTTGTCCTGTCATCTCATTGAAAGAAGTTCTTACATATGAAGATATATATGAAGGTCCACATTATTTCCATTCAACTTTAGGCACATAAATGCACAGTATCGTGATATTGAAATGTCTAATGTGTGCATATATTTTTGAGTAGCAAGTTGTTAGACTCCACCACTCAATTAGCAGAGTGAGACACTTTCAGAATGAATTATACTGTAAGGGGATGGAGATGACTCATTTTCTCTCTGGAGAAGGGGACTTGACTTCAAGATAAGATTAGTACCAAGAAAATAATATATTTCTACAAAGAACAGGCTAGGCTAGGCTAGGCTAGGCTAGGCTAGGCTAGGCTAGGCTAGAGAATAGAATAGAATAGAATAGAATAGAATAGAATAGAATAGAATAGAATAGAATAGAATAGAATAGAATAGAGAATAGAATAGAATAGAATAGAATAGAATAGAATAGAATAATTTCAGTTGGAAAGGACCTACAAGGATCATCTAGTCCAACTGCCTGACCAACTCAGCGCTGACCAAAAGTTAAAGCATCTTGTTAAGGGCATTGTCCAAATGCCTCTTCAACACTGACAGGCTTGGGGCATTGATCACTTTTCTAGGAAGCCTGTTCTAGTGTTTGATCATCCTTTTGGTAAAGAAATGCTTCCTAAAGTCCAGTCTAAACCTCCCCTGGCACAGCTTTGAACCAGATCACTGGATCCCAGGGAGAAGAGCTCAGCATCTCCCTCTCCAGTTCCCCACCTCAGGAACCTGTAGAGAGCAATGAGGTCACCCCTCAGCCTACTTTTCTCCAAACTAGACAAGCCCAAAGTCCTTAGCCACTCTCACAGGACATTCCTTCCAGCCCTTTCACCAGGTTTGTTGCCCTCCTCTGGACACCTTCCAAGGGCCATCACAACCTTCTCAAATTGTGGGGTCCAGAACTGCACACATATTATATTATATTATATTATATGTTATATATTATAAATGGTACATTATACATTATATAGAATATGTAGTGTACAATAGGATATAATATAATAATATAATATAATATAATATAATATAATATAATATAATATAATATAATATAATATAATATAATATAATATAATAATATAATATGATATATAATGTAATATAATATATATAATATAATTAAAAGGAGGGCCTTTTTCCTTTATGCTTACCTATTGGGGTTTTTTGTGTGTGTGTCAGGGCAGGTGAGAGGGAAGTTTCTTATAACACAGTTATATATCACCTTACTTGAATATCCAAGCAAGAACAGAACACTGCAGCAAGGGTTCTGGTCCCAGAAGCACCACATTAATTTAGATATATACCTACACTGTGCGTGCTTTTCAGATACCTCCTACCTGTTACTAAATATTTTCCAAGAAAACAATATGCAAGCTTCCATTTACTGGGCTTTGTGGATAGAATCCTTCAAAACTGTAGAGACCTTTTTCTGAGTGGTTTTGTTATTAGTAGTTCAAAACCATGTTTTCAAGGGAGAGATTTAAAATAACTGGAAAAGCTGGAAAAACACTTTTAAAATGTGAACTACAGAATTTATTACAAACCCAGAGAAAATAAGTACATTTACAGTGAGGAAATGACATAGGCTGCTGTTTTCACATGTATGTGCCTCCAGATAACAGCCTTCATTCCTATCTAGGCATCAAACCAGAACAAGCATGTTTTCAATAGTACCAAATATCTGCAAAGCAATTATATCTGAAATTACACTGTCGTAAAAATTTCTCCAGAAGCATATATTACATAAAAATAACAACCAATGGCATCTGGATTGGTATGTACTGATTCCCTTTGAAAAAGTAAGGCCACATCTAAATCTCTAAATTTAGAAATCAGGTATGGTTCAGCCAAATAATAACACATGCCTTTAACTTGAAGCATATATTTGACTAAATATTCAGAAAAACATAAACTTATATGCTTCTTATTTTTAAAGGGATATATTTTATATGTGATGTTACTGACTGATGATCAAAGTGCTTAAGATACTTGTGATGGAAATCTAGTACCAGTTCATGGTTAGATAAAGGAATTTCCTATAGAAATATTCTTTCCTAAAGCATACAGATTGTTTGCTTTCAGTAGGAAAATAATTTCAAAACCAACACCTTATGTAATTTTGTAAACAGTTTCACTCTGCACAGATTTTTCAGTAGGACCAATGTTTGCTTGTTGATGATATTCACTTATAGGGAACATATTTTATCAGTTTTGGTGATTTTTGAAAAACTGTTACTGCAAAGATAACAGTTTTTCAAAAATTCCAAATTTCCAAAAATTCTGAAAAAAATAAAAATTTCAGGTTTTCACTATTTGCCAAAGTTGTCCTTACCCTGTTAAGATTTCTCTTTTTTTAGTAAGTAAACAGGATTTAGTTTTGTAAGAAAGATTATAATTCATTTATTGGATTTCTTCAGTTCTATGTTAGCTGTTGCTTTCATTCTTTGCTTGTTTTTTCTTTCTATACAAAATTGACAGGAGCCAAAAAAGTACTGATTTCTAAAAATGCACTGAAAAGAAACAGCAGAGGAAGGAAAGAAAATCTCCATATATTTAGGGACAGAGTAACACTACCAGCAACAGTGAAAACTTTATAGGACTGAACTTTATTAACTCTCTCCATTTCAAGCTAATAATTAGCTCAGCACAAAATGATCACTTACCATTTAGCAGAGAAGGTAGCATTTCTCCAGAAGGGACTTTGTTATTGGAGACTGTTTTTATAAATGCATAGTTTCCTTAATTCCAGTATAATGATCTTTCCTGACTTCGTTATTGTTGTTTTAAGTGGCTAAAATAAACACTCTTGTTCATGTACTTTCAAATGAAAACACAAGTGTTCATAGCTTTATATTACTGAAGCTTTCCCTTATTGCCCTTCTCCCTCCTCCCCCCTTTTATTTTTTTCAGACTACAGTCTCTAGGTACTTTGACAGCTTATGCTTTCTTCTTAGAGTGAGGTGTTGTAGCAAAAAAGATCCTTTGGCAGCTACCAAAACATTTCACATTGACTGTAACCTTTCAAAAGGAAATGCTCCAAGGAGCTTTGGTTGTGTAAACAGTGCATTCTGTCCTGAAAATGGGGACATTGTAGAATAAGAAATTACAGGAAGGAATTTTTTTTTTTTTCTAATTTTATTTTGATACTTAAAGGTACCTCTTTAAGACTACTCTACTCTACACTTGTATTGCTAAGACAAATTATTAGTTTTTCTGAGTAATGTTATTATGAGCAGATGTGTTAGAGACATTGATTATTGTTTTGAACTCAATCATTTCTGATGTTGGCCTAAGTCAGGGAAGAGCAGCTATTCTCTGGGAACTGCAGGGAGATGGAGGTCCAGAACACTGCCAACACACCATTGTCATTAGGTGAGGACAAGGGAATCTGAACAGAAGGGAATGAGTGTCAGAAACAAAGGGGTTTGGATTTGGTAAAATGAACACCAAAGGGACAAGCACACAGGAACACGGGTAAGGGTACGTACCCACACACACCCCCACCAATAAACAGGTGAAATAGAAGCTAGCTCAAAGAAAATTTCCCTCTCAAGTTTAGAGCAAATACTCACAATGCCTTGGCATTCCTCAATGGGCGATAACTGAGACTCGAGCGGGGGGACTTCGCCCTGGCCTTCGGTCTGGAGCAGACGACACCTGAGAGGCGTCCCAGCTCAGGGGAGATGCTGGTCACAGGCCCGCTGCCATCCAGGAGAGCTCAAAGGGTCTCTCTGGTGGTCGTAGTTTATAGGGTCCAAGATAATTGACTTTTGTCAAATACTATCTGGTGCCTTCCGGCAGTTGCACAAGAATTTGAATAACATGCAACCCTGTTATTGTTCCATCTGATCACATCCCAGGCACAGGTGTGCCAGGCCATCAGGAGATGACAGGCCATTATAACCTTTTCCAAGCAATTGGGAGGGGAAGGAGCCAGGCTCCTCAAGGTTATCAGTCCTTATCTCCACAGATTGGTGTATGGCTCGGGGGAATGTGGATGGAATCACACCTGACACCAAGCAGCCCAACAAGGAGGGCAGGGAGGGGTAAGAACTGCACCACCACAAGGAGACATACATCAAACAGGTTTTACTTATATTCAGTGTTTGCAAAAATTTGGCTTACTTCTGTGAGTAACACCTGTATCATACCTAAGAGATGGTCATGTTGGGAAAATCCTGCACAACAAAGCTTTGTCATAAATTTTGGTTGCTCCAAGCTTATGTTGCAGCTTAAATCTTTGGATACAGATTTTGGATCAAATTTGTCTGGAGAAATATTTTGTTAAATTAGAGATTGGTTTAATTTAGGGAAGCATTCCTAGTTTTTTGTGGAAAACAATCTGCATTGTCTCTGAAGATCTGAAGTCACCACAAGGTGGGAGGATGGAACAGACATCTACAAAAACCAACATTGCTTGGTTTTTCCATATCGTCTTCTACTAAGGAGAGACTTCCCTACCCATCAGCCTATTCTAAGATTGGTACTAGAGCCTGTGAAAGTCAAGATTCTTTCAGGCTAATTAACTTCAAGGGTATTGTGCACGTTAGCAGTTAAGTATCCCATCAACAACCCTCTAGGAAGATATAGACTTAGACTGTTACTCGTATATCCTGAGGAGGGATAGTTTGTCTGTAGTAGATCATTGCTGACAGTTACTGCATTTTCCCTTTCTTCTTTCCTTCACCTTTTTACATTCCACAATGAAGTGTGTTGTTTTGTGGGTTTTTTGTGGAAATCTTATTTAATCTGGTGCTTGTGAGAGGATAATTACAGTTATACAAGAAACTAGGTCATCTATTTTAAATTCTGAAGCTTCAGCTCTAAGAATCAAGATAGTGGGTTTTTTTAGCATTTTGTAAAGATCTCCTTGATATTAAAAGCAGATAACAGTAAAGGAGGGGCCTATATCTATGCATATCTAAAACCACTGTTATAAGACTTTTGTTCCCTAAATTTTGCACAGTGGCATTTTAGAATTACTTGGGAGCTAGATAAGGGACGTGAAACATGGATTTATGAATATTCTTTGACTTAAAAAGAAAACTTTCCGTTGTCTGAAAAAATTTTGATTGAAAGCTAACCTGTGCAAACTCAATTGTGAATTAAAAAAGTTTTCAGATTTTATTTTCTTGTGAAAATCTCTGAAAACTGGATATATATTTTTTGTGGTTTTCACACTCCTTTGTAAAACATCACTGACAACAGCTACTCCCTTTGTATTAATGTCATAAAAATGTAGTTTTCGCTTGATGTATGTGCTTTGTCAGAAAGTTTTTGACCAGATCTATTTTCAGTGGAGCTTATTTGGCAACAAATTATGGTCATACTATGTCACGTAGGCATGACAGATGACAACGGGAACATATAAAACACATTGTTCCTAAAGTTTAAAATTAAAATATCTTCAACCAGTCATTCAAACAGTTAGAGACACATTAGAACACTGCACAGGTGTTTCTCAGTACTAGCTTTATCAAAGATTTGTTATGATGTCTGACATATAGTTCATGATCACTGCATATTAGGTGGAACAAAATTCCTGAAGAATCAATGAGTTCTAGTATCTTTAAAAATTCTTAAAGATACTATTTCCAGTGAAACAACAACAAACAGAGCAAACAGTAGTAGAGAATGCCAACACAAAGAATCAATACACTATCAATATGTAAATAGACTCTACTCTTAGTGTGTGTAATATACTCAGATTTTCAAAAAGCTTCCTTGAAGTTCTTCCTGAGACATCCTTAATAAAGAAGAGATAATAGGAAAAATATTTGTGAATTACTTATTAGTTGAAAGGAAATGAAGTGTGGCATTAAATAATAATGTTTTACAATAGAAGATTAACAACAGGATCTCAGAAAGTTCAGTGCTTAGTTCAGAAGTGACCCATGCAAAAGGGTTAACAGATAATTGAAAAAAATATGATATAGGTCTATAAAGTCACAAGTGCTGTGGAGTTTAAAAGTTTATTCTTCATTTCACAATAATAAAAAACTAGTGTAGTCCCAGGAAAATTATGATAGAGCAGCTTAAAATCAAACTAAAGAAATAGTTTCCTCCCACCACTCCCCCCCAAACAAAAATATAATACTTAATAATCACTGGATTTTATGACAACTAGAAAGCTTTTAGGGACTGGATGGACCATTTTGATGCTCTATTTTTCTTACCTAATAATACCTTCCAGAATCCTTCTGGTATTTCAGTTGTAGGAAAATATTAATCTGCCATACCTTGCAAAATCTCTTTAGTTATTAGTGGACAACATCAAACTCTTTACAAATTTGAGTTAATCTAGTTGTATATGTAAAATAAAATCCCTTGCTTTCTCCTGCCATAGTCAATGACTGTGTCTATTCTAGCCAATTATTACACATTCCATTATCACCAAACAGTGAATCCATCCAGATTCTCTTCCCTCAGCTGTAGAGCAAAATAGAAGTCTTCTGACTTGAAATGAAGTAACGGTCTGCTCTATTTGAGTGTCTCACTTTTGATAATTCACTTTTGGTTTTAACTGATAAAGGATTAGGGGGCCCAAAGTGAGTAAATCTGCTTGAGGAAACCAAGATCTTAATATCTGATTTCAAATAGAAGTGGGAATAATTTTTCAAGGGATACAATAATGAATTTTGTATTTCCTGATTGGATGACTGAGTCATACCATAACATCAGGTGGTTTTCTGGTTTGGTTGAATAAATCTGTATTAATTATATAGTTAAAATGGAATTTTGCTTTGACTGTAGAATTAAGTTTCTGGAGCTGGAAGATACCTATTAACTGGTAGAAATATTTTGGTGAAGATTAGGGTATGTAGCATATATGCACTTTTTGTAAGGAGTCCTGTTGTAGCATATATGCACTCCATTTGGAAGATGTGCAGAATGGCCTTTTTTTATAGAGTTGAGAGCAGATTTTTGCCTTGATGTTACTCTTTTTCGATTTGTGAGGCACCTCTGTAGTGTAACACTACTGTTCTGCTGAGATACTGAGTTTTATTGTCCAGCCTGAAGC
>NW_020799101.1:20622461-20636037 GCF_003259725.1 Athene cunicularia
AAAAAGAAAAAGAAAAAGAAAAAGAAAAAGAAAAAGAAAAAGAAAAAGAAAAAGAAAAAGAAAAAGAAAAAGAAAAAGAAAAAGAAAAAGAAAGAAAAGAAAAAGAAATCTCAAAGCAGATGCAATCTGTTTCTTCCTAAAGAAAATGGAATATGAAACATGTTACATGTAACATAAAGCATTTTATAATGAGAGTGCCTCAACACATAAACTTAATTTTTTTTCTTGACTAGCAGAACCCCCAAAAAATTATGCAAAATGTCTTGGATGTAAGCTGTGTTCTGGTTCTTCCTACTTTTATTTAGACTGGAAGATACATGAGAGACTACTCTTCTGGTGATACAGTCTTTCAGTCTTATAGTATAATATAGAGAAAACATAGAGCACAAAACCTCTTTTTTTTTTTTTTTTTTTTCATGACTGAAAAAATCTTTTGGGTTTTTTTAAAGGACTTTGTTTCTTTCATTCAAAATACAATTCTCCATTACCAGCACTCACTATACAAAATTTCAGAATATAAACAGGGATATGAGAAAACCTGAACTCTCTTCTGTCTTACATTTTTCTTTCTTTGTTCCTGTTGATTTAGGTATTTCTTTATAACCTTTTTTCTTCCCAAGTATGGTGAATGTCCTTGGAACCTAAATATCTTTTTTTGGTTTTATCCTTTTTCTTTAATAGGAGTTGTCCTAGATTTGAGGAACCACTTGAGCCATTTCATTGTTCAAAACTCAATGATTAAGTCAATGCAAAATATTCTGTAAAGCTTTTAAAAATCTTGTATCTTCAGAAAATAACTCATTTAGCCTCAGGATTTTAACCCTTTATTGAAAACCATCACATGTTCCCTGCATTCTCTCAGCAATATTTTATTTTTGTTCCTTCTTGAACTTTTGTGTTCTTTACATGGAATTTACAATTGTATTAGACTGAATATACTATCTTCTTGTGCACAAAAAGAACATTAATATCTTAGACACTGTCTTCCTCTGTCAGTTTGGCCGCAAAGATTTCCTCCCCTACCTGACAAACACTGAATGGTGAGCACCGTTTGGAGAAACATAAGTTATGTTAAAATGAGCAAGAGTCACTCCCATAATCAGTAATGTCTTCCCAGGACAATGACTTCTAAATTAATGGTCTTATGGGAATGGACTGGTGCAACAACTGAGTGTAAGCAGAAATTAATTCAAGTACAGCAAAATCATAAAGTGATTTAGATTTGAAGTGATTCCTGATGACTGTCTATTCCAAACCCCCACTCACAGCAAAACCAAAGTTATATTAGACCAGTCAGGTCTTTATCCAATTGGGTTTCTACATGGAGATTCCATGACTCCTGTTAGAAACCTTTTTGAATGACCCCTCTCGTTATGAAGATTTTTTTATATCTCTTCAAAGATTTTTCAGTTGAACTAAAAATGGTGATGACCAGAACTATAACCACTAGACTAGAAAGCAAATGAAACACAGAGAAATTGCATAATTTGGTCAATGTCATATAGAGTCTGTGTCAGAACTTACATTTCTAAATTAATCATCCTGACATTGTGCATTCAGTCTGCTTTGACGTTTTAAAGAAAGCAGTTGATATCTTACCATTCAATAACAAATCTGTTCAAAATGGGGTTATATATTAGTCATGACATCTTTAGTCTCACTGTTTGAGGGAAAACAATTAAAAATGGTTGGAAGTGAGATGAAAAAATATCCACCTTGAAAACCATTTTAATATGCTTTCATTTCAATAAGGTAGTGGTGTGAGGAAAGAAACAAATCAATAGATATTTTCCAATCATGTGTGACACTTTTTTTTTTCCAATATACCCTGCCAGTTCACTGTGGCAGTGGTAACAATATATCAGTTACTGTCTTTCTTTGTTCTTATACTTGCTTGTAATGCAAAGAAGCAAAATAGGAGTATTTTCTAGAAAATAAAAGTTCAGGTTTGGCCAGGTGCCCCAGAAATCTTAATCCAATATACCATCAGACGTTAGTTTTCCACTTTGAATATAGGGTTGGATTTAAGGCAGATCATCTCAAAATCTGACCTTGGATTGGATTTCATTTTGAAATTTGGAGCTCTCTCCACAGCATACAATCCTAGAAACCACTAGACTAAACTCCACTCCTTATTAATACATTCCTAGCCTGCAGCCTCATCTTTTTTTTCTGTAATTTATACAGTAAGTCAGCTACCATTTAACCCACTTTCACTATGTCAGTTTTCCTATCATCTCAGAACTCACACCCACTCACTATTTACCAAACATAACTTACAGTTTCCAGCAGTTCTCTACTTTTATCATCAAATTTTTGTCACAGCTGAACGCAGGGAACAAAGTTTTTGTATGCTACTGAAATAGATAATAGCTCTGCATTTTCAAAGAGCAATGATACACAAATGAATGTTCTTCCCTGCAAAGTAGTGACTAAAAAACCCAAACCAACCCCAAATCAATCAAAAACCAGCCCAAACCCCAACTATTGTACTGGAAAAATCTTTACAATTCAGAAGGGATCTGAACTCTTACATGTAGTTAACCTATGTGGAGCACATTAGCAGAATATTTTGAAACCAACACGGTGTGGTTGCTTTCAGAAAGAATTGTTATTGCCAACAAAGAGTTTCACTCCTTTAAGTTTATTCTGGATACTGTCAGTGACCTTAAGACTGTATTTACCTGAATAAGATATGCACATGCATAAAACATGATTTCATTTTCTTTATATAGCTTAAAGGATTTCCCAATGGCCAGGTAAATGAGTATATATATTTTGAAAAACATATACAAGAAGTGACCAACAATAACCTCTGGTTCCCTCTCTTCTATTAACTGAGTTCTCTAAGCAGTTTTCATGGGTTAATTAATTAAGATACACATAGTCTAGGATATTAGGCTGTATTATTAGTTCTGCTTTATACCATGCATTTGACACTCAAGGGAAAGGCAGGATAAGGAAAGTACAAGAAAAGCAATGTTTTTAGTGACTAAAACTACATTAAAACAAGGAACTACCTGAACTGACCTCACCATTTCATTTCTATTTTGACTTTATAATAAGCAACCAACCCATTCTATATAATTTGCTAAGTTCTACGTTCACATTTTCTTAAGAAAGAAAAAAAATACAATGGCCTGGATTACAGTCTTGACCTGTTGGAATCAGGCAAAGGGAAAGAAGGAAATGGCTGTGAGCTGTGACTGTGATCTGTGACCAAAAAAAGGCCATATTTACTATTAGTGAAGTAGAGGAGGAAAATAAGTCAGTCCACATCTTCCTCATACCTTGTGAAATGATCCTGGCTAGAGCAGATTGTGAGACCAAAAGGCTGGAAGGGAACTATTTACAGGAATTCATTGCTATTCAATACCCTTCACTTTTGAAAGCAGGAAGAACCTCTAACACACAAAGAATTTGAAAAGCTCTTGAATTTTGGGAACTTAATACACTAGTTTGATATTTCTGGCCTAAGTTTAATAACAACTCCCAGAATATTTTATTTTATTTTTATTTCCACTTCTCTCAAAACTATTCATAGATTCAGAAAAGCTGTGCCTCTATCTTAAAAATGTTTAATGTTTAATTAAACTTCTCAAAGAAGGAAGGAGAGAGGTTAGCAGAACTGCTACCTTGTACTTCTGAGGGTAGACTTTGGCTTCTTTAGGGGCCTGGTTGATAGAGCCCCTTGGGAGGCAATCCTTAAGGGCAAAGTAGTCCAGAAAAGCTGGATATTCTTGAAGAAAGAAATCTTAAAAGTACAGGAACAGGACATCCCCATCTGCTGAAAGACAAGCCACCAGGGAAGAAGAGTGGCCTGACTAAACAGAGAGATTTGGCTGGAAATAAGGGGAAAAAAGAGAGTTTATGACATTTGGAAGAAGAGGTAGGCTCAGGAGGTTTACATGTGTGTGGTGAATTTATGCAGGGAGAAAATTAGAAAGGCCAAAACTCAATTAGAACTTAATATGGCTTTTGCCACATTAAAAGGCAATTAAAAATGTTTCTATACGTTAGCAACAAAGTAATTCCTAAGGAGAACCTCCATCCTTTTTTGGATGCAAAGGAAAACACAGTGACAAATGATGAGGAAAAGGGGTGAGGTACTTAATGCCTTCTTTGCCTCAGTCTTTAATAGTAAGATCAGTTCTCCTTTGGGTACCTAGCTCCCTGAGCTGGAAGGCAGAGAAGGGGAGCAGAATTAAGCCCCCACAGTATAAGGGGAAATGGTTAGTGCCCTGCTACACCACTTAGACATACACAAGTCTCTGGGGGCAGATTAAATCCACCTAAGGGTACTGAGGGTACTAGTGGAAGTGCTCACCAAAATACGTTCAATCATTGATCAGCATTCCTGGCTAACTGGGGAGGTACCAGTTGACTGGAGGTTAGCAAGTGGACATCCATTTGCAAGAAGGGCCAGAAGGAGGATCCAGCGAACTACAAGCCTGTCAGCCTGACATCGGTGCCAGGAAAGGTTATGGAGCAGCTCGTCCTGAGTACCATCACACAGCACATGCAGGACAACCAGATGATGAGGCCTCGTTGGCATGGGTTTGTGAAAGACAGATCCTGTTTGACAAACCTGATCTCCTTCCATGACAAGGTGACCCTGTAGTAGATGAGGGAAAGGCTGAGGATGTTGTCTAGTTAGACTTTAGTAAAGCCTTTGACAACATTTCCTGGAGAAATTCATGCATTCTCCTGGAGAAACTGGCTGTACACTTTTATGGGTAAAAAACTGGCTGGGTGGCTGAGCCCCAAGAGTGGTAGTGAGTGGAATTAAATCCAGTTGGTGGCCAGTCACAAGTAGTGTTCCCCAGGGCTCTGTATTGGGCTCAATTCTGTTTGATATCTTTATCAATGATCTGGATGAGGGGGTTGAGGGCACCTTCATCAAGTTTGCAAACACCAGGTTGGGTGAGTGTTGATCTGCTTGAGCGTAGGAAGGCTCTACAGAGAGACCTGGACAGGCAGGAGCAATGGGTCAAGGCCAATGGTATGAAGTTCAGCAAGGCTGAGTGCTGGATCTGCACTTGGGTCACTCCCAATCCCATGCAACAGTACAGGCTTGGGGAAGAGTGACTGGAAAGCTGCCTGGAAAGCCCTGGGAGTGTTGGTCAACAGGGGCTGAATATGAGCCAGCAGCGTAACCAAGTAGCCAAGGCAGCCAGTAGCATCTGGCTTGTATCAGAAATAGTGTGGCCAGCAGGACTAGGGATGTGATTGTTCCCTGTACTTGGCACTGCTGAGGCTGCACCTCAAATTCTGTGTTCAATTTTGGGGCGCTTACTACAAGACAAACACGGAGGTGCTGGAGCATTGAAGTGCTAAGGCTTGGACAACCAGCCCAAGCCAGAGTTGACCTATAGATGAATGCTGTATATTTTATAACTGATAACCATTGTGCTAGTAGGTATTGTACTAAGTTATAACAACCCCCTTATGCTGATGTAAAAACTGCTACAGCATTGAAATACTGAAGCCTGAACAACAGGGGCCAAGCCGAAGCTGCTAACTTAGTATGTAATCATTAACAAAGTATGTAAACTCGCCAGTGAAAGATGCAGTTTAGACAAAATAAAATCAGCAGTGAGGAGAGAATGTATCCAACTTCCCTTGTTTAGCCTTCTTCAAGGCTGAGAACCCAAGTATCTGGCCTTGTTAGAAACTCCCTTGGTTTCACCCTCAAGCCCTGGCCAGGCTTTGGGTGGAATCCAACAGGAGAATGAAAACATAATTTTTTCACTCAAAACAAAGGTGCCAGCTATTCTGGCTTGTCAGTCTCTGGTATATAACTCTGG
The DNA here is from genome assembly GCF_003259725.1 of Athene cunicularia. Lineage (NCBI taxonomy): Eukaryota > Metazoa > Chordata > Aves > Strigiformes > Strigidae > Athene > Athene cunicularia. The sequence goes on from NW_020799101.1 coordinate 20,628,269, forward strand.
GCCCACTCACAGTGACTTTGGCAGCCTCACCTACGGGTGGACGCACCACATAGGATTTCCCCCTTGCCGGGACAGGTTCCCCAAACCCTCGCTGTAACCGGGGCTGCCCAGCCACTGCGGGGCTGGGTGATGGCAACGTGTGCAAGTGGTGATGGATCTTTCTTAATCACTATTGTCTCTCTCAGGTGGTAATGATTTGATGCATTACCCTGTATTTTCCTATTTGTTTCTTTAAGTGCACTATTCTGCTTTTTCTTACTGCGTGTTTTCTGTATTACACTGTTACATTGGTTATCACCAGTAAAATACGGCTACTCTTTTCACTCTGGTGTCTGAGTTTAATTGGTATCCTTAATCAGCAAAACAAGCATGTCCAAAGAAGGGCAATGAAGCTGGTGAAGGGTATGGAGCACAAGTCTTACAAGGAGAAACTGAGGGAACTGGGGCTTTTTAGACTGAAGAAAAGGTAGGTGTCTCAAGGGACACCTTATCATTCTCTACAACTACCTGGAAGGAGGTTGTAGCAAGGTGGGTGTCGGTCTCTTCTCCCAAGTAACAAGCAATAGGACAAGAGGAAATGACCTTAAGTTGCACAAGGGGGGGTTTAAATTGGATATTAGGAAAAAATTCTTCACTGAGAAGGGGTTATCAAACATTGGAGCAGGCTGTGCAGGGAAGTGGTTGTGTCATCATTCCTGGAGGTATTTAAAAGAGGTGTAGATGTGGGGACATGTCTTAGCGGTGGACTTGGAAGCACTAGGTTAATGCTTGGACTTGATGATTTTAAAGTTATTTTCCAACCTAAATGATTCTATGATTATCTGTGCAAAGGATTCGAGATGAAAGTATCTCCAAAATGCAGAATGGAACCTGGATTACTTTGTCCAGCTTTGCCACTCTGCTGCTCACAAGGAATTTTCCAATGCACTGAAGAGCCTTAGAAACTAAAATTCCACCAAAGCATGCAGTAGGTCTTAAGCCATTTAAGTTTTTTGAAAATCCATTCAAAACTGTTGAATATCCTTTGAAAGTTCTGACTGGAAAAATGAATCTAAAAATTTTCCACAGCTGTGGAATTTTAGTAACATACTATTCATCTGTGTATTACCCTGGAAATTCCATCTAGTGCCTGAAAATATATAAACCTTTTTTTTCCTCATTGCTTTTCAGATGTAAGAACAAGCAGCTTTCAAAACATATTTCTTTGTTCTGAGTCCCCTAGAAAAGATTTTTAGACTTCAGCAGTTTCAGTTCAGGAAGTATGGGATTAAGACTTTCTGGGGTTCTCCTGTCCCCTAATTTCTGTGTTTCCTTCCCTCTCCAACCCTGTCTGCAGCTAATCTATAATAAAGGTTAATTTTGAAAAGCCAGCTCCATAATATTTACACAATGAAGTCAAACACTGAATGAAACACACTTGTAAAAACAACAGCGGCCTTTTCCTTGTGCAATATAGGATGTGGTCAATCATTTGGCAATTCAGTTTTGGCACATCATGAACTATTTATTTGTTAAGTCCAGTTCTTGAGACTGCAAAAACTCTGGGAGGTTTTTTCCTTTCTTTTCTTTTTTTTTGTTCCTTTCTAGTCTCTCCACTGGAAACTTAAATTTGCAGAGCCTGATGTTTATTTCACACCAATATGTGCACTATTGTATCGATAAATATTTAATGGTGTTGGAGTTCAGTGAATATAGCCTCATATGTTTCTTTTAAAATGTGTTTTATTACCTGGTGAGTGCACTGTGGTCAATTGAGCAAGAAAAAAACAAACCCAAAACAAAAACTTTCCACTAAAATATGACACAGGGTTCAGTTTCAGTTTGAAGAGGGTGTGGAGGAAGCAAGTAACCATATATTTTTCTGAGTCTCTCAGTCTTGGCACTGCACAGACGATTCCATTTGGGATAAACAACAAGGTCATTACATAGATCATAAAAGCATTTGAGCTGAGAAAGACAAGTGCTATAAAAGATGAAGTATTAAAAAGGAGCTTTCTTAAACAACCCACAAAAAAAAAAAAAAAAAAAAAAAAAGGAAAACTCACTTTTCCTTCAACTTCTGCACCTTCTGTGATAGATTTGATGTGACTCATGCATCTTCACACTGTTTTAAACACTCATGCAAAGTGATTTCAAGTCTTTCTGGACAAATATTTGTTGAAATGAAATTTTAAATATTATATTAAATTATTTAAATAGTTATGCAAAAGTGTGAGCATGCACTTTACATAATGTTGCACTTGAAACTACCTGGAATACCTTTGGCAGGAGAGGACCAATCTATAGCAAACCAAAACAAAAAAACCCACTGATAGGCAATAATAAACATGACATTATTGATGCTCTCTTCCTTACATTTTATTCATATTCTAAAGAACTACAGCTCCACTAACTGTCTTAACAGGCTTAGAAACTGAGTTTTATCTTACCTAATTTTAATCATTAACTTAAAATGTCCAAGCAAAATACAATTTCTAGCAAGAGCATTAAAGATTTCTTAACTGGTTATCTATTCTTAAATTCAGCTGCAAGCCATACTCAGGTGTAATTTGATAAATATGAAAGTAGTTAATGTTTCTTAAGAAATCTCAAATATGTTAGTAAGCAAACACCATCTTTACAGATGATTAGGACAAAACTCACAAAAATCTTGTAATTCAGAAATGACATCAGAAACATAATGAATAAGATCAGCACATGATACCTTGCAGGCCATGTTGCTTTCTATTTTATAGTTAAGACTCAGCAGCTATTAAGCTTACTCAGTAACTTAGATATAAACTAAATATTTTAAGATTAACTGAGGAATCTTTAAGGATATAACCTCAGCCGCAGTGGGTTTGTTCGATAAAAAAAAAAATACTGTTGTGCCTGAAAGGTACTTGGTTCTACTTAGAAAAACTAAAAATAGCAAGAGGTCAAACAATCTGCTGCTCTGATAGGAAATGATACTGTTGAAGAACAAGGGCTAGATAAGAATAATAAAAAAGATGCTTAAAACCATAGTATCAGGATGAAAGGAAAACCAATCAGTTTGTGATGAATCTTCTGAGTTCTTGCTTATTTTACTTCATGGAGTTTTAGCTGTAGGACAAGTAAAATAACCTGAACTCAAGTTGCTACTACCCAGTCAAAGACCACACTTGTGTATCAGTAATCAGGGATCACAAATATCCCAAGAAATTGTACACATGCACAATTAGGATCAGCATTCTCTCAATAACAAGTATAGAGTGAGCATACTGTGTTAAACATGGGGAAAACCTCATTCACAAGCATGTCATGAGTTAATCAGTCTAGCATATCTGAGTTCTCATGCCTTTATAGATTTTAGTTAAGCACTTTACATCATATAGGTGCTGAAAGCTGTAGATTACTTCGAATTTCATTGAACTGAATACAGGCTACAAACAGAACTTTAGGACATTAAATTAAACTTCTGCTGGGCACTAGAAATATTGTCCAGAAAATGACCTCTAAATAAATTGTTTCCCTATGTCTATGTTCATACTTTGCTCAAACCTCAATTCACCATGAGAGGCAAAGATCTGTTTTTTCTCCCAGCACTAGTCAAGTGCAAACTTGAACCTGACAACCAAATGAAGTGGAGTAATTTTCAGTGATGAATAGTGTCTTTTTATTTCCCTTTGGGGGAAAAAAAAAAAAAAAAAAGTCATAGATATCTGTACTTCTTACTTTACCTGTAGTTTCAGGGGCTTCCTTGTCCTGTTTTTGGAATAATTGTGTTATCCAATTTTTATTGTAGAAATCTGTTTTATTTTGATTATCACTAGCAAATAATAACTGGTTCCTGCAGGTTTAAGTCATAATACAGAAGATCTTTCTAAACAGATATGTGAATATTGATGTGTCTCCCTTTTACTTTGATTCCAAGAACAGAATCAGAATCTCCTGTGACTGTGCAAAACTGTACTGTAGAAACCCAGCCATGGTTATTAAATGTTAGCCAACAGCTCGTTGTGCACTGTAGAAATGAAGATAGAGAAAAAGTTCCCATTAGTATTTGCAGACTGAAATTATTTGAGTTAAACATCCACAGGTCAGAGGGTGGTTAGAAACTGTGCTATACATTCCACTGCTTTGAAAAATACTTAAATGCAATTTTCATATCTGGAAAATACTACTTTCATGAAGGCTGAAGACTGGGGCCCATGTGAGAAAAGACCATTTTGTTCCCAGAACATGTTTGTTTATAACAGAAATCATACTGATTCCATTTCCATTCAAAACTATGGCTTTCAGTAACTTGGCCCAAAGAAGACTGCCTTCATGTAACTGATTTTTACCTTCTTCAATTTGCAATGGTTATAATTCAAAATCACATGAACTGACTTCAGGTCCTTTGGTTCCCACTGATGACACTGAAAGAAGCTCACAGGGAGACATCAAAGACAGTACCTCACACAACTGGACTCTAGGACTTTTACAGTTTTCACAGAGAGATTTATCCAGTTACTTTGGCTTTGGTTTTGGCTGAAAGTAAATGCTGCTGTCTTTAGTGTTGTTCTGAACAGAACGAAGATTTTAAATACTGTAAATCGTTCAAGGCAACTTTTACCCACGGATTGCTAGAAACTTTAAACTAGAAACTTAGTTTTGTTTTGGTAAGCATCTGCACTGAAATTCTGGACCTTCAAAGTTCAACTTGTTGCATTGAAGGATATGTATTTTACATGATAGCAAGAAGAGAAAAAGAGATTCTCTTAAATATCTGTCTCACTGAGCAGAAAAAGTACCTAATACTTTCTTTTGAGAAGGATACCACATAGACCAAAGATTAAAAGAATAAAACTTTGAAGCTCAGCGAGCAGATTAATTCCAGTTCTGTGTGCATGTAATTTTTCAGTTATTTCTGATGTATACATTAATAATCTCTTTTCACTGTACCACAGTACTTTGTTATTGTTATTAATTTTAACTCTGATTGCAATTACTCATTTTTCATTGGTAGGTGCTTTAGAACATAACTGATAAGAAAATAGGCAGGAAGAGCATCGACAGTGGTGGTCGCAGGAAATCTCTGCATGGACTGGTGGCATTGAAAACATCTAAATTCTGGATTTCAGATGAAGACTAAGCTACATGGACTTTTTCAATGCAATAGAAGCATGAAGTGAGAGAAAAATATATGTAGTTGAGAATAGAAAGGAGATCTGGAAATGTTGGGAAGAAAACAACAGTGGGGAGACCTCAACATAGTGTGTTTGTGGTATATATTGATACAGAGAGGAGAACTCAGCAAAACATGCCTGAGTGTCGTATTTCACTCCTATCTGTCCTAACAATGTGGAATACAACAATCCCACACTGGCAAATGAACTGTTTTTTTCTTCCTGATGAGCAGGCCACATAGTGTCTTTCTTTGTTCTCTAATTACATAGAAACTTTGGTTTGCAAATTTGTATTTTTCCTCTAGATAAGATTTCTACAATCCCTTTTCTCAAGCTAGCATTCTCCTCCAACTCTCCCACAATCACTGAATGTACAGCATACAGCTGCTACATTTTTCTGTCTCCCTCTTGGCCTGGTGAATAAATCATCTTTAATTCTCAGCATTGAATTAATCTCTCCAATGTCATATTTGTTTTACAAAACTTGAGTTTGAACTTGAAATCTTTTCCACAGATTTTGTCCTTGGATGCAGCTTGATCTAATTACCCTGGGTATTTTTGTTCCTATTTGTTTAGCTGTCATTTACATAAACTAAAAAGTTTAGATTAAGTGATATATAAATCTCAAAGAAAATGACAGACAATAATATAATTTGCTAGAGCATCCTATTGCCAGAACTGTTCCTGGAATATCCAAAATTTTAGTGGATAGGGTAAGGTTCTGCCAGAAAGTTTTGTCTTTTACAAAAATTAATTTAAAATCAAATGAGACACAAGAATCTAAGAAGACCTCATTTAAAATCATGTTGTGATACAAGAGCAAGATTTCTTCAGTGCTTGTAGTTCCAACCCAGACACTGTGTATGAATAAGGAAAACAACATATCGAGAGGATGAGGAGAAAGAAACAACCTGAGGGATAATAATTTCCAAAGCCATATGAGCAATTTGGGCTAGATCATGTTTTGTTACAGTCAGAAAAAAATCTCTCACTTTCACTTTTAACAGACAGTACCAGTCAGTTCTGGACTTTAGCAATGGAGAAGATTTCTTCTTTAGCTTCTTTTACACTGTTTTTCAAGGGAGAGAAAACATTGAAAAAGACCAGACATAAAGCAGAAGTTAATTTGCAAACAAGTACCCAGAAAGACACATTAATTTAGTAAGTTTCAGGTATAAGTTTGAAACTGTTCTCAATTTCTTGCCTTTCATTTAAATTAGAAGCAGGGCTATTTTGGGGTTTTTTTGATAATGCTCTGAGGAATTTGTCTTAAGTCAGTTGTACCTGTACACACTCAGACTTTGATCCACCAGCTGACAGCATACAAATTAGCAGTCATGTCTGCTGGCAGTCAATAAAGAGATAAATAATTTCTAGTCAAATGAGGCCTTTCAGAATATTTTGTGTCAAAGAAGCTTAGTAGCATACCTTGCATAAACTGATTGCACTTCACAGAAATTAAGCACCTTAGATAGCCTGATTATTCCCAAAGATTTTATCTTTAATATTACATAGTTTTATTGATTCTGGTATACAAGATTCTTAACATCTGTGAAAAAGTAACTTAGAGACAAACAACAGCTAGGCTTTTTTTCAGTGTTAGAGATAGTTGATCCCTGCACGTCTGTGAAGTTCTCTAGGACCTGGAGCATATGGGAGATCTCACATTCCTTTGATGATGATAACGGCGATTATTCCCAGCATCTGGAACCCCAGAACTCTCCCTGTGCTCCAGATCTATGTACCCGGAAAGCAAAGATCTTCAGATCTCATGCTCTGTCACTTCATGACAGATGCTGCTATCACTATATTGTTTGGGGTTTTTTTTGGCGTGGGGGGAGGGTAGCTCAGGGGTTGAAATGGGTGAAAAATAGGCCATTCCTTAGGGTAGCTGAATAATTCTCAGCTGGGCCATAGAGCTGCCTGTGTCGTCTTGATTTTATTAAAAAGAATGTGTGTGGGCAGGAAGAGATGAGACTGGGATTTCTTGCACCAGTGCTCTCTGGAGGATCACAAATCTGGTCATTTAAAACTGATTTATTTGGTTTTATTGCTCTTGTATTCTACAATCCCAATTTGTCTCTGCTCCTTTCATATTATTCTTGACCCCCTGGTGAAACACCCACATAAGTCCAGATAGTTCTTTTTAACAGTTCAAGGAAGTCTTTATTAACTTAAACATTCTGGGTTTCTTACTTTTTTTTTTTCTTTGTTTGTTTTTTATTTTTATGTTTTTTCTCATACCCTTTCCCTTTCAACTATTGATTTATAATTTGTCCAGAGACATCAGTAAGAAATTACGATATCACTTTCAAGAAGAATACTTTAGATTTTTTTGAGGATCTCAAAGCACTTTTCTAACAAATGGTCTAAGTATTCCCCTATGCATCCAGGCAATATTACTATCTCCATTGTACTGATAAAGCAGAGGCAGAAAATAACCTAGTCAGGGTAACATTATAAGCCAGAGAAAACATTTTGAATATTAACAAAGAATCCAGACAGTTGGTCTCAGAAGCTAGCCAGGAGATAATATTCTTTTTATTTAAACTGCCACATCACTGTGGCAAAACATTTCAGCAGAAGCCATTTATTGCCTTGCCTCAGAAAGAAAAAAAAAAAAAAAAAAAAAAAAAA
>NW_020799101.1:20636087-20648817 GCF_003259725.1 Athene cunicularia
AGGGAGATAACGGGAAGGGAAGGGAAGGGAAGGGAAGGGAAGGGAAGGGAAGGGGCCACAGAAATAGAACAAAGCAGTAGAAAATCTCAGCATTTCATCTGCATCCAAAAGAGGGATTGGGAGCAAATATTCAGGCTACTCTATGCTTGCTGTTGTTTCTTTGATTTATGTTTTCTCAGTGTTGGTAAAGGAAGGTGGTACTTTATCATTGTCTAAAGCAGGCATATATTACACCTACAAATTATTCATACATGTGCAAATGTCATCTTTGCAGATGTGGGTTTACCATGGCAACAATAGGGTTTAGCCCTTGCTCCTCATTAACATCAGCAGGTGCAGCGTTGTTGTTGTATGCTGTCACAGATGCTGGCAGCTCAGCTGTCTTATATCCTCTGTCCACCCCTTATTTTTATGAATGGTGAATCAGTGAGCTACCTCAAGCTTAAGGGACATAGATTTAAAAAAAAAAAAAGTGAAAAAATTATACTATAGTTCTGATTTGTCCTTTGTGTTAAGCCCATTCCTTAAGACATTATCTTTGTTGCATTTCCAGATCTTCCTGTAGAAATCTTTCATCAGGCTCTCCATTGCTCTGCATGAACCCAACTGCTAAAAATACAAAGGTGACAAGGAGGGATGGAAAAAAAATGTGCTGTTGAGGAATAAGCCTAAGAGCTAGAAAGAAAAATGACAAAAATGTGTGAAGGAAGAGGCCAATCCAGCAAGAAGACAGACATGAAGTATCATAAATATGTTCAGGCCACCACTTTCTGGCCAGAAGAAGACATTGTCTTGTCCTTTGATGCTAAAAGTGAATGTTTGCATTTGATTTATGGCCAGAACTCACTATTCATTTTAGGTAGGTACAGCTGCCAAAGGACTCCTACTCTGTATATTTTACTTCTGGCTCAGAAATGCGTTTTATTAGCCCATAAATTAAGCTTATGGAAGATTTTCAAGCTACAAATTCATTGGGGGGGAGGGGTAGAATTTTTGAGCTGGATCACAGAACTTTTTTCTACTATGATTCAGAATGCTGCTGCCACTTGTAGGGAGTAAAGAATGGGAAAAGCTCTACTTTCGCATACAATTTTAGCAGCACAGCGACATTTCGTAAGGAAGGCAGAAGTCATTAGACATATAAACAGTCTGAAGGAATTACCACATTCTGAGTGTGGGAGCTTGTGAGTCTTGTTATATTTTCTACTCTTTCCCTAAGATAACAAAATCATTAGTTAAGCCCTCAAAATCTGATGTTTATTTTTTTTTAAATCAGAATGTTTTCTTGGTTTTATTTTTATTTGTTTGTTTGTTTGTTTGTTTTTCTAATTTATTCATTAATTTATTTTTATTGATCAACTTTTTAATTTTCTTACTTTTAGAACACCTGTTTGCAAGCTTTTCTTCACAACAGTGGTGGCTTGGAAACAGGACACTTTCAAAATTAAGGGATTGACTACCATGATTTATTTCATGGGGATTTTACAGAATTTTACAGAAAAGCACCTGACCACATATAAATAATGTGACAAAGTTTACACAGGAAACCTGAGATAGTTCAGGTATAAGCACTCGGCAAGTTACCTAAGAAAAAATTACTGATGCACTTCTCGGCGGTGCTTTAGTTGTACAAGCTTCCTTCATGTCTAGGCTACACATATCAAATAAGTAATTATTTTAGATCGCTATAATACGTCGTGTTGTAGTTTCAAATGCTTTGTTTACAAGTTTTTGTACATCATTTTTCATTTTGCGTTTGGACAGCTAGCACCACAGGATTAGGCATAGGGCCATTTGTACGGCTGCAGTCTCACCGTCACTGCAGCCGCGGTTGGGCTGTTGAACCAGGCTGAAGCAGGTAGCATTTAATTTCATTGCCATCTAGTGGCAACAACTGTGAATTCTTTGACCGTCTTCCAAGGTCTATTTTTGCACTGTTTCCATCTGACTTCTGTGAAACCTATCATTGCTAACAGAGGAAAACAACCCAGGTAATTAAGTTGAGTTAGAACTGTGGTCTGACTCATTCCAGCTGACTTCCTTTACTAAATTACATTTTGACTGCATTTCTGTAGAGTGTGTAATGTTGGTTCCAGAGGTTCCTCAAACCATTTCCAATATAGTTTATGAAAGAGATAACAAATAATACAGGAAGCAGGCACCAGTGGTAAAACCAAAGTTTGGGGATTCAGTAACTTTGGTTCTCTTTCTGCTTTAATAAATGCTATGACCATGGGTAAATCACATACAATATTTTGATCCTAGTTATCCCTTTCTAAATTTGTGTTCAGTTTACTTATTAGTTTAGGAGACTTTTCTGAGGTTTAATTAAAGAATTACATGCTAAGCACTTTCAAAACCTGAAAATTAAAGAGACTATAGAAATATGGAGTATTTCTGTCCTTAGCATTATTTGTTTGCTTTGTGATGCATTTCCCATTTTATTGATGGACTGTAATTGCACACCTCCCTCAGATACTACCTAGAATAAATCCTTCCAACATAGTGGGGAGGAACACAGAATGTTTATGTTTCCCAGTCATGAAAAGTCTCCTGTTGCAGTAAGGTCAGACATTCATTTCGTAGTACTCTCAGTTCCTGAGGGCAGTTTATGCTGTTAGTTCATTTTGCTCTCTGTCAGAGACCTGTCTTCCCATGACTGCCAAACATTTGGAGCAGTCTTTTGGATTTTTTCTCAGGCTAAAGAACTTAAAACCTACATAGATTTATCCCTTCTTATAAACAATTTATTTATTTGCTTTTAGACTGGTAAAATCAGCTGCAGCAGTGGCAGTACTAGGTATCATTAGCCTAAACCTCACATTTGTGGCAGGATGTCAGGTCTGATCATGCCATCAATTGAATGCCCTTGCTGACTCGTTGATTCATGCTGAAAGACGTGCCAGCTCATTACTCAAATCAGTGGCACAGATAGGACATTGTCTCACAAACACAAAATAAGGGAATAACATCTCTCTCTGAGAGGTAGGAATACAATCATCACAGTGTTGCTATGCATAAGAAGGACTTAGGAGAGACACTCAACTCCTAAATAAATTACATGGAAGTGCAGAGGTTTTGGCTGTGTGTTGAACCTGGGGAATAGGTATGAATGAGAGGACCACTCATAATTACTCTTGCATTAAGCATAACCCTGTAATGCATCCCCTGAAGTTGAAAGAAATTGGTAGAGAAAGTTTAAGGAGTAAAGCTGGCTTAGGAGAAAGCGTAGGTGCAAGGCTTATGTCAACTATAAAGAAAACCCCAGAGAAGCAGCTCTGAATTCTGACAGTTTGCAAATATTCTCACACTACTTCATCACATTTAACCATCTGTCTGAGCATTTAAGAGACGTTGATTCTGAAAACATGGCAGGGACCATTCTCCTAACCTGTCACCCTGCATATCATTAAGTGAAATAGATGGATTTTTTAAAACTAGACACTGACTGACCCAGTGATGATGACAGTGTAGCTTTATGTTATGGTAAAGTTTTCTAAAGCTATGACTATTTTGTATTTACTACATACATTAACTTATATCGAAAAAAAGAACAAGAAACACTAAAATATTAGTGGATGCCACTTGGATTTTGGATTATAGAATCCAAATAACCAAATCAGATATCTACAATCCTCATTTGGTGTCTCAGTGGGTAGATTTAGATGCCTCAATATGGCAGTGAAGAAAGCTTATAAAGATCATGCAATCTAATAAATAGAAGAAATAAGACAGAAAGTCATTGATACCAGCCTTCAGTAGAGCCTAGGTAGAGTTCTTGGATGAGAGAGCTCTAGAAAGGCCTGAGATCTAGAAGAAGCTACAAGCATTTTCTGGAGAAGAGAGATGCATACAGATACAACTCTGAGTGACAAAATCAGGTTGTCTTTTTTCTTTCTTCTCATCATTCCACATTTCTAAACTAACACAGTCGTAAAGAAGAAAGAGGAACACAGAGAAGCAAGATTTCCTACAAGCTAGCATTAACTGTATTTTCCTGAAAAATAAGTCTAATTTCCTCAAAAACTGACAACAATGATCTTCCACCCAAGAGCAACACAAGACACTGTCTTGAGAACCACCAGCTAGTAGGAATATCCATATCCATGTATAACTTGTGACTCTTCTCAAGCAACAGTTTAGAAGAATCTCCTAAACTATGTCTCAAAGAACTTGGTACAAGTTTCTACAGCTTAGCCATAGACATCTAGACAGCAGTAGCCTCTAAAGGGAAGGCATTTCCTTAACACAAGCTCTTTAAATCCTTGAAAGAGATGAAAAAATGACTCAGTTCTATGTTCTAGTATGCTATTACATTATTTTGAGGGGTTTTTCCATTCTCTGAGGTGTCCCCCTAAACCATCACCCCTAAGGCTTTGTGATTGCAAAGTACAAATGAGCTGCAGGTGCTTAGATTTTGTGATTACTCTAACCTGCTTGGGATCAACAATGTACCTGTGAATTTAGATCCAGATACTATCTTATTTTCCTGAGCTTATGATTTATTTTTTAAAGCTGACTATTTTCACATAAAAAAAAAAAAAAAAAAAAAAAAAAGAGTGATTCTGATTTTGCTCATGCTCTAAATCAGAGTAGTGTTAAATGAGGGCAAACAACATTGGAACCAACATTTATTATGAATAGGAAATATAGTAGTTCAGAATTAATCATAGAAAATGGCTAAATGCTTAGATACTTGGGCTATGTAAAGTAGAACAGCTATTAGGATTCTCTTGGTTTTAGTACAAAGGCATTTGTGTAAAAAATATACATAATCTTCCCAAGGTAAAAGGACTCATTCAATCCTTAGGGGCAAGATTTAAAGCCAGCATTTGTCTCTGTGATTCTCTGCTGGCACTGTTCCTTACTGGCAGCATATCTTCTCTAGAGCATAGCTGCCAGTGTGACTATTCAGCATTGTTTAATTTGAGCTGCATTAATTTCTGGCTCGAGGTTTTGGTTGGAAATCCAGAATTCCTGGAAGGCTTGGAGGCCAACAGCAATAGCAAGCATCACCTGATATGCTGTGATGCCAGCTCCAAATTCCCACCACAAGCAGTTAGTTTCTAAGAATGCTAATGAATATAATGAGCAATTGGTGGAATTTACCTTTTTCAGCTAGAACAGAAAAATCATTTTTTTTTAAATGAACTGATGTTATCTCAAAACATAATCAGAAAATAGACACTTTAAATGCCTAAATATGTGCCCAACATGTTCTGCTTTGTTTATACTTTTTGTGGGCTGGTTGAGAGTAAAAAATCCTCCTCAGCCTGCAATTGCATTGTAAATTCTATGGCTCAGATTTTTTGATCACAGCTTTCCATCCCTCTTAGACATGTCACAACCTTGAGGAATTATGGTCATTTAATCATCATTGAACATTTCTATGTTCAGCCTTCAAGCAGTGACACCAAAACTCCTATTCATAAATGACAGCTGAATTCATTTACCCTATTGCTTTCTGTGGTACTTTACAAATCAGCTAAAGTTCACCTTTCTCAATAAAGCAGAGTTTATCATCCCAATGACCTTCTAGGGCCTTTTTGAAATTTTTTTTTTTTTTTTTTTTTGTGTCAGTTTATAACAAATGATTCAATATCAGTATAAACCTGAAGATCCGGAAAGAATGACAAAGGATTAAGCTTGGAGCTAAGGTATAGTTTGCAGAAAACATTTGCTTCCAAGATATTTGAAGTAGACAATCTGTGATCAGCCCGAAGATATGTTGCACAACTTCAAAGCTACTTAGCTATCTGACCAGTAGCAGAATAGGACATTTCCAAAAAAAGCTTCTGTCACATTATGGCCTTAACTATGCTGGGAGCTAGAGAGAAACTAGATGCAATGCAAGTTTCAGTTCCTCTATACTAGTGACTGGTTACTAGTTTCTTTTCCAAACTTCTTTATGGCTTAGTTTAATCAATTTGCAAAATAGATTAGAAAAATGCTCTTATGACAGAATAAACGGATGCACCTACACTGCCATGCAAAACCCGTCTTTCATACAGGGCTGGAGGTTCATCCGCATTACATACATAATGAAGCATGACTCTGGCCACTAAAGAAAGATCTACATGGTAGATCTACATGAAGGTTTTTTTCAGATGTTATTGTGCTCAAAGAATACTCCAGACCTTCCTTCACACCAGGGACTTTTTATATAATGATCATCTTCACCTCCTTCTTTTTCCCTTTGAAAATATCACATGATCAACAGAGGATCTGACATTTCCAGACCCAGAAACAAATGAGGTTAACTGGAACTTAAATTCTGACTGAGTTTGGACTACCTACATGACAGTGGATATTTATAAATCTGAATCTCAGGAGTATCCCTTGTTTTATAGGCATTGTGTGATCCCAAATATTTCATAAAGATATGTGTAGGCAGTGTTCAAGTGTGTGAGGCAAGAGGAAAAGAAGGTATACATTTCCATTAGCTATACTGCAAAATCCATCGTCTGATATTGTCTCATATAGAAAAATTGTAAAATCAGTTGTTAAACTGAGGCCCACAATAGGCTGAAACATTCCATGAGAAATTAAAGAAGGTGGTGACTGAGTCTACAGAGCATAGGATTTTAATCAATGAGTTTTTAGGAGAAATGTCATATTTAGCAAATGGAAGTTAAAAACAAATTTGGCGGAGCATAGCATGAACTTCAGCTTGAATAGTTCAAAGGAAACAGTTTGTGCAAGGAAATGTTTCATTATAAACTTGACAAATAGAAAAGAAGTGTAAAGTCATGCTTCAAGTGGGATTTCTGGGTGGGGTGAGAAATGTATTATTTTTTGGTTTATGCTTTTTGCCACTCTAGGGAAAACAAAAAAGTTTTTATGAACACAGAAAAAAAAAATCACAAACAGAACAGTTATTATTTGGAAAGGGAATTTTTTTAATTTCTTTTGGCTTCTTCCAGTCCCATTGATTTGGTTTATGTTATATCTGAAAAAGATCAATGACAAAAGAAACAGAAAGCAATTTCACATCTGTTCTGCCATCAATACTTGAGAAAAGGAAGGAGATTTACATGTATTACTCCTTATCATTAATGGATGCTATGTGTGTAAATCCTAAATTCATCAAAAGGGAAGAATAGACTTTGTGTGTCATAAAAATTTCAGTGGGAATTATACAGGGAGTACTCACACTTGCATTGACAATAATTTCAGTTTAACAGGGTGTATTCACCAGTTCAGAGGTAGTTTGTTTTATACAGGCATAGGTAACACTGCAAAGAAAACATGAAAGTGGTTATAGTTAAGATACTTGTCTGGGCTTTAGACAAATTGAGATCAGTCCCCACTGTCATAAAAAGGTGCCAATCTCATTTCATGTAATCTCTCAGTGCCTCAGTCATGTACCAATAGATATAATAACCTTTCCTTTCACTCACACTTCATCCTTCTTGACATTTCAGATTGTCAGCTCTTTGGGATTTGAATATGTTTTAACACATGCAAAGGCCAATACATTTGCAGTCAAATGTAAAGTAATCTAAATTAGGTATAATGCATCTGTGCCATTTAGGAATTTCAAGTTGTCAAATGAACCTTGAGACTATGCTAATTGCTGTGCACCAAGACTTTATATATATATATATATATGTCTGTTGGAATTTAATTTTTTTGGAGTTTCTTCCAGAATTGCCGGTTTACATTTGCAGAATTTGTCTCACCGAACTGAACCAGTAGCTCATCATATCTCTCATATGGTCTTTAGAAATGAATTTCCAAAAACAGCTGTCCACCTGAGTTTCACAGGAAAGGAATATGACAGGTTCATAGGATAATTCAGGGTGAAAAGTACCTCATGAGGACTCTAGTCCAATCCCTTGGTCAAAGCAAATTCATCTATGAGGCCAAACCAAGGCTCAAGGTTTTATCCAGTTGGGTCTCAAAAACTGCCAAGGCTGGAGATTGCACAGCTGCTGGGCAGGCTGTCCCACTGCTCGACTGTCCGTACAGTGACAGAGGTTCTTCTTACATCTAGTCTGAACCTCTGTGGTTTCAGCTTATGCTGTCTCTCATCCTCCAACCTTGCACTGCTGTGAAAACTCTCTATAATCCTGTCAGTCCTTGTCAGTCTTTGTCAGTATTGGGAGGCTGCTTTCACATACTCCTGAAGATACCTTACTGTAAATATACCAGGAGCAAATACTTTCAGAATATTATACTGGGCAAACTATTTTAGCAGTTTTTACCAGATGACCCACTTATCTCAAATACAAGAGCTCATGTTTATATTTTATCTCTGATCCAGGAAAAAAAAGATCAAACCTGAGGTGTATGTTCTGCACATCAGTGAGAGTTCTTGTCCAGCGAAAGTTCTGTACAACAAAGACTGACAGTAGGAACTGGAAAAGAGAATGTTGCTATACTCAAGGTTTATTTCATATCACTCAATATAATAGGAAACAAGCAAGCAGTACATGTATAAAATTATGCACAGAAATATTGACATGGCATATGGAAAAACAATAAGGAAACATGAGTGCTTGTCACAACTGCTTTCTAGCTTTTTCCAAGACACTTCTGGAAGCTTGCAAAACATCTGTACTTTTGTTTTGTAGGAGAGGTGATAATTTTAAACCTCCTTGGCAGAGCTTGAACCTTTTCAATTTTTTTTTTTTTTTTTTTTCTGAGAACTGTAACAGAAAAGAAAAGAAAGTGAGATCCTACCACATTCTCGGTTTACAGAATAAGGTGCCAGCCTGATGGAACTCAGCAGAGAACAGCGGCCAGTAGAAAAATTGTTTTAGAGATTCAAAGGCACCTACACCATTTAATGAGAGAAAAAATAATGGGATAATAAGGCTACAGAAACTATTTTAATGGGGAAAAAAAAGAAAAGAAGAAAAAAAGAAAAATAAGATATTGCCTCTTATTTAAAGCTATTAAGCTATTGATAATTATGACTTAATTTACATTTTGGTCTGATTTATAAACACTAGTGAAATCCACAGCTATTTGGTAATCAGATAACATTGACTTTACATCTTAAAACGAAGTTACGTGATTAACCTTATATAATATACCTTGAAATATGTTAAATCCATGTGAAAGAGACTGATACCAACAACACTAGTAACAAAAACCCGAAGTGGCAAGGATTTTATTGAAATTCAGGATTCCAAGAGACTTCATGCGTATTTGATCAGGGAAAGTATCTGCAAAGCTAGAATTTACTTTAGCTAAATGTGACCCTAAGGTGATCACCATAACAATTATGTAACTATAGCTATACTTTTATATTGCGCTGTCAGACAGAGAATGACATGAAGACCTATGCAGTCACAAGGTCACAAGAGTATTTGCTCAGATTGCCACTTCTGTGTCAGTTTTAGTACCAAGTCTGCCTATCTGAGGGTCAGGATCAGTTGTACTATTTTGAATATGAGTTTAGTGTAAGCTATCATTCACAACAGAGTTTGTGAACAAGACCAGCATTCAGTGGCACAGAGGGGCCTGAGAGCTTCTGTAAATATCTGTTATTACAAAAGTAACAACATAATTTTTTTTAATCCAGAAGACCGTAATAAAAATCATACTTTTCTTCCAAATCATTCTTTTTAGATTCTCCTTAGTCAGTAGAGCAGACACAGAGAAAATTGCTTTAATCTTTTCTCCACATTGGGATGTTAGTTTATATGCAGAAACATTTTTTATATATTTGTATAACTCCAGAATGTAGTTAAAAATGCACATGATTCTTAAAATAAAACCATGAGTTACTCTACCAAACATCATCTACGTTTATAGCATTCTCAGACACTAGTGTTCTCTCCAAGTGAATTGCTCCTTTCTAGGAAAGATAAGGTCATATCAGGAAAAGAAAAAAGCAAGACAGCGTCCTGATTTTGACATGTGTGCCAAAAGAAATACCCCTGATTGACTATTGAACTGGAAATTAGACCTGATCAAGTTTGCCTTAATTTTTGTTCAATAAGTGTCAGGCTATTAAAAAATCATAGAGAAGAAAAGAAGTGTAAAGATCGGGATTTTCTATTTATGTAGATTTTGATTTATTCCATTAAACAACCCCTTGACAAGAAGGTCAAATAAAACATTTTCATGCTCTTTACATCTGCCTGCAAATCTTACTTAACGTCTGCCGCCTTATCACTTTCTTCTTTCTCTGTGTCAAACTGAGAGTCTGAATTCCTACTTAATGTAACAGATAAGCAGGGATCGTGTTAGTTATTAGGTTATGTAGGTTTTGTTACTTCCTTTATAGGTTATATCAGCATTTGTGGGGGAAACATAGAACATTTTTCTTTAGCAATGGATCAAGCATTTCCTTTTTTTCCCCTCCTTTTCCTCTCCATATATTTCTTCCTAACCTTTTCCACTAACTGAAACACTCACTTCCACTATTATTTGTAATCTCCTCAGGCCTTAATTAATTTTCCTTGGTCTTGAAACAATTGGTTTGTTGATTTCAATATTATTTTTCCAATAAACTTTTGCTTAAGTGCTGACTATTCTCTTGAAAATAAATATCTCACAAGGCAGTTCCCTGAGGGAACATAATGCCGCTGACCAAATGAATTGCTTGGTGAAATTATATTGTTTCTATTGAGAGTCTAATAGATTAATCCCTGATCTTTCCAATATTTAATAGTTAAATGTGTTGGGATATGCAGTGTCTTTAACAGTTGTTTCATGAAAGCTCTTTTCCTTAGTGATTTTAGTCTCAATTACAAGATTCTGGAATTCAGTCTTCTTATTTCATCTAGTAACTATCACTTGCCAGAAGCAGCTAGGATTGTCATTAGACAAACCTTATGCTAACATTCCTTAACAGGATCTCATGTACATTCTGCCTTTCAAGAAAGTTAGACACATTTAATGATTTAGTCCATAATGATTGATCATTTGTATCAATCCTGTTTTTAATTCACATAGTACTGTGAAATGTCAGGCTCTTCAAGGGATCGCTTCAAATTACCTTGTCATGCTAAGATCTTTACCGCAAAATTCTGGAGCTTCAGATCTACATGAAGATGATAAGCATTTTCAAAAAATAGTAAAACAAACTTTATGTAAACCTAAAGGGATAAAATTTTAGCATCCTTCAGTAACAATATAACCTTAACTATCTTTCTAGTATCTGCAAAATTATTTTTGACAGCCAGCAAATACTGGTAGTCAGCTGATGAATTAAAACTGACTCTGTCCAAACATGCCTTTGACATGCATTTTGGTGTTGGAAAACTATTCAGGATTTGGTATCATATTATTTTCTGATATCATGTGTGTTATCTTAATACAGAAGGTAAAAATTGAGGTGTTGAAAATCTGTCCCCTTAGTGTAATGTTGAATATTTGGTGAGGAATTTCTGTTGAAACATTGAACACATTAAAAAGAAAAAAAAATAGTTTTTCTGACTCCACTAGAATATCTTGCATGCTTCCTGAAAGTTAAGGTTGCAAATTATTACAAATAAAGAAATTATATGGAGTTACATTACTGTAAAATAAATTTAAGGCATATAGACAAGACAATCTTCTTATATACATATATACTAATAATTTATTCTTTCAGTATGTCAAATATATTAATTTTAAATATTGCAAACAGTTGTTGAGATTATAAAATAGTCAAAACAATTTAATTGCTTCATCACAAGACTGTTGTCACAGCTGATCCCTAATATATGCCCCCTTTAGTCAACGATATTATACATGCAATGGTTATCTAGGAGACATTCAGAGTTATTTCCTGAGATATTTGACTAAGTGAAATGCTCTCAAATGACAAAACAATTAATTCTTCCTATAGAAGTAAATGCATTATTTTTAAATAAAACTTTTGGAGACCCAAGGAAATAACACTGACCAAAATGACAGATATACTTGAACTTTCTTATTTCATACTTAACTGACTTCCAAAAGAACAATCCTATAGTAGCATTCAATATACAATATACAATACAGAATACAACACAACCTTTCAGGTTTCTTTGCAAAAGGTTAGCTCACTTAGATAAAAGGAAAAAGGAATTTATTTTTTTTTTAAAAAAAGAAAACTTTCAAAGCCTCAGTTTAAAATACTTGGATTATAAACTGAAGTGTGAAATAAATTAGTATTTAATTCAGACCTTCTTCCTTCTAATTTAGACACATTTCTTAAACTTCTGGTTGATAAGAAAACTGTCGGTCACTAATAGAATTACCTCTACCTAAATAATGAAAATCTCACACAGTTTGTGTTGGACATGCACCATTTCCCCTATCTTGTACTATAGTTGAACATATCAGATGTCTGCTGCCTCTTCATCTTAAAGATGGATGCCTTCCATCATGTTTCTTTTATTTTATTTATGACTTGCCCTTATTGATGTAGCACAAACTAACCTTTCACATTATTTTGGCATGCTTGATGCTTTCTGTTTAACACTGGAACATAAAACAAAAGCATAGAAGGTGCTATATATGTCAAACTGTTATAAAAGGACATAGCTGAGGGCCACTGTTAATACCAACCAGACATTTAGGTTAATACAGTGCACAGGAGTTCATAATCTTTATCTTAGAGGTTTTGGCTATGTCAAATACATCGTAATCAATGAATCTGTGTATCTGAACTGAATTTATATGCATGATGAACCTGGATTTCAGTGTTGTTAGTACTGACTACAGCACTCAGTCATGCATTGAGTGCCTACTGCAGATTAGAAAACATTATTGATCTTTGTTGCCATCTTCCCCCCCCCCCCCCCCC
>NW_020799101.1:20648867-20670147 GCF_003259725.1 Athene cunicularia
CAATATAACCTTAACTATCTTTCTAGTATCTGCAAAATTATTTTTGACAGCCAGCAAATACTGGTAGTCAGCTGATGAATTAAAACTGACTCTGTCCAAACATGCCTTTGACATGCATTTTGGTGTTGGAAAACTATTCAGGATTTGGTTTTTCTTGTCATTATACAGGGTACCTTCAGCTATAGTGCACAACAGTGTCTTATGACATACTTTTTCCATTCACCATGAAAATGCCACTCAAAGATGAAGTTTCTATTTCTTTTCTTTGGAATGGCATTTTAAATTGAACAATATTAAAATAATCTGTTTCAGAGAAAGAACACATGCACAAATAGGACAGTAAACCAAGAATTTCATCACATAGCTGGATAGAGTTCTATAGCAAAATTGACAAAATAATACTTCCTCAACTGTGTGTGTTAGCCCTCAGGGTCTTGGTTGTACAATGAGCAAAATTTAACCTTGGGGAGCAGAACTATATTGTACACATATGTAATGCACTAGATGTGGAGCAGCAGAGTGACAGCTCTAATACATGCTGCAGGGCAACATCTTACAATGAGAATGGAATTGTTCTGTGTCTGGAATTTCAGGGAAATCAAATAACTTACTGTTATGTGGCCATGAAAATCTCATCATTTCTGTTGTTTCCACTCTATGCCTTGCACATATTTTATTAAAAATGATTTAAGTTCATCCTGGAGTAGCCACAAGCCATTTAGGCTCTAGACTCAGATCGAAAACTATTGACAGTTCAGCACAGTACTCTTATAATGTAAAGTAGACTAGAATATGGTGCTATTGCATTGCTATGCATTCTTACTCTTGTACTTCCTTCTGTTTCTTCTTGCTTTCTTGTATATGCTATACCTTAATTTAAACATTATCTACTCCTGCCAGTGGGCTACATAGAAGAAACATAGTCAAAATGAAGAACAATTAACTTTCATGTAGCACTAATACTTGGGCAATCTTCATTAGAAGGTAGATAACACTCAGTTGATTTGGTTTTTGGAAGGCATGTTCCAAATATAATTTCATATTTCCTCTTGGAACAATTATTTTGAAACTCCATGATTACAGGCACAGCCCTGTAAAATGTATCAAAACCCCAAAATTTCTTTTGAAGCATAAATTTAACATTGCTACTGTTTACTTTTAGTATTGTGACAGCTTTCTGTCAGATGTATGTATGATCACTTCTGCTCTAAAAGTATAATATCCTCTATATAAGATGAAAGACAATAGGGAGATACTGAAAAGAGAATCAAGAAATCATAGAACAGGTTGCAGAAGAAGGGACATTTAAAGATTATCTAGTCAAACTCCCCTGCAAGGAGCAGGGACATCTTCAACTAGATCAGGTTGCCCAAAGCCCCATCCAGTGTGGCCTTGAATGTTTCCAGGGATGGAGCATCTACCAGCTCTCTTGGCAACCTGTTCCAGTGTTTCACAACTCCAAATTCAGTGACAGAAATGTGAGCTTGGTTTGCTCCTACAATTAAGAAATTTACTTGTGACCCCACCCGTATCTAGAGTCCATTCAGGCTGAGAGGAAAGAATTGTCTGATTAGGGTGAAACTTCTCAGAACTCTAGAAATTAACAAAATTGGCAAGTGGATATTATACAGATTTTGTATTCTATATTATTTTTAATGGAAATTTATATGTATTGCAGTTTGATTCCCATTTTAGATATCCTAATTTCTCTCTTGATATCACTACTTGTGTTTGAAATGAAACCATTATTTACAAGTAGGAGAAAAATACATAGAAAAATTTAATTTATGTGCTGAACATATTTATGTATGTTCTCTTTGGAAAGTGTTTTTACTTTGACTCAGTTTGTACTATCTTTTTTCAAGCATTATGCCACTGAAGTGGAAGGACACTTGTGAGAGGTATGAGTAAGAGTAAAAGAACAATGAGAAAGAGCCAGTAAAATTACTGGGAATTTGTCTGAATAATTTCAAATCTGGAAACAAAGTTTGAACATTAGCTGGTTCTTATTTTATTCAAATCACTTTGCTAATCCCTATAAAAATATATATCATACATTTTAAGTATCTAGAGTTTTGTCTGCTTTGCTAATGTGCTCTATCAGGAGACTGTTAAATCATTTTGCAATAATATTGTCCCGGGTAACTTTGTGAGCAGTGTGGGTTTAAAAGGTTCTGATGGTCAACACTACCTGAAATGTGTCCAATAACCACAGAAATGAGATCTAATTGAGGCAAATACTGGAGTAATGTGTTAAATCTGCCAGGCTTCCCGTTATAACACCAGGTAAAAATTCTCCCTTGGGCATTACTTGGCATAAGAGTTCTCAGGTCTGAGGGAAAGTAAAACATCCAAACGCTCAACATTTTTTAAAACAAAAAAAAATATAGAAGATAAATTACTTCTTTCTCTGCTTCTGCAAATTTAAAACAAGAGATTAATTTCTTAAAAATAACATTTTGGTAGTAAATAGTCCTAGCAAACTGAATTTCTGGGCTTGTTGAGGCCTTTGAAGTAAGAAGTAAAATCAGAAGTGATGAGGAAAGTCTGACATTTTGGTTCAGATTTATTAAATATTTGAGGGTACATGCTACCTGTTTATGACTGTATAACAAACCTCTCCAACAGCTTTTGTTTGCTGTCTGGGTTTCTTGTTACTGTAAGTAGAAATGTTTCAGGAAGGAGAGTGATGTAGCAGCCTTGAGGTCACTTCTCTGCTGTGTGCTTTAGGTGTAGGTAACTAGTTCTATCACCTCTCCTCGATGTCTGGCTGGAAACAGTGTGTGGGTCTGGACCTTTGCGCAGTTCCTCAGGTGGGAAGTGCCCATATTTCCTCTTACCTCTGGAGTGTACCAAACACTGCGATGGGGGGGGGAAACAATCCTTGTGGTCTGAGCAGTACTGCTTTTAAAATCTTCAACTGCTTTTGGGGCTACATTGCTACAGAACTGACTAATGACACAGTTGACTATTGGGAAAGCACAGAGGGCAGTATATTGCACCTACTGCAACAAGATGAAGTACAAACTGCAAACCACAAATCATGCTCATGGTTTGGAAGCAGGTGAATATTATTTTGCCAGATTCTCAGACAGTCGTAAAGGAGGAAGAAATGACAAGCTCCTCTATGCTCAGTGAAGAGTCATCTAGCTTGCAAGCAGAAAATAGAGTAGACTACATTATTTTTTTTTCCCCCTCTTTTGAAACTGGAGAAATGCTTTTTGTCCCTAATGTGAAACTGTAAACATTTGGCTCCAAAAGAATTCCTGAAAGAAAGCTTTCTCGTATGGCATTTCACTGCCATGGGCAGAAGTAGAAAATGCTGTAAATTTTATGAGAAAAATTATTCTGTGGTGATTCATAGCACAAACGTGAAGGCCTATGTATTGAAGAGAGCTTTTAGGTACTTATTCACCATATGAGAAGCTGGAGCATGATTCCTGGCCACCCTGATTTTGCATCTATCCTCTTGGGTAAGGTGTGAGGCAGTTGCCAAAGTGGGAAGTGCGCCAGCAATCCTCACCACCTGCCACAACAAGATGTTGTGACTCTGAGCAGCTCTAAGTCTTCTCTAATTTATATTCACAGACAAATCAGCGCTTTACAATGTGGGAAATGGAGGAACCTAGTTTTACCCAGGCTGAAAAAGAGAATCCGTACCTTGAATCTCTGAATTTCTCACAGTTCACTTGTTTCTGTACAAATTTTATATACCAGATGATGAACTTCATGCAATTAAAGGGAATGAATACTAATATTATATGCTTTGCTATGATCCCCTTTGAAACATTTTTTTTTTCTAGTCAGATTTCTGGTATCCTGTGCTCAAACAAACTCATTTTGGAATTAACCAGGGAAAATAATAGTGAAATTTATAAAAGCAGAATGAAAGCACCCAGCAGAGGCCAAAGCATGGGAGATTTATATTTATAACTAGATGTGAGGATAATCAGAGGAACACCAATGATTTACAAACGTATTCAAGTAGAAAAGGATATAAAATATCCATGAAAACATTTATGGGAGAAATCAGAAAAACACTGTCAGAGAGATCTGGCTATAAGAGTCACCATGTAGGAGAAGTGGAAGCATAAATGCCAATAGCTTTTAAGATAGAATTTGAATGAAATTACAGGCTATACTTAATTCAAACAGCAGCAAAACAACTCCTATGTTACTGGCTATTCTTTTAATAAAAATATACTAGAATATAAAAGAATTTAAGGAACCCTCATTACTTATTAAAGGTATTAGTAGAAAGTGAGAACTGATCTCCACATTATAATGAGTAGTAGGACCTTCTAGAAGAAGAGAAATGACAAAAAATACTTCAAATCCATAAGCAAAACTGCCCATCAGTGGAAGTTACAGGGATGACATAGTTGCAGTAAGTTTTGAAATGCAGGAGTGGGTCAGATTTGGCCTACTAGAGTCAATAGAGGAAGTGAGATGCCCAGAGAAGGCCACTGGTGCAGGATGAACAGCCATTTCTTCTTGTCAGCATTGTACCACCTTCAAGGGCTCTGATTTCCACTGCAACCATGCAAAGTCAAGAACTCTTAAATCAAGGACAGACCACTACTATCCAATCTGCTAGCAGTCAGCACAGATTTCATGTACCGCAAACACACATTTTGTACTATTTTCATTTTCTGAGAGAGGTAGAAGACAGTGCTGTGAGCAGCATTCAATACAGCTAACTCATCTTGAACACCCAGCAGGAATGTTCGAAGTAAACAGTTGCAAACAAAGCTGCTTGAAAATTTTCAAATGCATTTTTGTGGAGATGTAGGTACTTCACTTAACACTGAATATATTCACATCAACCTACTGGTTTTCCTCTTTTTTTTCTATTGTTTCCTTCTTCTTTTCACCAATTCCTGCTCACAAAAAGGAAAGCAGAGAAAACAAGGGATGAATGACAAAGATAAAGTTGCAATAAATTAAAACTATCGAATCAAAAAATAAAATGTTTTCAACATCACTGCAGACTAAGAAAAATATTCACAAAAAAATAATGAAAAGGCATTGACAACATTAAAAAAAAATCTTTGTTATAATCTGTGCATTTTTATAAGTTTTTTTGGAAAGTCAACCAAAAAACAGACAGAGCCAAGACCTATCGTTTTGTTTTCTATGAAAATCTTTTATAAACCCTTATAGGACCAAATTCTGCTACATTTTTTTGTCCTTTCCCTCTCTTCTTATCCAACCATTCTTTTTCAATCAAAGGAACAGGACCGATTGTTAATAAAGGCAGAATTTGGGGCTTAATTTGTACTTCTAAACACGTCTCATCTGCCTGAGACCAGATCTAATGTATTCCCTTGTTGAATTTAGAATAGAGCCATGGAAACTGAGCATCTTACTTAAGTCTTAAAGAGCTGCCATCTCATTCAAGGCATGAACCTTGAATTTAGTGTATGCATCACAGCTGCAAGATTCAGCCCTTATGAACCCACACTACTCTGTATAGTAGGTCTTACACCATCTCGGTAAGAAAATATGATATGACAAACACTTTGCAATTTCTTTAATGTGTGTTAAAAATATTATTGGTTTAGTAACTAAAATATTAAACCACACTCACCCTTTATAATTAATTGATCTACTCTCAGTTGAAACCCCATAACTTTGGAAATCTGGAAAGGTGAAAATTTATAAAAAATCTCCTTTTACTTTATAAAAATGATCTTTTGCCCTATACATCTGTAAAATTTAAAATGAGTGCAATTAAAAAAAAAAAAAAAAAAAAAAAAGTGAAATGTACCATGGTTTTCAATTGCTTTCAATTACCATTAAACCTTTTTGAGAGCAATTTGCATAATGTTTCATAAACATGTAGGCAGATTAACCTTTTTAGTTAATTTATTCATTAGCAGTAAAAATTCAAAGCACCTCTTATGAGAAAATAATGTCTTGCTGTTAAATTACATGGAAACAAAGCAATTGGGACATAGCTGCCTCAGTTCTCCCTGTGTCAAAGCACAAAACAGAGGAGAGAATAAAGCTTTGCCTGTTATCAGAGTGTTGATTAAATCGCCTGTTTGTGAACAATTAGCAGTATTACAAGAAGATTAGGGGAAGTATTAATTAGAGATGGGTTAGAGGAGTTTTGCCTGGAGCAGGTACCTGCAAATATGGGGAGGAAAGAATGGAAAAGTATGAGAAAAGACAGAGGGTTTGACTCTATATTGCCTTAAATCTCTTAAAATGTCTTACATTCTGTCAATTGAAAATGTGGTGATTTATCACTATTTTTTCTGTTACTCTGTGGTCCCTTTGCATGTCTATAACTGGCTGCTTGAGATAGAAAGAAGCAGCCACAGTTCCTTCTTCCCCAGTGTGATCCTCATCCTTCATTTTGACTCTGACTGAATGAATTCTTCAAATGTTATACCATTGTTCATATGTGGGAATGAAAAAAGTGGATGAAGTTTGTACACTTATGTAGTCTTTTATTAAGCAGGCTCTTAAGGCTTTTTCTGCAACAGGAGATTAAACTATTCCCATGAGCTGGAATTGAATCATTTGAAGATTAACTTTAAGGAATTGGCAGGTCTATCACTTTGGGTAAGATTATACAACATTTGTTGATACAGGCAAGAATAGCATATAGAGGACATCTGCTTAACTGATGAAGATAGTCAGATCTTGAAGGAGTAGTCTGACTGTTTACACCAGTTTTGTACCTGTGCTTGAATCTCTTTATTAAGAAATAAAATGAAACCTTTCTGCACATGTGCACGTGCAGACTGATATCAGCTGACACATGCTCTGTCATGTATAATAATGCTATCCATTGTCCATCTGGAAAAGATATAATGAACAAGATTTCAAAGTTAAGGAAATTCCACACATCCTTCTGGTGACTCAAAATGGGCAGATTATACAGGTGGCACGAGAATGTAGAAATCATTAAGTGCACGAGTATTCAGGGGTATTAGATTACCTAATAGTAATTATTATTCATGTTTCTTTTGCACTGCTGTCATGTGCTGCTAATGGAATGTGCTTGACTTAACTGATGTAAGTCAACCACAAAAGTTGCAACAATCTCAAACCAATCTCTGGAAAGAGCTCACAAAAATAAATAGATTCTCTACAGAAATTTAAAACAGATTAAATATTTAAAGATGATTCTTTAGTTTTTAAAATGTTTGCCAATTTTCTAGTTGAATTATCTATTAAAAAGCTCTCCTCTCTTTCAAGGAATAAATCTAACAAAAAAAAATCCAAAAATGAAACAATATATAAATAAATCAGGGGCTTTAAAAGTCTAGGGAAAGGCACAATGTTTTTTCTTAGAAAAGTCTCATGTGAACATAACACTATTTTTGTTGGGGTTTCTGTTAACATACCTTACTAACTACTAAAAGTGGCTTTGAAATAAATAAAATTTGTAACAGAAACGGAAGAGTCCTGCACTCTGTCCATATTTATGATCAAATAAATATCTCACAGTAAAGAAGTTCTTTTCACAGTTACTGGAGATTTGAATCACATGAATCTCATCTTAAAAACTTTTTAGTGTTCAATGCTTTCTTACACAGTTTCGTTTTGTCCCCATTGAAGCCACTGTCTGAACTCTCATTAATGATTAATGATTATCCAGAGGAGGGAAGACATTTTTCCAAGACATGTCTGTCTTCACGAGGTTTTGTGTTCTACTAGAGAGCTGTGCAAGTGGTTATACTGCATTTCAAACATGGAGGTGAGACTCTGCCCTCACCTGATGTCCATGCCCTGGTTGCAGAGTAACGTGCAGATGTAGTTCTTAGATAATAACTGGTAATTGCTGAAAGGCCTGCAGTGTAAACTGAAGTAGAAGACTATCTATTCTAACAACAGCATGCAGTTAACAGGTTTCCCAGAGAGGTTGTATAGTCTCCATCCCTGGAGGTTTTCAAGACATAACTAAATAAAACCCTGAGTTACCTGGTTTGATCTCATAGCTGACCCCGTTTGGACTAGAGATCTCCTGAGGTTTACTTTATGATTCTGTGATCACAAGGCCCTTCTAAGAAGAGCAAGAGACATTTTTGATCTGCAGAATAAATCAAGCACTTGCATCAAACAAAGGAGCAGGTCTGTATCACCAGGTTTAAACCCTTAATCAAGCATCATCAGATATGATTATGCTGAAGTATGTGAGAACTGCACAATTGGCTTAAAATAAACAAGAAAACAAGACACTCTTCAATCCATACCCGCCCATATTTGAACTTTTCCTAGCATCTTTATTTGACATAAAAATGTTCATGTTGTTCATGTTGAGTACATATTATTAAAAACAATCAAGATAGGTAGTAACTTTTATTCCTTTTCAGTTGGCATTTCAGATTCTCTGTTTCCCTGTCTTTGATCATGATGTACAAGGGACTCAGCTCATGGATAAGAATAAGGGTGGGGTTTTGGTAATAGAAAACTAACTACTCCAGGTCATACTTGTGCTTCCTGTACACATTGCCAAAGTCTATCTGGTGAGAATGATGCAGCCTCAAACAATGCTAGAGAAACATGCAGATTTAGGGACTGATGCAGTTAAACATCAACCGACCAGGAAAACAGGGTTTGTATCTTTGGTAGATAATTCATTCTAGGAATGACCATCAGAGACCTCCTCCGTGACTAAGAATTAGCAGCCAATGAGCCTAAAAATAGAAATAGTCTGCCATATACAAAAATCACTATATTTACCATTCTACAAGAACGGTAATATAGGATGTGCTTACTAAGAAAATACCAAGCCCTTCTCATATACACCTACAAAGGCTGTCAAATACTCTCTCTAGACTAAATGGATGTTTCACTGGATGTTTCCACGAGGTAATAGATCTGTGTTCTTTCTATATCTCTGTCAGACACATCATTCCCTATAAAGTGCTGTGAAGTAGCTGAAGCAATCACCTCAAACAGGATAATAAATTTCAATTATATGAACCCTGAATATTGAATGTAGGAATGCTTTTGTATAAAGCCTACTTCAGAAATACTTTGCTTTGACTTTCATCAAGAAGTCAGGTTGTAAGATCATAAAATGTTGAAGTCAGCATCAGACAGGACTTAATCTTCCTGAGAGGATCCTAAGTATAATTGTATTGTAAAAACCCACTAAGAGGCAATTAATATTATAACTATGGCACTTTGTTTTTTTATGGGAAGGGGACTAGAGTCAAATGAAAAGCAAAGCTCACTCTCATTAACAAAAGGGTTAAATACCATGTCAAATGGCAGCAAATTGGCTTAAAATGCTGGGGGAAAAAACAAAAAACTATTTTAATTTTGAAAGGCCTGCTCTGAACAATTGCATATCCACCTTGACAGGAAAAGCTTCTCTTAATGTCTCCTCTCGGAGTAGTTTCCATTATTCTCTTTCCGTTAAGCATAAATCGTAGGAAATTAGACATGTTTTAAGGGTCATAAGCTCATTTCCCTCTTACAGTAAGTATGGTATAAAGTGTTTAAATGTAATGTAAACTAGTGTCTATTTAATCCAACAGCAATTTATAACATTGTAATGCATCTGTTTATTTCAATGTCCAATTCCAAATGCAGACCTCTCCCGTTCCCCAAGGAAAACACAAACTCAAATATATGTTTGGGAAGGAAATACCAACGTTCAACCAAAGAGCTCTTAACATAAAATACTGAGCAAACATGATGGAAATACAAGAAAAAAGATGATCCAACTATCATAGATTAAATGAGGTGGCCTTTTCCTAAACCAGCTTTATTTTGTCGGAACACATTAACTTACAGAATTTCAGCAAATATAGTATTTTTTTGTCAGAACAAGATGATTGTATCTTACAGTTTGGTGGCTTATCCACTCACAGGGCATATGAAAGATTAAGATTCAGTCTCTTTACTGACTAAATAAACACAGAACCTGGAAAGGAATCTCTGTTTTATCTTCCAAAATGCTCTAAGTCAGTTATTCTGGATTGGCATCGTACTCATTAGAGTTGCTTCATGATGTAAAAATAGATATTCATTATTAAATATTCATAAGGGAAAGTAATTAAAACTGTCCTCTATATCTTTGATGAGTTTCCCTGTCACTGGACCACCGATTATTAATCATGTCATCCTACAAGTCATCTTCAACAACAGAGTCTGTTTTTTGTTGTAACCTGGTGGTATAGGATGCTCATAGTTCATGCCAGTAAAAGCTCAAACAAGCACAGGCAAGACTTCATCCCAGACTTTCACTGAGTTTTGTAACTATTAGTTGAACTGGAATACCGGGTTTTATATGCCCAAGGGAAGGGGTGACGTCTCACGTCTGTGAGTGCAGAGCTGGGGGAGGCACCTAACCGTTTCTGTGGAGTGGTAGAAATCTCTGCTTGTACATCACTTCCATTAAGTTAGCCAGTGATAGGACTCCATTTTTAGGTACCTAATTGTTATAGGCAACACACAGATGTTGGTATTTTAGAATTAAAAAGACTACTGGATGAAATGGCCTCTTGCCTTGATGTGACTAAATAACTGGCTACTGATTAGTTTAGATTTTTCAGTTGTTTCTGTTTTATTCTCAGTTGCTTAGGTAGCTTTTGGAAATTCATGTAAATATGAAAGCTTAAAATTTCCTGAATGTTTAACAGACATAATTATTCCCTTCGAAAATAAGTTCTAAAATATGTTGCTTATCCTTTGTTCAATCTTTTACCTGCCACATGAAGTTTTCATTTTTTATATATTATACTTAGAAACATAAGCACACAGCTCATGTGCCCACAGAGATGGTCCTTGTAGTTGCTTGTTAATGTCACACAGAAATATAGACTAATGACAGGACAATCTAATGGTTTGCATCCTTTCAGATAATTAATGAATAATCTATGTTTTGACCAAGACTGGAACAAGGAAGCAGAAGCAAAAATAAATGCACAAATAACCCCCCACTAGGAAGTGTAAGGTGGTGACCTTGGCATACTGCAGCACGTGGTACATTCAGGGAGTCTGTGTATTTTAACCAGTCCTACAGTTGTAAGGCTGTTCAAGTTTCCTTTCTGTTTCCCCTCTCCTTTTTTCCTTCCTCCTGTCCTCTTTTCTTAATCCCTTTCTCACTCTCTCTTCCTCTATCACAAATTTCTGTCCTTCCATCTCCCATAAACCTCTGAATGGGACAGCTACCTGACCTTCAGGTTCTCAGTATGAAACCTGAAAAAAATGAAAACCATGAGTATCCACCTACCTTAAAAATTTCAAAAGGAGAAGGGTATACAGTGTACACAGCAAGAGACAGTCTGGAAGGTTAAGGTTTCAAACAGTTCTAGGTTTTGGTCTTGACAGAATTTGGATAGGCCTCTTTTTGTTTATTTGATTTTTCTAAATAATTTTGTATTTAGAGAGTGCATTTTGATTATAATCTATGTTCTTATTATATGGTAATCACTGTTCCTTGGTGATAGTGTTTTATTTCACTGTGTCTTCTCTGTGGGTAATTTTTGGGTTATTAACAGATGCTGTAGAACTCTGTGTGTGTGTGTGTGTGTGTGTGTGTGTGTGTGTGTGTGTATGTGTTCACATGTGTGTATTTTATTTTGGCTTTGTAATAGCTCTGAATGAATTCACCTCTAAGGATTTCTAAAGTGATTTAACATCACACTTCCTAGAATAACAACATATTTCAACACGAACAATTAATTATTCTAAAGGTTTATTTTGTTTCATACTCTCTTTATCTGTCATGTAGCTATTTTATGCTTCTTCCACTTATATGAATTTAGACTGTGTTTGGTTTAAGTTTATATAAACACAGAATAAAAAATACTGAAAATAGCCATTAGCTTACAGTGCTACATCAATTTAAAACTTAGATTTAGATGTTACCATAAATGAAATAAATGGAATTCAGCACTAGATGAAGCAGGAAAGGCTGAATATAGCAAAGTCACTGGATAGTAAAAATGAAAACAGCTCAAGAATTCAGGGTAGAAATACGAAATCAGGACTGCTGAGCTCTCTGAGGGAAATGAGAATGTTTTATTCTTCCATTACTGGGTGAACATTTACATTATTATTAATAGGCCAACTCAAGCAGTTGGTTTTAAAACTTAATCCCTCAGGAAGAAAAAAAATCACACTTTCTGTAATGGCAGTAAAAAGGAATAAGGCAAAAAAGGTAAGAACATAAGGATTTGGTTCTAAATGATGAAATCATAATTTCGAGGATAATAAAAAATTGTTCAGCTATATATGAAAATTCTTCAGCTATATTTGAGATTGGAGACATTTTTAACCATGAGCTCATTGCTGTTAAGGACTGCAAGGCACAGATTTTGCTTGAAACAGTAAAAAACAGTGATTTTTTTTTTTTTTTTTAATAATCATAATATCTGTATTAAAGGTCTATATTCTGGTGTTTGAACTCAGGGCTGGAAGACAGTTAAACAGGAACCAAATTCCATATTTTCCTTATACCATGTAAATAGGATTTCTCATATTCAGCCCTCAGCAAAACCACTTGCATTGACTTTCAATAATTACTGTGTTGGGTTTTTTCTCACCCTGAATAATTCATCTACGTAGGGGTGGGTATTAACTATAGTTTCTTGTGGCAGGATGAGTAGTATGGATATGTGAACTAAAAAGGGATACTTCAAATTCAAGACATAATTCTAGCCTGCAGGATTCTTGTATTTATTTTCTGAATTTAAAGTAATAGTTTGAAGACCCTCTAAGTAAACACAGTAGACCAGTGCCCTGAACTGCTGGTTTAACATCAACATGTAACCAAAAAAAAAAATGCTCTGAAATTTCTTTCAACCACAGAAATCCCAAACAGACCACAACTGAGGCAAGCCGGGTGACATCTGTAGCACACTATGGAATATTAGGTACAGCTTGCAAGATGCTTTCTTACATTGAGGCATATTTTGTGAGCCACTCCACCAAAAGTAGGAGGGATACTCATAAAGCAAATACTATATCTAAGAGGTTGAACTGCTTCCCAGCTCTGTAACAGCTGAATACCCTTGACATAAACTGGGTCACAAAGGCTGCAGTAATTCATATACCCTTTGGCACTTCTCTTTTGAGTTACAGAAACACTTTGCATGAAGTGTTTTGAGAGTTCAGGCAGAAGCAAGGTTGGTTTATATCATGAATATGCCTGTGTTTCAGGTGGAAGTCTTTTATCAAGGACAAAGATTTGGCAGTACTCCCTAAATGTAATGAAACACCAGCTTTGTTCTGTATCCTTTGGAATTTTATTCTACAATCTGTTCCACGAAGATGTACATTATTAGCATGTCTCAACATTAAATACTGTCTATAAGTAAACTAAGCCCCTCTTACGCATTCATGATACTAGAACATAAAACCATGGTGCTGTCCAAAGAGGCAGTTCTCTCCTCCCTCTTATGCTTGGGTATTTCTAACTTCTTCCCTTCTGTGAGCAAGCTTTCATGCAGATACTTGGTCCCAGAATAGGATCCAGGGACTGGCATGGTTAAAAACTAGTCTATGAATCTTTACTTCCTCCCTGACTGCTTTGGTAAGTTTAGTTTCCAGCCATCTCAGATGTGGATTTCTGAAATATGTGTGGGAAGAGACACAGACTGTCTGTCCATCTTCATGGCTATGGAGATTTATGCAGACTTCAAGTGACCATATAACCACAGCTTAAATTAAGTTCTCTGAGAAATTCACAGTTTAAATTAGTTTCACTGAGCTCCTGCTGCAGTCAAGGGAGAAAACATAATCACAACTCCTGTTGTGATTTACCATCTGTAACAGGTTAACATAAGATCTCTGAACCACCTTCTGGAAGAAACTCACCAGTTTTAGATGCCTGAAGTTGATACTCCTCTTAGTGTTAATAATTGCTTTATCTTCATCTCTCACAGGTCTTTGACATTCGTTTATGATTAGTCTGATGTAAAGATAGTAGAATCTGGCCCAGTGTCCCTATGAGCTCTTACTGGCAGCTTGTAAAGATGTAACCTGAATCTGGCATTTCCCCTTCTGCATTAGAGGATTACATATATTTTTTCCTCAGATATGTCAGAAATGTCAGATTCACCTTTCAGAATGAAAAGAACCCATAAATACTAATGCAAATGACTGTACAACATCAATTAAAATATTCACACCTCAGTAAAGAACCAAATGGAAAAAGTATGTCATAAGACACTGTTGTGCACTATAGCTGAAGGTACCCTGTATAATGACAAGAAAAAAAAAAAAAAAAGATAGTTTCTTACTATCACTGACATTCACAAACGTGTATTGTATTGTTTGGTTTTTTTTTTAATTCTCTCTGTGGGGCAAGAAGGTGACCTATTCCTTGTGCTGGAGTTACCTTTTTTGTATTTATGTATTGTCTCACTTGGGCTATGTGCAAACTGTGCTACCTAAGATGGCTTCTGGAATCCCAGTCATCCTGCATCCTGACTCACATCAGGGTGAGGCTTGGACTTGGGTTACTTGCCCTGTTCTATGTGCCCTGGTTCCTGAAGAAATGAAACCCAGGTGAAGGCACAGACAGGAGCTACAAATTGCTCCATCTGGACCCTCAGCCCAGACTGGTATTTCAGCATGTGCTAAGCATACACTCTCCAGTCACATTAAAACATCATCCTTGTATAATCAATGATATTTGTTCAACAGGTTCTCTGATTTATACTTTCCCCAAGCAAGACAGAAGTTTGTATTAAATATGCCATTTTCTACCATGATATTTCATCTATCAAAACTCAACATAAAAGCTCATATGATAATCTTGTGTTTTAACACATAATACTTAAACTTTTGCAATTCAATTAATTTGGGCCTCAGTATAAGTTGGTTTGTTTCTATCAATGGCAAAGAAAAAGCACAGCCTTATTGAACATGTTCATAATTTAATTCTTTACTTCCTACCTTCAAATCACACAAATGCACTACATCTGGGATCCTTCTGTTAGGTTGCTAGTGTGTGCTAACTCCAACGCATGAACAACGTGAAATTGTAAAGTGAATTTGCCCCACTCCCCTAGCCCTCACTCAGACACCCAACTTTAGACCAGTAACAATGTTATCTCTGATTTCAGAAGTTAGACTTTTCCCTATTTGGGTACTCACTACAGAAAAGGAAGTAGAGATGTGGAAATCCCTTCACATCAGGCCTGTGCAGAAGGCAGAGGATTTGTCAGGAAGTTACAGTTTCATGAACCTAAGGGAGAACATGCTTTGAAGTAGAGCAGGCTTTTTCCAGAGGAAATGTGTTGGCTGTATGCCTGTTATCAAGGAATTGTACAGGATGCATATTCAAAAAGTTTCCTGAAGGGAAAAGCAGAATGTGTTGGTGTGTCTGGGCATATTTGAGTCATTAACCCGGAGTCAGGGTAACATCTCAACCTTTATGAAAAAAATACATGGAAAGTTAGACTTTTCTTCCCAGCGGGATGAAGGAAAGCTTGACTAAAAGTTAAGACTAAATGTCAGTAGCTTTGACTGTTGTGTTAGCTGATAGAAAATAAGAGAAACCTATTTTAGAGAGGGAATGAGAAAAGAGTAGGTGTAAAAAAAGACAAATGTGTAAAAAGGAAAATGTTCTGAGGGCACAGGCTCCCAACAAACTTTAATTTGAATGACATTGTAGAAATATGTCTATTTTAAAAAGAAAGAAGCAAATGAAGCTGGCGATTCTCATAGCCTTATTTTGATTAAAGAAAGAAAAATCTATAAGGATTTTTATATAATGACTGATACGACAGAAATTATTATTCAAATGGCAGATCAGTGTGACAAGGCCAGAGAAAGACTTGAAGTATGTGGATTGGGGAGTTTT
The DNA here is from genome assembly GCF_003259725.1 of Athene cunicularia. Taxonomy (NCBI): domain Eukaryota; kingdom Metazoa; phylum Chordata; class Aves; order Strigiformes; family Strigidae; genus Athene; species Athene cunicularia. Next base: position 20,664,652 of record NW_020799101.1, read on the forward strand.
CCAGGGCTTAAAATGCAAAAGCATAATACATATTTATTTTACTGCATGGCCATATGTTTCCATTAATGAAAAAGACCAGAGAAGGCTGATGAAAGCCAAAGAGATAACAGGAAAAATGCTGGTAAGGTATCTTTGAAGAAAAATTAAAATAAAACTTTTGGAGCAGATAGAGACTTAGGGAAACCAATATGTTCCCTAATATATATCCTCAAACATTTTAACTGGAAAATTACCAACCACTTCTATCAGAGTCTGGCATTGTAAGGATTTCAGAGCTGTTTGTTCTGCAGGATTTCAGACTCTCTCTGATATTGGAATAATTTATTTGGAATGTAAAATTTAGTGGGAAACAGAAGTAGTAAGTTGAGATCTATTTTATGAAAAAAAAAAAAAAGAAAGAAAATTTTCATGGAAATATTCTTTTGTGAAAATAAACTGGAAGAGAAAAAAAATAGTGTCAAGATATATGAGTATAGTTACCACTAAAATTTATATTAATCAATGTTTCTGTCAATAAGCGTTTAAAAATCAATGCAAGAATCTGAAAATTCATTTCTATATGATCTAATAGACAAGAAAGAATCCTGTAACAAATCAGTTTCTGTCAAGAGACACACTAATCATTTTGCCTATTCTGTTAATGAACTGAGCAATAGCCAAAGGATTGGAGACAGTAATTAAATGCTAGGTAACTGCAAATGTATAATTAACACAAACGGCTATCTAATTAAGTAAAGCCTATCATGTGATGCCAGACCAACAGAGGATAATAAAACCCAGGCTTGACAGCTGATAGATCTGATGAGTTTCTCATAAATTAATCTGTGGTCTAAGTGTGATGTGATGGCTTCCTAGCCTGTAGGGGACAGGGTAGCAGCAGGAAATGAGATGGTGGCTTGGCTTGGCTTGGCTTGTCTTGTCCTCTCTGCTTCATACAGGTCATGGTAAACCTGGGGAGAGGAACACTTTATGTGTTTTCTGGTGACTAGGGCTATGAAAATGGGACTACCATTTGAATTCAGGTAAGCATGAGAAAAGCAGTAAGTTTGCAGCACAGATGCAGGCTGAAAGAGATATATTCATTACCTCTGGTACCATCTGCTATGCATAGAGCTTTTTCTGAGCTGTGTACCCTCATCTCTCTTTATTATAAACAGAGAAAAACAGACAGTCTTTAGGAATCGTGTATTCATCTAACTGCATATAGATTAATCACATCTATAAGGACATGACTCACATTGCAAAAGCACTTATGTGTTACCACTATAGAAAAGAGAGCTGAAGGGGCCTAAAGTAGGTGTGGGTGTTCAGAGCTGGGTGGATCAGCCCTAGCCTGACAGTAGCAGGGGTCTTACTTGTAGCAACAAATAATCTATCACCAACTTCCCAAGGTGATGAAAAGCAAAATGCTTTTCTAGTGACCTAGATAATACTGTGAGGCTTGCATAAGACAGAACTAAACATGATCAACTGTGAAGTGGGTGAAACAAGAGGAGCCATCTTGTGGGGACAAGGAAGGGAAGATGTATCTTCAGATCTTTATTTAATCTGCCTCACTGAAGAGCTGTAGGTTTATGCTGTTTAAAATGTTGCTTTCCTATTCCCATATATATGCTTGTGACTTCCAAAATACACACCTTGTTAAACTGAAGACTTTTGATATCTATTAGTGTCGATACTTAAAATGTGGGGAGTGGATTCATACAAAAGTTTTGATGACTCAGGGTTTGCTCACAACTCCTACTCTGACCTGGCTCCGAGGAAAGTTGCCGTGTCTGGGAAGCTTAGTGAGCCTAGGCTGCTGTAAAGGTATCTTTGCTGTATAAAGCCTGACTCAAATAAGCTTTCATAAAGACAGAATGGGATCCATAAAAACTTGATTCTTGCTCTGAAACAGACTCCCCATGTGTCCTGGGTGATTCTTGCAAGAATTTCGGCACTAAATAGTAAGAATATTGGAAATGCCTTCCAGAGCTTACTGACACGGAAGTCCTGGACACAACTTATACGACCGGTGTGATCAAGTTAATGCCACTTTATTAAAGTTAATTAAATTTATAGACTACCATAAAGTACACGTGTAGCTACTTGATAGCTAATAGGCTAAAGCTGCTTGTCCGTGCACCTTTTTGCCCTCTGTGATTGGTCCTGGTGTGGTGTCCATGTGCTGTTCTCCTGCCAAGCAAACATCTTGCTTTCAATAGTCCAGCTTCATTATCTTCTTGCTATGCACACTGTTTCTCAGCCCCTTGGCCTTGCAGGTGTTCTTCACATCAGCTACAGCCTGTTGTTACAGTGAAGCTACTCAAGTCTGGATCACTCATAATATGTCTCTTGTTTTCCAGCCATTCCACAAGAGCTCACTGATATTGTGTAAACTTAGTCTCCACAACCAGCTGCTTATGGCTCCAGCATTCTGCTCTTCACACTGCAAAAATATTTCTATTTTCTCTCTTTCCTACATAGATCATAAGCATTCTGGGCATGAACATATGTATTACGAACTGTTTTAAATATTACAAAACCAAAAGTAAACGAATATTAATTGCTTATATATGGCACTTGGAGTTGTAAAGAGATAAAATGTCTTTGTTAGCTAATATGTAGTTGTACTGGGTTTACATGGAGAGGTTTTGGTAGTAGGGGAACTGCAGGGGTGCCGCTTTGGCCTCTGTGAGAATTGTGTGTATATATAATTTTTATAATTATTTTCTTTTTAAACATATTTAGCTAGAAGGAAAATGTTTGGTTGGTTGGTTGGTTTTGGGGGGGGGGGTATGGAATCAGTAAAGTTGAGGCAGGAAGGGATATCTGGAGAGTGCCCAGTTCCTTCCTTCTGCTTGAAGGTGGTTGTTCATGACCATATCCAGTTGAATTTTGAATATCTAAGGATGCAGAGTACACAGACTCTCCTGACAACCCTTAAAAGAAGAAATAATTTTTCTTATGTTTAAATCAGGTTTCCTGTATTTCAACTTGCACCTGTTGCCTCTTGTCCTGCACTGGACATCAATGAGAAGAGCTTGGCTCAGTCTTCTTTAAAGTAAAGAAGACTGATATTTAAAAACATTTATACGATTCCCCCCCTAAGACTTCTATTTGTTTGCTTAAAATTGAGATTATTTTTTTTTTTTTTATCTAAAACTTTCTTCTTGGCAGAGCAAGGGTTTTTTTTAAGAGTTCACTTCCGTTGCAGAGCAATGAAAATATTTTTCATCATTAGTCATTCTTTTGATTATCTAAACAATATATAATTTTTTAAAAATTTATATAAGATTTTTTCAGCATTTAAAATCCTTTTTTACACATTTTTTCAAATCTCTTCTGAATTTCATAAATTGTTTCTACCAATTCAAACAAGCATTTTAGACTGATAAGAGTTATCAAAAGTTTTCCATTATAATACATCAAATGATATTTTGATTGATCTAAATATCTACTAATTACTTGGGTAGTTCTTAGATCAGGATTTGTAACAGATATTTATATTTACCAATATGTAATGTTAGAGGTGAACTATAGCAGAGATCTGCACTTCTCATTTTGCATGTGATTTATTGGTAAGCACTTTCTAGAGGTCCCATTCATTGTATGTCTTGTCAGTTCCTCCTTCTTTTCTAGAGTTTTTGTGATATTTTTAATATAGTAAGAAGTATGGAGATATCAGCTCTAGCTTCAGTAGTTAAGATACTTCATGAGCTGCATTTGTAGATGTAGTTGTACCAGTTATAGAGGAATACAACTCTCAACTTTGGTTCTATTTCTGTTTCTGAGGAATCGTTAGTTGCAATGAAAGTATAACAGAAAACTGTATGTTTAGTTTTGACATATGACATTTGCAGAGGGCTGAATAAATTTATTAAAATGTATATATTGTATTTGAAATCAAATTATACTAAAACTTGTAAACCCATTTTTCAGCTCACAGGATGCTTATAAAATATTTTAAAGTGTAGTCATTATTATTCAAAATAAGAATAATATTGGAATCCAGAGTCTACATTCTGATACTAACTTATGAAATATTTGATATAATTCAAAGTGCAGTGAATAGTTCTGATTGATTACATAAATCACTTTATAATTCTAGTGGAATGTGAGCTAAGAAACAGGTCTACACTATACGTTCTATTGGAGTGTAATTTTAAACTTTATCTTAGGAAAGAGTTTTCAAATTTCTTTGATTGTTTACGAATATAAAATTTGAATTAATGACTTTTCAGACAGAAAAGCTTTATTGCCTATTCTAAATTATTCTTTTTGGCACTAGTTTTTCAGGATTGGTCTATATGACATTTTGAAATGCAGGCATTTCTGAAATGAAAATGAGTTGTTGGACAATACCCACAAGTACTACACACCAGCTTCAACCAGGAAGCAAAAGTGAATAAAATTACAATATAAAATTTAGTGTGACTGTAGCTCTGCAAAATAATCTCTGTTATGGAAAAAAAAGTAATCTACAGATTACAACAAAGCAATTCTGGTTTATTGCCTTATTGTTTTATTTAACATCCCATCCCCCTCCCCCAAACAATAGGGGATTTTTTTTCAAGTGCTAGTGGAGCTAAAGACTAGTCTTCAAAAGGATCAAAATTTATACAATTTAAGCTTAGTATCTATTCTGTTTGGGTATGCACATACAGGTTTATAGGCATGTATATCCACATTTCCTAACAAGATTGGGTTTAAGGCACAGTGATAACATTTACCTTCAGTCAGTTTCAGAAGCAAATAGCCAGTCATCCAGCTTTTATTCATTATCGGTTTATACTGTGGCCCAGCTCTTCCACCATGTTATGTCACCATGTTTGCTGGGTTCTATGCATTATAAAATCACTTACGGTAATCAGCAGGAAACACGTTTAGCAACCAAGGAATTAAGTTTCTGAAAGAAAGTAGATGTGTGGTAATTAATAACCAACCTGTATATGTTTAGAGCTATAATCATCCTTACTAAATGCATAGATCAGAGAGGAACTAAATTACTAGAAGCCTACCAGTTCAGCCTTCAGGAGTGTTATATAGGCTGGGCTGACAACAAGACCACATATTTGTTGTACATATTAACAGAAAGTGTTAAATACTTATGGTGAAGTAAAATTCATAACTATAAACATATGAGACATTTTTAATATCATTACTTCCTTGCAAATACTTCCAAAACACTCTTTTAGAAATAGTGCAACAGATAGATCTATTAGTGTTTGATTGCCAGTCAAATTATTAACTTAAACCAGTAAAAGAGAAGAGAGCTAAGCAGTTTTTTTTCTCACAGTGGTCATGCATTCAGCAGGTTTCAACGTGATAAAAATTATAGTCATAGAGCTGGTTTTGTCCTGTTTCACAAAGGTAGACATAAAGGAAAAGGCAGGGTAGACAACAAAAATTTATTATTCTAACCTCTGCACTCCAGCCATTATCAGTGATGTTCTGTTTTTCATTTTAGTCAGAACCTTCCTCCCAACAGAAAAGAAAAAAAAAAAAAAAAAAAAA